>NC_047664.1:37114224-37419849 GCF_011762505.2 Arvicanthis niloticus
GTACTTTTTTTTTTTTTTTTTTTTTTTTTTTTTTTTTTTTGAGGCAGTGTCTCTCCATGGGAGTCTGGAACTTGTCACATCAGCTAGGCTGGATGGCCAGTGAGCCCCAGGGAGCTGCTTGTCTTTCTCTCCACAGCACTGGAACCATAAGCACAGACCACCATTCTAGTTCTGGGGATCGAAAGCCATGCTAATATGGCAAGCACTTTACCACCTGGGCTGTCTCCCAGCACCGCCCACCCCCCTTTTGAGAAAGGGTCTCACTTCATAGCTCTGGCTGACCTCAAATTCACTACCCTCTTATTTTCAGCCTTCTGTGAGCTGGGTCACAGTTGTGTGGCACAGTTAATTGTCACTAACACAATACCACACTTCAGTGATTACAAGTTGGCTCAAATTCAGGCTTACCTGTGTATACAGCTCCATCAGACCGATACAGTCTGATGGGGCCCACTGGTTGGGGGAGGGGGATTCTGAGACTGCCCGTTTCCAGTCCCATGACCAACAGTCAGCTCTCTCATCTCTGGCTTCTGCCTCATGCCTGCTTGTCTGGCAAGAGGCCCTGGCCACACCTCTGACAGTTGCCAGCATATTTCCTATGCACTGCACATTTTTGTGGAATTTCCCCCCTGCATTTCCACGTCACTGTGGAAGGAAAATAGGTTAGAGAATGTGTATGTTCACAGCCTATGTGTAGTGTTTTGTGCACAGGCTCCTCCACCGCCATTTTGGCAGGTGGGTGAGGCAGAAATGTCTTCCTTTTTTCCTTTTCTTTTTTCTTTTTCTTTAAAAAAAAAAAAGCATTTACTTCATTCTAGTGTGGTGTAAGTGTGTGTGTGTATATGGGTGTGTGGTGTGGGGTGTGTATGTGTGGTGTGAATGTGCCAGTGTGTGTGTGCACTTGTTTGTGAGTGTGTGTAGGTGGTGTGTGGTGGTGATGGTGGTGTGTGTGTGTGGTGGGTGTGGGGTGTGGGGTGAGTGTGGCAGTGTGTGTGCACTTGTGTGTGAGTGTGTGTAGGTGGTGTGGTGGTGGTGGTGGTGTGTGTGTGTGTGTGTGTGTATGTGTGTGTGGTGGGTATGGGGTGTGTGAGTGTGCCAGTGTGTGTGCACTTGTGTGTAGGTGGTTGTGGGGTGTGTGTGTGTGTGTGTGTGTGTGCAGGCTCACACGATCCACAGTCCATCTGTGAAGGTGGAGGACAGCTTGGAGGAGTCTCTCACCATGTGGGTTACAGAGATTGAACTCAGGCTTCAGCCTTAAACCAGGAGATGCTGGCTCTGTGGGTGGCCTGTTTAAGAACTTCTGGGGGAGGGGGGTTCTGAGGAAAGAGGAAGAGTTGAGCTGTGGGTTCCCAACTTAAATTCAGTGTCCAGATAGGCCTCTCCCCACTAGGACTGCCTGCCCTTCTCCATGTGACAGTCCTACAGGGAGACACACAGAGGCACAGTTCTTCTGCTTCCACACTGGACATTCTGGACACTTAGACTCTCACTGCATGCTCTCAACTGATCTGAGATCTATGGAAACACAATCTCTCTCTCTCTCTCTCTCTCTCTCTCTCTCTCTCCCCTTCTCTCTGTCCCTCCCTCTCCCCTTTCTTTCTTCCCCTCCTTCCCCCTCCCCCCCAGTGCTTCTCAAGTGGAATAAGATCTGTAGACACACATACATACACTTCCCCGCTTCTCTCCTCCCTCCCCCCCCCCCAGTGCTTCCTAACTGAGTTAAGATCTGTGGAGACATACATACCTCACTAGAGACATCTCATAAAAGCTGCTGAGCACATTCTCAGAGTGGGGCTCCTCCTATTGCATCAGAATCATCCCAGTGTTGGTTAAAGTTATTAGGCTGTAGCCCAACTCCAGGCAGGGCCAGCAGTCAACAACATAGCCGTTTACAGAGTCACCCACACACGGGTGGTGGAAGGCAATTTCCCCCACGATCTGGTCTCCTCATAATGGATTCTTGTTTCTTCTTCAGTGTGGACTCCAGCATCACCTCTATCATGAAGCTTCCTTGATTCACCCACAAAGAATTCATTGTCTCACTACACATTCCTCAGTGCCCGGCCCTGGACTCTGCATGTGGTAGATGCTCGTACTTAAAAAATAAAAACAAGGGGAGGGGGAGATGGCTTTGCTGGCAAAGTACCTGACAGGCAAGCATAAGAACCCCGAGTTCAGAAAACCACACCCACATAAAAAGCCAGGCATGGCTTGTAACCCCAGCTGGGGACAGGGACGGCTGATAGGCAGATCTCTGGAACGTATTGGTCAGCCAGCCTTTACTAGTAGATAAGCTTAGGGGGTTAAGGAGAGACACTTGCTCACCGGTGTTCCTTGCTGCTCTATTCATAGTAGCCAGAAACTGGAACCAGCCTAGCCGTGACTACGTAGTGAAAAGGATGTACACGTACACGACTGAACATTGTTCAGCTGTTAAGAAAAACAAGGTTATGAAATTTGCAGGTAAATGGATGGAGAGAGAAAAGTAATCCTGAGTGAGGGAGTCCAGAACCCCCCCCCCAAACAAATGTGATATGTGTTCTCTTTCATGTGGATGTTATCGTTCAAGCCGTCGATACATGTGCCACAATTCAAACAGAGGTTAGGTACCTGGTAAGGGACCAGGCAAGAGGAGAGGATCTCCTAAGGAGGGAAGTAGAATCAGTGCGGAGAGACAAAGGAGAACAGAGTTAGTAGAGTAGGGGAACACGGGGGGTAGGGGTGGGGGGGGAGCTAACACTGAAGGCCATTTGAAAGACCGCATGGAAACCTGCTGCTACAGAAGCGTCCCAAGGTACATACATATATGAAAGGAATCTAAATAAGTACCAACTAATAAGGGAGGCAGTGCCCTGAGTAGACATGTTACACCTTCAAATAAAACCTTCAGAGCCAGGAATGAGTTACATCTTATTGAGTCCTTGGCCAAGGGAGACCCATGAAAAACCCCAAATATCACAAGCCAATGACAATATTATTGATTGCTCCCCACAGCCTGATGCTGGAGATAACACATATATATGTCATCAGACACAGAAGAATCAAGCTGGTGCCTAACTAAAGGCTTCACCACTACTGAGTAGTATTCATGGTGCTGGAAGGTACTTTGTACATTACTGGAGAGGACAAGAAATCATCAATATCACCCAGCTGCAAACCCTGAGACCTACACTAGTGACCTGCCAACAGGATTACTGTTGCAATAGTGGCACAGATGTTAAGGGAGTCACCAACCATTTTTTGCTTGGATTTAAGGCCCATTCCATGAGATGCAATTCATACCTGACATCCTAAAGTGGCCAAGAACCTAAGACTAAATAGGTCATGGCCTAGGGGAAAACCCAATACTATTATTCTGCTAAAGGAACATAGACATGAAGTGACTCTTCATGACATACTGCTATACATCAGCACCTCATTCAACCTTCATGAGAAAGGCTTCTTCTTAATGTAGATGGTAATTAACACAGAGACCCACAACTGGACAATATACAGGGTGAGAGACATTGTATCCCTCAGTCCTAAATGGGATGTCTTCAACAAAGCCCTTCCCTCAAGCCCCAAAGATCTACTCTGAACAGAAGACAGATTCTAAGAGCCAGAGGTGATGGACAATCTCAAGGAAACAGTGTCTTCCAGACACAGCAGGACTGATGCGGAGGCTATGGCAGCATGCACAGGACCTGCATAGGTCCTGCATCCTATGGGATGGGATCCCAGCATCAGAGAGGGAAGTGGGTGAGTGGATGGAGGACCTGGACATGGGCTCCCACCCCTAACCAAGAAGCTATCTGCAACTGATGCCTGCTGGCAGAGGGAAAATTAGTGTTATCCAATGGAATCTCAGTGGGCATATTAACCACAACTCAGGGCAAGCCCTATACCCAGGAGTAGTTACTCAATAAAAAACAAATTAAGTGATACTTTGTAGACTTTTGACCTTGTTTTGCTTTGTTTGGGCAGTGTGTGTGTCTATGTCTCTGTGTCTGTGTTTATGTCTCTGTCTGTGTGTGTCTTATCAGTCTTTGCTCCTGTATTTATATTTTTGTTTTTCTTGTTTTGTTGTTTTGTTTTAGAGAGAGAGGAAGAATATAAAGCTGTTTGGGGAAGGAGTGGGGAGGATCTGAGAGGAACTGGGGCGGGAAAACATGATCAAAATATATTTCTTCAGTTAAAAAAAAAAAAAATGTAAGGAAGCCATCCAGTGTCAACCTTCGGCCTCCACACACTCACCAACAAGTGCATACACACCCAGCCTGCATATATCATACATGCAACACAGCATACACACAAATAAATAAACCCAAATCTACCCTGTCCTCTGACCTGGGAGGCCTCTGGGTGACCTGGTTGTCATTCTGCTGCCCTCTTGGTACCCAGTGGCTTTCCTCCGAGTTCTCAGTGCCTTTCCAAACACACTCTTCCACCAACAATCCACACAGACTCTATTTATTATTTGTTGAGACAGGTTCTTTCTATGTTGCCCTGGTTATCCTGGAACTTGCTGTTGGAAGCCGACTCCTAGCAGAAAGCGGCTATCATCTTTGCAGCCATCTCGAGCCATATACCCTGCAATGAGACTTGTTTTTCAACAGCCTACAACAGCTGAGCACACTCTGATAAACATCTCGTTTATCCCACATATCTTGTTTTGCTGTTTAGTGCCCCCAGCTGCAAGACGCACGTGGTATCCACGCCTACAAGACACCTGGCAAAGCGTATAAATACCCAGGATTTCCTTTCAAGAAAGGAGGCTTGAGACTTGATCAGAACCTCTGTCTTGTCTCCATTCTTTGCATCCCCACTCTCTCTCTTGCTAGACTCTGACCCTCGAATTGGAGCAGCAGCTTGGGCCAGGACAACTTGCTATGTAGATCAGGCTGGGCTTGAACTCACAGAGATCCTCCTTGCTTCTGCCTCCTCATCCTCCACCACCCCACCCCCCCACCCCCCAAGTACTGGGATTAGAGGCATGAGCTCCCTGATTTATTTTTAATACATAATATATTATTTCCAGACTTTTTTTTTTTCAATATTGAGGATCAAGTCTCACTTAACCTATGCCCCCACACCTCCCTCTCTTTTAATGTACTTGCTTTTTGCTTCTCCTCTGGGAAGTGACAGTCAGAGATGAGAGACCTTTTTTGTAGTCCAGGTCAGCAGGCTTAACCAGGGTTGATTCTCCCTAATAGGGGGAGCATTTGGTAATGTGTGGAGATGTTTGCAATTGTTGCCGCTGGGGAGGGGCTGGTAGCATTAGCTAGCAGAGGCCTGAAGTGCTGCTACAAACCTCAGGACACAGAAAGATCCAGCCCTAAGTGACGATAGCAACTTGACAGCCCACCCTGGCCTGGCCTAGGCTGTCGCCTGGACAGTTACTTGAGTCTCAAGAGCAAACACATTTGCAGCATGAACGAAAGGAATGCTGGGTTGAACATTAAAGCTTAAAAGAGCGTAAGTCTTCACAATGTACTTCTGAAAGCCTTGGGCTACAGGGTGGAGTTTCAAGAATTCTGCACTCTATGAGGAATTTCCAGATAAATGCAGAAGATGTAAACTGTGGGCCTAGAATTTGTGTTTTATATAGTGAGGCTCTAGTCAAATGGGCTGACAAATCCTACTTCTTTAAAAAAAAAAAAGTTTTCAATTTAAAAATATAAAGCAAACACTAGTCCATGCCAACTCTGCTTTTTATTTTATTTTTTTATTTTTTTCACCATTGAGACAGCCTGTGTCCAAAAAAGCCAAGGCCTTTTGATATCTCACAAAGCCAGACCTGGGTCTCCTGGGTATGTAGTCAGGTCTTGGTCTTTTGGCTCTGTGATTTGCCAAAGACAAAACTTGGAAGCAGGATGATGTGACATGGCTTTTACCAGCCCAGACCCAGAGCCAGGCTTCCTTCAGTTCTGCATCTGGCCAGCTGTGTGGCCCTGGAAAGCCACTTAACCCCTGTGAGCCTCACATCCCCCAAAGGGTCTATAAAAAGAAGATAATAATAGCACTAACCTCACAGCACTGTGATGTAAATGAAAGAGTTAGTATTTTAAAAATGTTTGGAACACTGTCAGGCAGCATAGTAAATTCTATATATAGGGTAGCAGGCGTCTCACCCCTGTTTGCATGGAAGCCCCTTGGCTTGAGACTGAAAATCCAGCATTTCCAGGAATCTCGCTGTTCTTGGTATGGCGCTACCCATCTCTAATCCCAGCACTTGGGAGGAAGAGAAAGGCCATCTCTGTGGGTCTCTTGATTTGAGGTCTGAGGTTCTACATGGCAAATTCTTGGATGGCCAGGGCTACACAATGAGACTCTGTACTAAAAACATGAATAGCAACAATAAAATAAGAAATCCCTGCAGTCTGTGAGGAGCAGGACTAGTGTTCATTTTAGTTATATGTGTGTGATTTTTCTAAAACAAAACAGAAATCTTTTAGGGTGGGGGTGTCCTTCAGTGATAGAACCTTTGGTCTAGCTTGAATGAGCTCTGTGCTCAGCACCAGAAATACTAACAGCACTGAGGTGTGTGTGTGTGTGTGTGTGTGTGTGTGTGTGTGTGTGTGCGCGCGCGTGCATGCGTGCACACATGTGTACGCACACACACACATACACACACACATGTATACATTTTTGCTGTTGTTTTGAGACAGGGTCTTACTATGTAGCTCTGGCTGTCCTGGAATTCACTCTGTAGACCCAAATGACCTCAAACTCACAGAGATCCACCTACCTCTGCTCCAGTGCTGGGATTAACCGTTTACAGTCTTTGTAAAATTAAAACCAAAACCAAACCTTAGGTGTTTGGCTGTCACAGTGGGTATTACATTAGTCTCATAAAAATGTATCTTTTGGAGAGGGTAGTATTTGAAGGATTAGTATTTGGGGAGTTAGTATTTGGGGGTCAGTATTTGGGGAGTTAGTATTTGGGGGTCAGTATTTGGAGAGTTAGTATTTGGGGGGTATTTGGGGAGTTAGTATTTGGGGGTCAGTATTTTGGGAGTTAGTATTTGGAGGGTTAGTATTTGGGGAGTTAGTATTTGGGGGTCAGTATTTCGGGAGTTACTATTTGGGGGTCAGTATTTGGGGAGTTAGTATTTGGGGGGGTCAGTATTTGGGGAGTTAGTATTTGGGGGTCAGTATTTGGGGAGTTAGTATTTGGAGGGTTAGTATTTGGGGAGTTAGTATGGGGGGAGTTAATATTTTGGGGAGTTGAAAGTGACTCATCAGTGAAGCCTGGAGCTTTGGGTTTCCATTCCTGGGTTTTGTCCTCAGAACTGCAAACATATATAGATAAAATATTGGAGAATATTAGACTTGTTCTGAACCTGTACAAACGTTGTTCTTGTCATTTTCCCTAAACAATATAATTTGACAACTATTTGCATATCACCTGCACTGTATTAGGTGGAATCAGAAATGATCCCAGTGTGCAGAACAATGTGTGTAGGTAATTTGCAAATACACATCACTTGCTGTACATGAGGGACTTCGGAGCTCACAGATTTTGTTACCCATGTGGTTTGTGGGGATCCTGGAACTAGTCTCCCATAGACGGAGGGCACAACCATATTTGTTGTGTTACTTCCCTCTGGGGAAACTGACCGCTGACCAGGTGTGAGTAGAGGTGTCCCTGGAACTCAGGCCCAGGGTTCTGACTCACATGACTCATTTGCCCATAGATTATCAAATGAGTTCTTCACCCAGAAGGAGCTTCTTAGAGAGCTGGGTGGCACAGTACTGGATGGATAAAAGTCCACTGGGAGACACCCTGTCCTCTTAGCGGCCTCCTGTGACCTCCTACAGCTTGGCCACAGCCTTGAGTACCCTATACAAATCAACCCAGCCGCAGAAAAAGGTTGGTTTGATGTCGCTCTTCTTTGGCCGTTATTTGTTGCTGTTGATTTTGAGAAACAGTTAGATCTTAGAACTGACGTATTTTCTTCCCTAGAAATTTTTATACCATGAAAAGAAAGTCCCCTTTTCCTGAGCTGTATTTCTCATGTATTAAGCTTGTACATGTCTGGAAATTTTGAGGGAGGGGCCCTTTAAAAGCCAACGGTCCTACTGAAAGGCCCATTCACCCGGAGGAACAGACTAGGTGACTCAGGACTAAGTAAGCTCCTACTTGTGGCTTACAAAGTGTCACTTACGAAGGATGCCGTCATCTGTCATCCGGGTTACGTGATAGAAGAGCAGAGCATCTAGGAAGGCCTTAAGGTAGGCAGCCCCCTGGGAGCTAAGTGTAGTGGGTAAAGGGACAGGACCCAAGTCCATGCCTGGGGCAGGAGGAGGGGGCAGGGCCTGCTGCTGGGCCTCTCACCTTCCTCCACAAGTCTGCATGTCTGACTTTAAGCTGAGGCAGACAAAAAATCCCAAGGAAAAAAAAAATCCTGGGTTCAGTCTGCACATGGAAAAAAATAAAAACCAGCAAGCAGCAGAGGGAGAACAAGGCCTTGGTCTGTGGCATTGTGGGTTTTCCTTCAGAGAAGTGCCTGGAGACCTGAGCCCAGTCCCCAGCACACAAGTGAAGGTCTAGATTTGATTCTCAGGACACTTGAATCCCATCTCAGTCACTCACAGGCTGTGTGGCCTCAAAAGAGTTCTGACACCTCTCTGAACATCCTTATAGGAGTAGTGAAGGGTTAGAAAAAAAGGTGTGTTTCATCCCTTCCAGTGCTCCTATGACTAGAAATGGCTGCGGGTTTACTTGTTAAAGACCTACTAAGAATTCATCTGGGGACTCCAGTCCTGATCCCCGTCTGTCCCACCCCAGTCTACAAGCAGTACTATCTGATACCAGATGGAAGTTGTCTTCCATCACTATTTAAAAGTTTGGTTAAATTCAGAAAAAGAAGGATAGCCGGGCAGTGGTGGCACGTGACTTTAATCCCAGCACTTGGGAGGCAGAGGCAGGCGGATTTCTGAGTTTGAGGCCAATATAATCTACAGAGCAAGTTCCAGAACAGCCAAGATTACATAGAGAAACCCTGTCTCGAAATTAATTAACTAGTATTGAAATTAATTAATTAATTAATTAATTATTAAAACAAGAAAAGAAAAAAAGATTTACTTTGGCTGCCACCATGGTCTAGACAGCCATCCTCCAGACACACCCACAAGGGGTTATCTAGAGTAAGGCTAGGCTCTGAGAACATTTGTGAGGGATTGTCTTGATTATAAAACTGATACAGGCAGGACCGTTTGGCCGTTGCCTGGGCAGCAGATTATGGGCTGTGTAAAATGGAGAAACCAATCAGGGCACAGGCACAGATTACTTTCTGCTTCTGAACTGTGGCTGCAGTGTGACCAGCTATTTCAAGCTCTTGCCTCTTCTAGCTTAAGTTGCTTTTGTCAGAGTGTTTTATCATTGCAACAAAAAAGCAATTGTCCTTCCTGTTTTTTGTCAACTTGATACAAACAAGCAAAACCATCTTGGAAGAAGAACTCCATCAGATTGGCCAATCTGCAAACAAGTTTGTGTGACATTTTCTTGGCTGACAATGGCTCGGCTCACTATGCACAGCACCACCCCTGGGCAGGTTGTCCCTGGGCAGGTTGTCCTGGGTTGTATAAGAAAGCAGGCTGAGGAAGCAAACCGTGAGGAGCAAGCCAGTAAGCAGCACCGATCCATGGTATCTGCTTCAGTTCCTGCCTCCAGGTTTCTCTCCTGCTTGAGTTCCTGCCTAGACCTCCCTCAATGATGGATCAGTGTGTAAGACAAATAAACCCTTTCCTTCCCCAAATGCTTTTGGTCATGCTTGTTTGTTTTTAGTTTTGTTTGTTTTCCCAGCAATAAAAAGTAAATGCAGACAGTAACCAAGCCTCATTGCACTGATCTCAGCAGCCCATAATGGAAAGAGCCAGTGCTACATAAAATCAGCTGCCTCCTGGCCAGGAAGCAAGAGGAAAAGCCTATAGTCCCCTTCCAGGGCACTTCCACAATGGCCCAAAGACCTCCCAATAGCTCCACATTTTTTTTTTACTTTTTATTGATTTTTTGTGAATTTCACATCATGCTCCCCAATCCCACTCATCTCCCCATCCCTTCATATCCGCCCTCTGTCCTTGCACCCTCCCCCCAAAAGAAAACAAAAAATAAAATTAAAGATAAAAATTTAAAAACAATAAAACCAAACAAAACTGTGATGGTTTGTATATGCTTGGCCAGGAAATGGCACTAGTAGGAGGTGTGGCCTTGTTGGAGGAAGTATGTCACTGTGGGTGTAGGCTTTAAGACCCTCATCCTAGCTGCCTAGAAGCCAGTATTCTGCTAGCAGTCTTCAGAAAAAGATGTAGAACTCTCAGCTCTGCCTGCCTGGATGCTGCCATGTTTCTGCCTTGATGATAATAGACTGAACCTCTGAACCTGTAAGCCAGCCCCAATTAAATGTTATCTTTATAAGAGTTGCCTTGGTCATGGTGTCTGTTCACAGTAGTAAAACCCTAAGTAAGACAAAAACAAACAAACAAGCCCATCTCACCACGAAAGCTGCAGTGTGTCACATAATATACCATTATGCTAAGAGCTTTTCTTGCAAATGGTCATTGCAATGAATCCTTGGTCTGGTTTGAGGCCTCTGACTTCTGCTACATTGTCAATACTGGATTCTCCTCAGGACTCCTCTCGGACATCCTGTTGTTGCCTTGTGTCATGGAGATCCTGCAGCTTTGGATCTGCAGGACCTGCCCCTTTGCGCACTCCAGGAGTTCATAGATGGGATAGATGTTGGGGTGATCCTATTCAGAACCCTGGATCTAGACCTGGGTTGAAGCTGAGTTGGTCTGCCCTGCAGCTCTCCTGTGCCCATGCCACCAGGGCCAGCTCTACTATGTTGCTCAGGCAAGGTGTGGAGCTACCTCTCTGGCTCTCTGGACGAGCTCAAGCTGCCTGCCACAGGTGTGGGGGGGGGGGGATCTCTCCTGCACTCACGCCATTGCATGACAGACAGGGGGTGGTAGCCCCCACTACTTAAAGGTGCCTACCACCTCCTAGTTGTGCCACAGGACCAAGTCATTAACACACAGGCCTTCGGAGAATGCTTACCATCCAAACCCAAGTACTGCGGTGTGCTCAGAGGAAAACGCAGCTCAGTGGTGGTCTTTACTCAACATATATGAATTGGGTTCAACCTCCAGCTGCCCTGCATACCACCACCATGGAGGGACCTGACTTAAAACCCCAGCTTTGCCTTTTCCTAGCTCTGTGACTCTGGACAAGTGAGTTCCTTGTCCCAACCTCAGATCTCTCAGGTGTAGGAAGGAGATGTGACTTTACCTCCCATTTTTACAGCCTCCCTCTTCTGAGGAAAAACCAGGGAGGGAAACCAGCATGAGGGAGTCCACATGCTAGACAAGTCTTCTACCAGCCCCACTTCTCCTGGTCTCTGAGAGAGGTTAATGACACCCTACGGGTAGGGCCTCAGTGGTTGGGCCATGACTGTGACTCCTTTAGTTCCAAAGACTTTGCTGTCTGGGGAGCCCAGGCACTAGGCACCAACAACTAGTGATGCTCCCCAGTGCCCTCCCCTATAGCTCACAGGCTGCCCTGGGTTCCCCATGGCACTCACACCCAACAGGCATGGCAGTGACTTCACATGACTGTGAAGATTCAATGAGCAGCTTCAGTTGCATGATAATAGTGGCTCACCTCCAGTGGCTCACCCATAGTGGCTCACCCATAGTGGCTCACCCATAGTGGCTCACCCATAGTGGCTCACCTATAGTGGCTCACCTCCAGTGGCTCACCTCCAGTGGCTCACCCATAGTGGCTCACCTCCAGTGGCTCACCTCCAGTGGCTCACCCATAGTGGCTCACCTCCAGTGGCTCACCTCCAGTGGCTCACCTATAGTGGCTCACCTCCAGTGGCTCACCCATAGTGGCTCACCTATAGTGACTCACCTATGGGTCACCTACAGTGGCTTTCCCATACTGACTCACCTAAGAGGACATTTCTTTTTTCTCCTGTAAGAGAAGCTCAGGCTGGGCTGGGGGTGGTGCTTCAGTCTACAGCCCTCATTCTTTGCAGAAGGAAGGAAAGTGTTGTATATGTGGTGCCTCGACTCTGTCATCTCAGTAATCTGGAGGCTGAGACAAAAGAATGACATGAGTTTGAGGCCAGCCTCGGATATAGTTCGAGGCCCTGTCTTAAAACAAAATGATCTTGGATGGCTGTAATGGCCACACAACGTTACTAACTTGTAAAAAGTCATTGGACTCTACTCTCATCATGTGCTTTATAATGTGTGACATATGCCTCAAAGCATTTTCTATGAAAAGAAGAAGTTGATATGGGAAAACAGAGACAATTTAAAAAATAAAATAAAATGAATGAAAAGCCTTCACATGAACCTGAATGTAGAATGATAGATATGCCCAGGGTTCCTCCCACATTCTTGACACCTGATAATTATGGGTTTTTTGTTTTGTTTTGTTTTGTTTTGTTTTGTTTTGTTTTGTTGGTTTTTCGAGACAGGGTTTCTCTGTATAGCCCTGGCTGTCCTGGAACTCACTCTGTAGACCAGGCTGGCCTCAAACTCAGAAATCCACCTGCCTCTGCCTCCCAAGTGCTGGGATTAAAGGCATGCGCCACCACCGCCCAGCTGATAATTATGTTTTTAAAGGCAGGATCTTAGGCTACCTAAAAAGACCCTGTTTCAAAAATATATAGATTCTGGTGATGTAGAGCAGAATCAGAGCCCTTGTCTAGCATAGGCAAAGACCCCATTCCTAGCAGCCCAGGACAAAATACAAAATATGGGAGAGTCACAGCAGCTTGTGGAGGTCAGAAGACAACTTTGTCAAGTTGGGTTTTTCCATCTGCACACAGGTTCCAGGGTGGCCAGGCTGGAGCAGAAGCACGTTAATCACTGAGCTATCCCACCACCTTCCCCCACCCTCTTTTACAGTTATTAGACCAGTGGGTTTAGGGAATTGGCCTTTAAAGCAGTAAATTGGATCTGTCTAAATTAGAAAGGCTTAGGAAATTATTTTGTCCAATCCCTTTGCTCTTATGAATGGGGAAACTGAGGCCCTGGGAGAGGCTGGGGCTCAGTGGACCCCAGGCCTAAGGCTGAAGTCCAGGCCTAGCTGAGACTCCCAGCTCCACCCCCACGCTGTGCTCTGAACAAATTGTTTCATGTCTCCAGGAAAGGGGAGTTTATAAATTTGGCCACATTTTGGAACAACAGAGCCATAAATGGCCATGACTGAGGGAGGCTGGGACGTACCTGACCTTTGAGGCTGGGGAGTGGGGGCAGGGAGAACCGAGCAGGCCCGGCTCTACCACAGCCCAACTCCTTCACCAAGGGAAAAGAAAACCAGAGAGAGGAGCTGGGGGGGGGGGGGGGGGGGCTGTGTGGAGGCAGAAGCACAGAGGAACCAAGGAGCTGAGTTCCAGAGCTCTCTGCTGCTTCTCAGAGCCTCCACAGCCCCCAAACCAACCAGGGAAGAAAACACATAACAAGAATGTAAAAAAAACATTTTCAGTCAGGAGACATGGCTCAGCCATTAAAAGCTAAGATCACAACACACACATACACACACACACACACATACACACACACACACACACACACACACACACACTGTGAGCGTTCAGCAGCCATCTTCAAGTTACAATCAGACTCTTCCAAGAACTGCTGCAAGTAGCTGTGCTTTCCAGACACAGTCAGGACTAGCCTGGAGAGCGGTCAGAAGTGAGAACTTCAACGGGCTGCCAAGAATTAAGACTTGCTGCTCTGACTTGGGAGAGCAGGCTAGGCTGCCTAACCTGGCATCCAAGGCCTCCATCTACACAAGCTCTTGAATAACTGCTCTACCTGCAGCTGTTGTGCAAGTCCACCCCTCCGTTCCTACAGATAAGGAGTGTCCTTCGCCCCACTCAAGAGCAGACCCTAAATCCCACACTACAGTTCTCTTCCAGTCTCAAAGACAGTTACATTAAAGCACCTCAGACCCACTTCTGTCTCCTTTCTGAAGCTCCTGGGTGTCTGCCCACCCAGACTGCATCAACATTTCCTCTGAGATCCACAATCCTAGTGAGGAGTGGATGAAACCCTGACTAACTGAACTTCGGCCCTGATACCAGTTTATAGTTCACTGTCCACTGACATGCAGTGAAGCCTCGATTTTCTGAGACAATTTGGTTTGGGTTTTGGTTGTGGTTTTTTGTTGTTGGTCATAATGGTGCCGGTGGTGGAAAGTCATGTTTGTTTTGAGGTTGTTTTTTTGTTTGTTTGTTTGGGTTTTGTTGTTGTTGTTTGGTTTGGTTTGTGTTTTTGAGACAGGTTCAGAAACTCAGGCTAGCCTTGAAATCTCTAAATAGTACAGGCTAGCCTCCAACTCAGAATTCTCCTGCCTCTGTCTCTCAAGTGTTAATATTACATGTACGCACTAGTGGCTCTTGTTTTGTTTAGAGAACAGAGTCTCATTCTGTAGTTCAGACTAGCCTCAATCTCATAATCCTCCTGCCTCAGCCTTCTGAGTCCTGGGTATATTACAGGCATTTACAACCACACCTGGCTCTTCTGAGTTGTTTCGGTCTGAATGTAACCATTGAACAAGTCAGCCAACAAACATGCACTGAGAACCTACTATGTGCCCGGCATGTGCAAACACACCAGATCATTCTGTGCGTAGTAAGTAAAGTGAGATTATGTGGCGCCGTTCTAGAGGAAGGGGTTGTGTTAGCCCCTTGTAGGAGGTGGTATTTGAGCTAGGGCCTACAGAAAGATCAGGCTGCTTGCAGAACCCAGAGAGGGAGGGCTTGATTCGGATTTAAGAAGCTCTGTGGCCAGATGTAGTGATGCAGTCCTGTGACCCCAGCTCTAAGAGACAAAAGGAGGAGCTAAGCAGAAGGCCTGGTGGGGTCCCAGGCCATCAGAGCTGTAGACCAAGAATCAAAAGAGGAGGCTTCTCCATAGTACAGAGAACAATGACCAGAGCAGGTGACAGGATCAGAAAGAGTGGCCAGAGAGGTGACACCGGACCTTCTGAAGACAGAAGCCATGGTGGGTGGCTTCCGCTTGAGCCAGACCTTAGACTCTGATTTTCTGAATCTTACCTGTCTATACAAACACACACACACCAAACAAAACCTTCAGAGCCCCAGAGTTTGGCTAACACCCAAAGAATGTTTATCTTTTTAAAAGATATGTTTTCCCACTGACTCTTCAGTCTTGTGTTTCTAGCAGCTGGAATCCACCCAAGGGAGCAAGTTAGCTGGGACAAACAGCCTTCCGGCCCTTGTCATTGTCCTCAGGATCACAGCTCGTGGCTGCTGGAGGCTCACTTCCTGTGGCCTCAGCTGGGGCGGTCAGGGCGAGGTGTGGGGGCTAGATCTTCCCACGGATGCAGCTGGGTCAGCCTACTTCCCGGGAGGCCACTTCACTGGGGGAGGGAAGTGAGGGAGAAGCCGTCCCTCCCACCGCTCGGGCCAGCAGCTGCCCAGCAGCTTTGTTCCATAGGCAAGCCCACAAGAACAGCGCACTGCACTGAGAAGGCAGGGTTTGCTTGGCCTGACAAACACATAGCCCACCAGAAGCCTAGGCTGTATGGTTTCAAAACTTACCAAGTTCAGGCCACCTGACCTAAGAATGAGGCAAGGCTGGGCTGTAGCTGGGGGAAAATATCCTTCCTACTTAAGAGGAATGTGGCAGCCTGACCTCTAAGACAGAAGGCTCCAAGCATGGGGACCAAGAACCCATACATTTATGACATCCACACATTTTCTGCTGTCTCTAGACTTGGCCCCTTCTGTCTACAGTCTGGTTTCTCTCACTGACGTTACTGATGGCTCCCCCAACCCCTAGGGCAAATTTATCACCTTTCCTGCACCAGACTCTTCTTTACTGACTCCCTCCAGACAGCTCTGAATCCTTCTCACTGCTCCAGGACTTTTACCTACAACAGTTCCTCCCTGGGTCACAAAGGCAAAGTGCCTAAGGTACCCTGTGCGCCCCTCTTTATGCCAATGGCAGCAAGCAGCGATGATTTGCATGATAGTCTGGGTGGTGTTGTCTTCTCTCAATGTTCTGTCAGAGATGCTTCACCGGGCATAACTGCCATAGATCCGGAAGAGCCAAACCAAGAAGCACCACATACCCTTTCAATTTTTTATTTCATTTTGATGCCTGGAATCAGTGGTGAGGCCCTTCCTAACTGCAAAGGATGTTGGGAAGTGTAACCTAGATGCATGTGGAATAATAATGATACTCAGACATAAGGACAATGTAGACTTCCCTAGTAGACGAACAAGGTACCGGAGCCCTAGCAGGGAAAAATATTCTTGCCTTACACTGCACATGACCTCTGTACCCCACCCCAGCAGTAGGAGGCATTTTCCCTGGGCCTGGAGCCTCCATTTCCTGTAAATGTAAAATGAATTAGTGGCCAGCCCCTTGGAGCCAAATGGCCTTTATCTCCCTGATAATCACCTCTACCTGTCAGAGACTGTCTGCTGAGAACACGTAGGACCGCTTAACTGCCCTGCATCTGGAAGTGTTGGGATGAAGGATGAGACCTCTATAGATGCCCTGGCCTCCTTGGCCAGCTTATGACTCTGACAGCTCCCTAGGGAAGGTGAGTACAGGAGCCCTGAGCAATGGCCCTCATATGTTTACTTCTGTTTGCTTACTTATTTGTTTTGGGAGTTTCTGTTTGTTTAGTTTGGTTTGGTTGTGGTTGGGGGTTGGGGGAAACAGTTCTCTGTGTAGCCCTGACTGTCTTGGAACTCACTTTGTAGACCAGGCTAGTCTGCAACTCAGAGATCCTCCTGCCTCTGCCTCCCCAGTGCTGGGACTAAAAACATGCATGCACCACTACACCCTGCTTGTTGTACTTCTTACATGGAGCCCACTTCCTTACAAGGAAAGCCTGGTGTCACCTCCAGATGACTTGTTCGTGCAGACCCTTGAGTCCTAGGATTATGGGAGTGGACCTCAGTACAGCTCAATCATCTCCCTTGTTGAGAGAGTGTGGTATGAAGCATAAGCTAGTCTTCAACTCGCTATGTAATCAGATGACCTTGACTTTGTGGGTGTGCACCTGTGTGTGTCACTGCACACTTGTGGAGGTCAGCTAGTTCATGGAGACCTGCCTGAGTACAGTTAGGTATGTGTTCTCTCTTTCCACCATTCCAATTCCAGGAATCAAACTTGGGTCTTCAGGCTTGGAGAGGGCCACCGCCCTCTGCTTTGTTTATTTTTTTAAAGGTTTTATTTAATTGTATGTATATGAATGAGTGTATTTGCGTGTGGGTATGTACACGAGAGCGCAGGTGCCCACGGAGGCCAGAAGAGGGCATTAGATCCCCAGGAGCTGGAGTTACTGTGGACAAAAGCTACCTTACTTGGGTGCTGGAAACCAAACTTGGGTCCTCTGGTGTTGGGGGTTGGTCTGAATCTGCTATGTATTCAAATGCTAAATACTGGCCTCCAAGATCTGGTTGCCCCCCACCCACTTGCAGATCCTCATGTACACCAAGTGATGCTATGTAAATCTTACCCCCTCAATTTAAAACTACTTATTGCGTAAAACTGGCAACAAATAATTACTGGGGGGCAGGGGAGGCGGGGAAAAGAGAGAGGTGAAGTCTGAGTTACAGGAGGGGTGTAGTAGCAGGTAAGGATCGTGAGAGAAGAAGACAGGTGGGGAGCCCAGAGGAGAAGACAGAACAGGAGGTCTCCATTAGTCACAATGGAGCAGCCACACTAGGCCAGGAGAAACAGCAAGTAACAAGGCACATATGGCTGGGATGTAAGTTAGAGTAGCTCTAAAACCTGCCCAGTCTAGACTTACAGCTTGTGAATAAAACACCTGGATTGTGTGTCTTCTATACGGGTTAGCTAGAATTCACAATTCGTTTTTCACTCTGGAAGCACAGTATTCGCTCTTAATCACACTGAGCCATCTCTCCAGTCCGTCCTTAACTTTTTGAGACATGGTTTCTCTCTTACCCTAGACTGGCTAGGTAGTAAGACCCAGGGATTTGTCTCTGTCTGTCCAGCACTGGGGTTAGGTAGACACCACTGTGCTTGGCTTGTTTTATGTACTGGGAGTCCAGACTCTGACTCTCATGATTCTGCCTCCTAAGTGTTAAGATTATGGGCATTACCCTGTGTGTGCTGCTGGGAGCAGAACTTAGAGAGTCTTATGTATGCTAGACAGGCACTCTAGCAAGTAAACTACAGCTCTAGCCTCAGCCATCAGTGACTGTTCAGAAACACATAAAACGTGTGTCTGTGGTGGAAACTCATGGCCAAGGCTACTGCCAATTCACTGCTCCTTCTGTCTTCCCCCCCCCCCCCCACACACACACACAGGAAATCCTGGACAGGTCCTGAGCAGGAGGAGCTCACAGCCGTGCCTCAGGAACCACCTCCCCATGAAATGAAACATCCGGGCACTTTGAAGGAGCCGGGGAGCGATTCTCACTGCCTAGAGACAGGGAAGGCTCAGTGTTCAGTTCCTGTCCCTTCCCACCCTCATCCCAGTTCATAAGTCATGCTGAGCTGCCCTGTCTTAGGTGGAATAAATGTGCCTTGGGGGTACCCTCTGTTAAGTTTCAAACCCCAGACAAGCATCTGCAGTGTCTATTTAATATATCCAATCGGACCTGACTGCCAGGTTCTCCCAGCATCCCTCAGTCCCTACATGTTACAAGGTATGGCTTGCATAGCACACCTCTACCCTGAACCCTCCTGCCCAGGGGCTGGGCTGCCCTTCCCCCAGAGGCTCTTTCCTAGATAATTCACACATTTTAGTTATTCCTTCTTTTAGTACCTTTGGCCTCTTGGCTGTTGCACCTGGCTGTCCTCTCCCCTGTCTCCCTTTCCCTTTCCTTCTCCCCACACAGCCCAGCTCAGTCTGTTCATGTCCACTGTGGACTCTTCCAGGTCTGCCTATGGCCGAGCTCTCCCACGTATCTACAATAAACTCCTCCTCCACCCTACCCAGGAACAGCCACGTTCTTTCCTTTCCTTTTTATTTCTTTCTTTCTTTCTTTTTTTTTTAATTCACCCTTGAATCCTCTGCTCAACATCACATAACACACAATTTCACTTTGAAAGTGAAAACTTTCAAGGGATTCAGGAAACCAAAGTTGTCTAGACATGAGGGAAGCCAGTGTTAGTAGCCGTTAAGAATTGTCCTATGGTTCAAGACTCAGAACCACAAAATCTGACTGCTGGAAACAAGAGTGAGCATTTCATCTTTCTCAAGCCTCGTGCAGGTCAGATATCCAGGATGCTCCCAGGTATTTCTGGGTCATGCCATCTATTAGTTGATTTGCGCCCAGATATTAATTTAGAAAGATGACTGGGTGACCACACAGAGAGGTCAAATGCCGTGGAAAGACAAGTTCACTGTAGGCCTGGCATGGCATGCAAGGAACAGAAGGAAGTGCCAGTACCAACCATAAAGCAAAAGAGCCTCAGGAGGTATAGGCCTCAGGAGGTATAGGCCTCAGGAGGTATAAGCCCTAGCCCCTGTCGAGGGACTCTTGGGAAGGCAGTACAGGGTAAATAGTTTAGAACCGGCCCCCTTGGATCATTACAGTGGATTTGGGGCATAAGTGCTCTTCCTAGTTGTTGGGATTAATAAAGGGCAGAGTATAATAAGCTGTAAAAAAGATGGGGGAAGGTGGGCATGGCATCACAGGCCTGCAATCCTGTGTTTAGATGGCAGAGACAGATGCTCTGTGGATTTGAGACCGGGGGCTCATATTGATAATCCTAACAGTGGAGAGTCTGAGGTAGGAGGATTGCTATGAGTTCAAAGATAATCTGAGCTACAGATTGAGACTCTGTCTCAAAAGAAGGAGAAGGAAGAGGGAGGACAGGAAGGAAGGGAAGAAAAAAGGGAGGAGAAAGCAAGAAAGGGTGGCTGGGTAAGCTCACTAACAAGGGTTGGTTTATTACCAGCCTGGGCAACACAGCAACACTCTGTTAAAAATTATGTTTTTTAAAAAAAAGTATAATTAGAAGACTAATATACTCAAATCCAGCACATGGCCATGATCTCAGCATTTAGGAAGCTCATAAAATTAGTTTAGGAGGGCCATAAATTTAAGGTAAGCCTGGGCTACATAGCACATTCCACGCAAGCCTAGGCTATGTCTCAAGAAAGAAAAAGGAAGGGACAGAAAGAAAGGAGGGAGGGGGAGAAAGGGAGAGGGAAGGAGAGAGAGGGGGAAAGGAGGAAGGGAAGAAGAGAGGGGGGGAGGGGAAACAGCAGTAGAAACAAATGACAAATGGCCAGCTCAGAATGTTGATCCATGACACAGTCACCCAAAAGCCACTTCTGCGGTGGCCCAACTCTTATGCTAGGCAAGTCAGGGCTGGTTGTTGGTGGGTGGTTCCTCCCCTCATGGGCCTCACTCAGCATCCTTACAACATGGCAGCTGACAGCCAGCTTACACGCCTCCCCTAGTGTGAATAAGAGTGTGAGACGGAGGCAACAGTGCTGTGTGTGACACCCTCAGAAATCACTCTATGAAGTGAGTCACAGTCCAGCCTACATCCAAGGGAGAGGATGAGTCTCTGTCACTGTCTGAAAGGGAAGATGTCAAGGAACTTTAAAACCACTAGATCCTCCCTGAAGACAGGGAGTCTGTGAAGGCCAGGGCAGCAGAATTGTAGCTTAAGCCTATTATGATTCAACACCTGGGGCACAGCAGCAAGCCAGAAAAGAGGAGCAAGGCTGACTGGGAGGTGGGTGGGAATGTCCCACACCGGCAGTGATCAACAGGAAAGAGAACTGGTTGCCAGGCAAGTGTTCACCTGATATTCCACCAGACACGTGATCCATGATTGTTTATTTGAAGCCACATTTAACTCCACATTTTTAAAATGCTGTATTTTTTATTATTTTTAGATACATGTGTATATGTATCTGCATGAGGATATGTGCACTTGAGTACAAGTGACCTCAGAGACTAGGGACACTGGATCTCTTGGAGCCAGAGTTACAGGCAGCTGTGAGCTCCTGACATGGGTACTAGGAATCAAACTTAAGCCCTCTGCAAGAATAGTACTTGCTCTCATCCACTGAGTCATCTCTTCAGTCCCTTAAATCTTTATTGGCTAAGTCCACAACCCCTGAGTGGAATATTGTCCTTCAGTGGACATGACTGGGCTTCTTAGGAAAGGGGCACAAAAGAAGGCCTGGGGAGATCGAGAGAGGAACAGTCTCAAAGCCTGAAGCAAGTCTAGGGTCAGAGAAGGAGAGGTGACATCATGTTCAGGTCAGCTGAGATCTCTTTTGGTCCCATTCACTCTTCTCTGCCACTCACATCCACTTAGCATCCACCAGTGCCAGCCCTGCTAAAACAACCATCTGGTCTACCTCCATTCACTGCTGCTGTTACTACCCAATGGTACAGTGCATGCCTAGGAGTCTCTGGGTTCTATCCCAGTTCTGGAAATATATACATAATTAAAAACAAACAAACAAACAAGGCTAGAGATGTAACTGAGTTGGTGGAGTGCTTTCCCAGCATACTTGAAGCCCTGGGTTTAATTCCCAGTTGCATAAAGTAGACATGATACCACACACCTGTAATCTCTTATTCAAGAGGCAAGAGGATGAGAACTTAGATAGATCAGATAGATCCTCAGCTACATAAGGAATTTAAAGCCAGCCTGAGTGACATGAAACTCTGACTAAAAAAAAAAATGCTTTCTCCTCTCTCTCTCTCTCTCTCTCTCTCTCTCTCTCTCTTTCTGGGTTTTTTGTTTGTTTGTTTGTTTGTTTGTTTGTTTTGGGGTTTTTTTGTTTTGTTTTGTTTTGGGGTTTGGTTTGGTTTGGTTTTGGTTTTGGTTTTCAAGACAGGGTTTCTCTGTGTAGCCCTGGCTATCCTGGGACTCACTCTGTAGACCAGGCTGGCCTCAAACTCAGAAATCTGCCTGCTTCTGCCTCCTAAGTGCTGGGATTAATAGGCGTGCACCACCACTGCCCAGTGAAAATATGCCTTTTCCTTAATCTGTTTACTCTGCCTAATAAGAAATTAATAATAACTGCACAGTCAAGAAATTGTAAGCTGAAATACCTCTCTCTTCAACGCCCTGAAAAATAACTCCTACATCCAAAGTGGGGGGCTGAGGGTCATGATGCAAATGCCTCTGAGGGATATGGAAATGTGTGTACCCTTGGGGGGGGTTGTCCTTCCCCTCTCTGAGCTTCCCATTCCTCACCAGTTAAGCAAAGGTTTATCTAAGCTGTGGACAAGGACCCTTTTACTTGAGCTACATGTTTTCCTCCCAAAAGGGAAAAAAACAGAGGGAATATAAAGGCCTGGGTGATTCCCCCCATCCTGCCTCCAAGCCAAACCCAGATGAAAATGTCCAGTGTGACACAGATTTAACATAAACAGTGGTGCATTAATACTTACAAATACCCCAAAAGGAGTCCTAGATGGGTTATTTTTAGCCCTTAAAACACACACTCACTTGAACACACACTTCACATCACCCCCACTGGCTAAGTTTCTCCGGTTGGGTTTTTATAAGAAGATAAAATTCCTGTTAACAGTGCTAATTGAACAGCTTCAACTTGAGGCAGAGGGAGGATGGTAAGAACCTCCTGGCTGAGCATGATGTCACCACAGTCCTGTGTTTCTCATGACCCAACAATGTGAGTGTTTGCATTGCACGCTGGAGCCGGTGATGCAAGCACACTGGTAAACAGGCCCCAGACAGGCAGGCCTTGTTGCTAGCCCTGGGCTGCAGAAGTCTGGCCAGGGCCCAGCTTCAACTTAACTCCTTCCTGGACGAACTCACTGATGAGCCATTGAGGTTTGGCTAAGGAACCTCCTCTCCCCAGGCCCTGCCCGTCTCCCAGACACAGGCCTTAGTGGTGACAAGCCTTGAATGAGGACTCACCCAGCCCTGTTTCTTACCCACCCACACCTTCTGCTCACCCTGAAGGCCTTGAGTGACAACCCCACTCCTTGCACTGAGACTCAGCTTCTCATGGTCCCCATGGAGAAGGAGCCAGGTCCTTAACCTTTCTTTACACACCCACCATCCTGAAGGAGCAGGCAGCCAGAGACTTCCCTATATACTCAAGGAGTGGCCATCGGAAGCAAAGCCTGGCCTGAACAAGCTGAGGCCTCCGAAGAGTCATACTCTCAGAGCATGGTGACACTCGTGTGGCCCCAGCTACTCAGGAGACTGAGGCAGGAAGAACCTAAGTGTTTAAAATTAGCTAGGCTAGCCAGACAGTGGTGCTGCATACCTTTAATCCCAGCACTTGGGAGGCAGAGGCAGGCGGATTTCTGAGTTTGAGCCCAGCTTGGTCTACAGAGTGAGTTCCAGGACAGCCAGGGCTACACAGAGAAACCCTGTCTCAAAAAACCAAAAATAAAATAAAATTAGCTGGCCAGCATAGTGAGATCCAGTCTCACAAACAAACCAATAATAATAATAATAATAATAATAATAATAATAATAATAATAATCACTTCTAGTTACAGAGTGCACCAGGTCACTTTTTATTTTGTTTCATGTAATCATCATTACTACATTTGATTGTGTGTGCATGCACATGTGAGTGCACAGGTCATGGTGCATGTGTATCAGTTGTGCTGTTGTCAGAGGATAGCTTTCAGGAGTCAGTTGTTTTTCCTGCTCCAGCCTATGGATCCTGGTTCTCAAACTCAGGCCATCAGGCCAACACTTAGCCACAGTCACCTTGCCGGCCATTTCATTGTTATTGAGACAGACTCTTGTTACGTTTCCCAAACTGGACCCAAATTCCCAAGTACTGGGATTGTAGGTCTGTACAACCTTGCCCGCACCTTCCCCCTCCCCATCACTTTTTAAAACCTCAAAATGTTTTTTGAATTTTGAAATCTGTCCAGCCCCAAGAATGTTGGTCAGGGCTGCTAGGCCCCAGGCTTCTGCCTCAAGAACAGAATAAACCTTACAAGTGGCTGCCTTCCGCCAGCATGTCAGCCCACCAAAGATGGCAGGCTGTTTTTCTCTGTGTTCCTTCCCAGCAGCCAGTCCCACCAAAGATCTTCATACCCTGTAAAGGCTGTGGTGCTGGCAATGATGGGAAACTGAGGCCTGGGCCTCTAGTCTGGCTTCCCCTGGATCTTTTCCAACACATGGAGCTCTGACTTCCCCAAAAAAGGTAGCTGTTCACATTTCTCTCCAGAGTTCTCTGCTGGCTGCTCACAGGCAGCTCCGTGACCCCCTCCGACATTCCAAAGCAGCCTCCTCCCAGCTGGCGGGGGTTTTTGGGCATTGATGAGTTTTCTTTGGCTGAGGGCTCAGCTGATATAAAAAAGGGTCCAATGCATTAACGCTGGAGGTAGGAAAGAGATGGCCCAAGGGGAAAGCAAGGACAGAGGCTGTCAGATGAATCTGGTGACTGCCTAGGACCTCCAGATTCATTTTTGTTTGTTTGTAGATTTTTTTGTGGGGTGGAGGGAGGTGTTTGTTGTTGCTGACACAGCATTTCATATAGCTCAGGCTGACCTCTAAGTTGCAATGTAGCCAGGGATAACCTTGAACTCAACTCCTGATCCTTCTGCTCCTGCTTCCCAAATGCTAGGTTGTGCCACTGCAAATTTTCTTTTATTGGTGTTGGGATTGAACTGAAGACCTTGCTCATGCCCAGAAAGCTCTCTGTCACTGATCTGCACTCAGCCCTTCCTTTCAAACCATTCTAGGACTGTACATGCGTCCATCAGGCCCTGCCTTAATCTAAACACTGGGGAATTATCAAGACCCATGAGGAATGCCAGGAGGCCACTGTGGTCTGACATACCCTTGATGACTGTACCCTTGATGACTGTGGGACTCCCAAACCCTCTCTTAGAGACCCCATAAAGTGCACCAAAGCTAAGACTGTGAACACAGACTCGGCCCACACAGTAGCACTAGGTTACGGGATACTGTCCTAATGAGTATGGCTGGTACACAGGCGTGATAGAGAAGTGTTGCCTGACACTATGCTTGGCTTGGGGCGCCTACTCTAGCATATGACCTTGGGTTTGTACTGAGGTCTAGACTCTCCCATGTGAACCATGGAATGGTCTTCCAGGCTTGCCACCACCACAGGGACACTAAGAACCTTGGAAAGTACAAGCTTTGAACTAAGGCAGGCACCCTCAGACCCTAGGCTCTGGGAAGCAGGAAAAGGATGGAGCTGCATCCCAGAGTTGCTGGAGAAGGAACAGTGAGGGAGGGCCTAGAAAGGCTGTTAGTAAAGGGGACAACCTGCAAACCAAATGCTGGGTCCCTGCTCCAGCCTGCACCCTGCCCCTCAACATGATGCCCCCTTCCACTGGTACCTGAGAAATTCCACCTTTCTGTAAGAACATTAGCTTTAAGACCAGAAATGGTGGCCTTTAGTCCCAGTCTTTAGGAGGCAGAGGCAGGTGGATGTATATGAGTTCCAGGTCAGCCTAATCTACAGGGTAAATCCCAGGCCAGCCAAGGCTATGCAAAAATGTATAATCCCCTAATCCCTTTCAGCAGGAGCCCTCATCATTCAACCCCTCCTTAAAGCCCAGCCTCCCACCATCCCCGCACTGCAGACTATATTTTAGCACACACATTTATAAGAAAAAGGTGAGGTAGAATCTGACCACAATTGTTCCTAGCACTCAGACAGCAAAGAAAGAAGGATCTGGAGTTTAAAGCCTGCCTCAACTATGCAGCAAGTTCAAGGCCAGTCTGGGCTACATGAGACTCTGTTTCAAAACCAAAAATAGGATCACTAAGATGCTTTTCTGAATAAAGTCACTAAAGGTGCTTGTCAAAAGCTTGACAGCCAGAGTTCAATCCCAGGGAGCCACACAGTGGGAGGAGAGAAGTGTCTGTTGCAAGTTATCTTCTAACCTTCATACTCACACTATGACATGAGACACGCGTGCATGCACACACACACACACATGCACGCAGGAGTGCAAGTATAGTAAAACGTAAGAAAACAAAATGTAAGTAATTTAATTAGTTTGTGAGGCGCACACCAGGGCTGTGATATGCGTGGATGTTGGTGGAAATTTACTTTTTGGCACCTGGCCTTCAATATCAGAAGTTTCTTGTCTAGAAGAATATATGAAGTTCCTAGCATAAGTGGGAAGTCACCGAGCAGGTGGATGGATGGTGAGTTGGGCAGGCGAATTAGTGGATGGGTGTGTGAGTGGAGGAGAGCGAGGGATGGAGGAAGGCAGGGACGGAATGACTTCCTCCTGGTCACAGGATCATGAAGGCTTGTACAGGCACTGGCGGGGGAATAGGAAATGGTAGGGAAAGACTCTCCAAGCAAATGGCTTACATAAGAGAGGCTTGGAGTTGAGAGTTACTGCAACATGAAGGACAAACCCTGGTCTAGGTCATTTTAGCAATATCCTGAGGAGAGGTTATCTGAATGGAGTTTCCTGGAAAACAGCCAAGGGGGTGAGTAGTGATTAGGGACCCACAACCCAATGAGCAGGCAGAAACAGGCCCAGCCTGGTGATCTAGCCTTGAAGAAGTAGGTCTGGCCATATTTGGTTTCCAAGGAATTGAGAGGCTACTCTCCATCTCTGTTGCCCACGCACAGGAATAAGACCACCCACAGCTGCTGAGGCTGTGAGGCAGTAGGGTTGGAAGGAGAGGCCCCACAGTGCTTCAGCCTTAGGGTCTAGTGTCAGAGAGAGTGTTCAGGACTGAGGGTGTACTTCAGTGCACTTGTCCGGCATTACCACAGCACCAAAAAATTTAAAAATGATGTGGATAGTATCCTACCCAACTGCTGATGACTGTATGGCCCTGGGCTACAGCATCCCTTCTTCAAAACCCCACTTCATCTCCAAAATAACACAAGAAAAGTATGTGCTGTTAGCAGCATCAGTGTTCACCAGACTATGTTAAGAATCTACCTGTATTGTCTTGTACAATTCTCACTGAGCAAGGGAGTGCATTTGTTTATTTGTTTGTTTATCGAGACAGGGTCTCACTTTCTCTTGGTAGCCTGGAACCCACTACATAAAGCAGGTTAGACTCAAATCCACAGATATCTACCTGTCTTTGGCTCCTGAGTGCTGAGATTAAAGGAGTGTGTGATTACACACTGGGACCTTTCTCTTCCTTAAAGTCGAGGACTCCTGTATCTCATGTCCGCTTTTGTAGCTGAGGATGACTTTGAGCTTCCAATCTTCCTGCTTCCATCTCACAAGTGCTGACATTGTAGTGCTAGAGATAGACTCCAAGGTCCTGTGCATGGTAGGTACAGACTCTAAAACCGGCCACATCCCCATGTCAACTGTCTGGCTTTCTTTGTTTTAGAAAAGGTTTCATACAGCCCAGACTGGCCTCAAACTCGTTATGTAGCCAAAGATGACCTTGAATATGTGACCCTCCTTTCTTCACTTCTCAAATGCTGAGAGAATAGGCAACTATCAGCCCACCCCACTAAAGCACTGAAGTATTATTATTGTCCCAACCAAAACAAACAAACAAAAAAAAACATATGAGACCTCTGCCTCTCATCGATGTCAGCAATTTTAACTCCAAGCCCTTGTTTATGGAGTACATTCTGAAGAGCTTCTCTCTCTCTCTCTCTCTCTCTCTCTCTCTCTCTCTCTCTCTCTCTCCCTCTTCTCTCTCTCTCTCTCTCTTCTCTCTCTCTCTCTCTCTCTCTCTCTCTCTCTCTCTCTCTCTGCAGTTTTTATACATCCTTCAGTGCCCATTCTAAAATAATCAAGGACATACTGCATTACCACAGAAGTCCATAGAACAGATTTCCAGATGACAAAAGGAAGGAACAACGATGTGGACAAGAGACAGGACTGGGAAACTGACCAGCTTCCACACTGACCTACGTAGGCCAGCTACGTAGATGCTGGCCTCACACCCACAGATCCACCTACCTGCCTTTGCCTCCCTAGAATCTGTATTAAAAGTGTCAATGTATGCATCACCATAGCCCGACATTCTCCCTTCTTTCCTTCCTTCCTTCCTTCTTTCCTTCCTTCCTTCCTTCCTTCCTTCCTTTTTCTTTTTTCTTTTTTCTTTTCCAAGACAGGGTCTCTCTACATAGCCATGTGGAACTTTCTCTGTAGATCAGGCTGGCCTTGAAGTTGCCTACCTCTGCCTCCTAAGAGCTTGGATTAAAAGTGTGTGCACCATAACCTGTCATTCTCATTTCTAGAACTTCATGTTGCCCCTTCAAGCATCCGGGACAGTTTTGATGAATCATACTTGGCACGTGTTATACAAACTTCCTGTTTCCACACTGTTGCCAAAGCCTTTTACAGCTCTTCGGGACAACCTTGAGCCAAATGTAGGGTAGCAGGATATGTCAATGCATGTCTGGAGCACTCCGGAAGTTGAGGCAGGAGGATCTGGGGTTCCATAGCATCATGGGCTACACATTGAGATCCTGACTCAAAAACAAACACCTCTAACCTATGGTGGTACATGCCTTCATCACAGATCTTGGAGGTAAACACAGGAGAATCAAGAGGTTGAGGCCAATCTTAGCTGCATGAGAGTTTGTCTCAAAATACACACACACACACACACACACACACACACACACGGGATAGAGAAATTAAGAGCACTGGCTGCTCTTCCAGAGGACCCAAGTTCAATTTCCAGCACCCACAAGGCAGCTCCCAACTGTCCATCGTTTCAGTTCCAGAGGACCTGACACCCTCACGCAGACGTGCAGGCAGAAAAAACATCAATGTACATAAAAATAGCTAAACCAAATAAATAGATAAATGGGCTCAGGGGGTGAATCACTTAATATGCAAGTATGAGGACTTGAATTCATAATCCCAGCACTAGTGTAAAAGGTAAGTATAGCACACCCCAAGTGCACATATGCACATGCACGTGCACACATACACACATGAATAAGTAGGCTAGATACTCATCTTTCTTTCACAGACAGGGAAACTGTGCTTGGAAAAATGAATTAAGTTGTTTGAGAACTTAACAGTCAACCAGAGAAGAAACCCGCGGTGAACCACAGGGCTGTCTGGCTCACATTCCATGGCTCTTTCCCCACCGCAGGAACTGGTCTCTGACACTCCTGAGAGGGGGAGGCTTCACCTCTCCCCTCACCCCTACACAGATAACAAAGATAGAGGAAGATATTAATCTGAAATCTACTTGAAAGGTCAGAGGGCTGTGCTGTGCAGCTCTCTGTAATGCTACCCCTTGACTAGCATGCACAGAAAGGCCTTAGCTTCTGTCCCCAGCAATAGAAAAGAAAAAAAGTGGAGATCAGGACGGCAAGGAAGGAGGGCATCTTTCTTTTGGACATTTTCCAAATAAGTGAACTAGGTCTACCTTGAAAACTCATAAAAGATTTGGGTAAATGAACAAGCTGGAGCCATTCTGAACCAGATCATCCCTGCATGACAGTCAGGAGGCCAGAGCTGCTCTCTAAGCCCCATTAGCTCATCTCTCTCATCTCGTGGTCACACCTACCCACCAGGCCCTGTGCCCCAGAGGAGCCTTTACCCGGCAGTACCTCCGACTCTGAAACATCTCCTCCTAGAAAGCTTCCCCCTCAAACGGGACAGACACCAAGGGGAGGGAGAAAAATAAAGACTACTTGTTACCATTGCCACCATCTCATGAAACACATTAGCAGAAAAACTACTGTGCAAGCAATTCACCATGTGGTCTCAGTTTTGTCACTGGGCAAAACCAGAAAGAACATGCTCTAAGATGGGGCAGCTGGCAATCCTCCAATGAGGGGGAGAAATAGATGCTTATATTCTCTGTCTTTGGGTAGAGAGCCACAGAAAATTCTTCCGACTACTTTAAGTTTAAAGAAGCAAGGGCTGCTGGCAGCAAATTTTAGTGGCGTGTTCATTGACTGGTGTCTGTTGCTGTGTGGCAGATACAGGCATCAATCACTCCCTCTGGCAAGGACAGAAAGCTTCAAGAATATAGAAAACAGCCAAGCATAGTGGCCCATTCCTGTAAGCCCAGCACCTGGGAGGTAGAAGCAGGAGGAACCTAAGTTCAAGGCCAGCCAGGGCTCCATAAGACCCTGTTTCAAAAATAATAATTATGGTGATAATTAGTTAAAAGTAAATTGATTTTTTTAAAAGAAGAAATGGAAGGGCCAGGCTGTATGTTCAGTGTTTACTTAGCATGAGTAAAGTTCTGGGTTCAATCCTGAGCACCAGGGAAATAATGAAATCAGGATCTCTCTCTCTCTCTCTCTCTCTCTCTCTCTCGCTCTCTCTCTCTCTCTCCCACTGTCTTTCAAATTCTTTTGTTAGTGGTCATATTCCTCTACCTACAGATAGAGTATATCTCTCCTTTAGGAGGAACTCCCATGCAAACGTCTTCTATGTTTCATATTTCTTGGGGACTCCGGTGCAAATGTCTTCTATATTTCATATCTCATGGCTTCAGCAACCAGAGATCTCACCAACCAAGAGTTTTTCAGTTCCAGCACAAGAGGGAAAACAAAACTGGAAGGTATGTATTTTCCCAGCTGAGTCTACCTTTGATCCAACCTTCTACGAGGCTTATCACGACAGACAAGCCTTTGCTTAATGTCAGGCTTGATGACAGGTCTTCAGTCTCTAGGATCCATGTGGTAGAAAGAGAGAACACATGCACTCATGCAAGTACATAAATAAATAACGTAATAAGAATGTTTCAAAAAGACGCTGGCGGTTAAGAGTCAGAAGAGGGAAGAAGCAGCGATAAGCAGAGGAGCTGAGTGCATATTCTCTGATGTCCACTGGGGAGATCATGTGTGCTGTAACAGGCGTGCAGGAGAAGCGTTGTGGGGGTCCAGGGAGGAAGCCAGCAAGTCTGCAGAAACCAGGGCAGCTTTTTGAAAATGAAAGTATTTGAACTAGGTTTTGAAACTAAGATCAATGGTCTTAGGGACCAGCCCCAGTAGGTGGAAAAGCCTGGGCTGAAGACCTATATCTTAGTATCTTACTTCATCAAGATCTGTAGAGTGGTTATTTTTAACTGAAATAGAATTTATATATAAGAAAAAGTAGACATGGTCACCCATACCTGTAATCATAGCATTCTGGAGGGTGAGGCAGAAGGATTGCCTTGTGTTTGAAGTCAGCCAGGATTACATAATCAGTCCTAGGGCAGCTTGAGTAATAGAGTAAGACTCTCTCAACAACAATAACACCAACAATGAAAACACAAAACAAACAAACAAAAAAAAAAAAAGCTCATTTTGATGGGTGTGGTGAAGCATACTTGAAATTTTTATCTCAGGAGGAGAAAGAAGGAAGAGAATCACTAGCTCCAGGCCAGCCTAAGCTACATAAGGTCCTTGTCTGTGAGGCTGGAGAGACAGCTCAGTGGCTAAGCGCACCTACAGTTCTTTCAGAAGACTCACAGCACTGACACCCAGCAGTCCACACAGCCTGCAGCTCCAGCTCGGGGACGTGATGCCTTGTTCTTGGGCTACCTTTGCTCTCCTGCTTTCTCCTTCCACCATGTAAGTTCCAGGGATCAAACTCAGGTTGTCAGCCTTGATGGCAAGAGCCTTTACCTACTGGACTATCTCACCTGCCCTGTTTATCTACATTTAAAATAAAGTCTTGCTCTATAGCCCAGGCTGGCCTCAAACTCATGGTGATCCTCCTGCCTCAGCCTGCCAGGATCACAAACAGGAGCCATCATATTAGGCCATAATCTTCTTGGAGTTCTCCCATTTCATTTAGACTACATCCAGAATTCCACACTGCACTCACTGATATCTGCTGCACCCCGAGACCTGCACCTCTCTTTTCACTTTTGACTTCAACTCTTACTGCTCTACTTAAATAACTGAGGTTTTCTTCCTCGTATTTAGACCAAACCTTTGTTCTTCTGGGAAGAACATCAGAGAAGCGATCGCATGCCCTTCTTGGTGCATTAGATCAAGAGCTACTGTCTGTCGGTATGGCTTATTACTGGTCATGTGAACGCCGATCACTTGGTTCAAAGGAGGGTCAACTGGCTTTCTCCTTCGCAAGGCACTGCTTTGTAATTAGTGTCCTGGGGGGAGATTCTGAACACCAGGCACAGATGTAAATTTCTCAGCACACACAGTTTTTTAAACATGTTACCAAACAGCATACTGTCTGCTTTAAAAAAAATTTTTTTTTTTACTTTTATTTTATGTGCTTTGATGTTTTGCTTACATATATCTGTGTAAAGAAGTCAGAACTCATGGAGCTGCACTTACAGACAGTAGTGAGCTGTCATGTGGGTGCTGGGAATTGAATCCAGGTCCTCTGGAAGAGCAGCCAGTCTTCTTAATCGCTGAGCCACCTCTCCAGCCCTACTTTCTAAGTTTATTCTACAAATGTCACCTGCTTGTCCACTGTGGAGTAAGCCCTGACCTAAGATGCCTGGTGTGATTATGTGGAGATCTGTGATCTTTGTGGGTCTTACAGTCATAAGTGGGGATTATTGTACCCCTGGTGGTTTGAATGACAACATCCCCTGTGCCGGCTAGTTTTATGTCAGCTTGACATAAGCTAGAGTCATCTGAAAGGAGGAGGTCTCAATGGAAAAATACCTCCATAAGACTGGGCTGCAGGCAGGTCTGTAGGGCCTTTTTAAAATTAGTGATCCATGAGGGAGGGCCCAGACAGTAAGCAGCTCCCTCCATGGCCTCTGCATCAGCTCCTGCCGCAGGTTCCTGTCCTGACTTCCTTCAGTGATAAACTGTGATGTGGAAGTGTGAGCCAGATTAACCCTTTCCTCCCCAGCTGCTTTAATCATAGTGTTTCATCACAGCAATGGTAACCCTGACTAGGATATTCCCCATAGGTCTTGGCATTGAACACTTGGTTCCCAGTTGGTGGTGCTGTTTGGAAAAGCCTAGGAAGTGTGGCTTTACTGGTAGAAGTCGGGGTGGGGGGTGGGGGGGCTGGCTTTAAGGTTTCAAAGCTTCTCAGCATCCCCAGTTTTCTGTCTTCATGGTTCGTCATGTGAGCCCTCTGCATCCTGCTCCTCCATCATGGACTCCAACCTTCTGGAATCATAAACCCAAACAAACTCTTTGTATATAAATCACCTTGGTTGGTTGTGTGTGTGTGTGTGTGTGTGTGTGTGTGTGTGTGTGTGTTAACAGCGAGAGAAATGTAATGAACATAACACCTTACCATTCAGTGTTGCCAATACTGAAGTGGAGCCCATGCTTATAAAGCCGGCCAGAGTTCCCATTGTCAGTCCTGCGGTCCCAGCTCTGACCTTGAACAGCTCTGGCCTGCACCTATCTGTGGTCTGTTTGCATCCTGCCTTTGCTCATGCCCCCAAGCATCTGCCTGTCCTCACCAGCATGATTTCTTCCTCCTCCTCCTGGCCAAAGCTTACCTGTTATGATATCATTTTATAAGTTTGGGAGACACAAGGAGAGTCCTGTGGAGACTAGTTCCTTCTTGAGCCATGTCAGCAATTACTCAGTATGCCTCGAGGTGCTGAGTGACACCTGGGACCTGTGGGTGGCAATAAGTGAGAGAAGCAGGCATCATCTTCCTCCAACAGTGTTCCAGGCCCCAGAAAGGAAACTGCTACACTGTAGAGTGTTCAAGATAGTTGTATCTCCTCCTTCTGAAGATATGAAGGTAATGAGTTCAAGACCAGCCTTGGCTATATTGAGACTATTTCCAAGGTAGAGAGAGACAGAAAGACATAGTTATCTGATATGTGTGTACTTGAAATTACAACACAAAATAATAGACTTACTCTGATCCAGTCTTCTAAATTGACTTAACTTTTAACTTTTTGAGGCATGATTTTTTTTTATTCAGGGTATCATCTATAGTCCAAGCTGATCATGAATTCTCTTTGTAGCTGAGGGTTACCTTGAACCAGACACACCTGCCTCTACCTTGAAAACGCAGGGATTGCAGTGTGTGCCACCACAGCCTAAAAGACAGTTTTTAAAAGCCAAGCAAGGGCAGGTGAGACGAGTTGAAATGTAAAGTTCTTGCTCAGCTAGCTCCATGACCGGCATTGGACCTCAGAACCCATGGAAAGAGAGACCTGACTTCATACACAGCCGCCCACTCACACTGTCTCTCGTCTCTCTGTCTCTGTCTCTCAGTGTGTCTCTGTGTGTGTCTCACCAGTAATAATAAATTCATTAATTTTAAACTAATAAAATAAAATTAAAACTGAAACATGATGGCAGTACAGGAGGATGAGGTCACTCACCAAACTGAGCGCAAAGTCGCTCTCCGGTTTGAATTTTAGAGCTGGCCCTCCCACCAATCACTGCTTCCTTTCAGCTTTTTATCCAAGATGGTAATGATCACACATGATAAAGGTCAAAGGTACTTTGGAACTCCTACAGGGCCAAGAAATGCCAGATATTCCTATCCTGAGACCAAAGAGCTGAGATCTAGGACCTGTCTACTCACAGCTCTGAAAGTATCAACTCAATGGTCCTATCTCTGGCATCAACTCAGCTAGGCCACTCAACAATATACAGAAAGTTTTCCCTCCAACCAGGCTCCATATCCCCCTTAGCAAGTCAGAGGACTGACTCATCTCCAGGGGAGGAAAAGGTAGTTGTAGGTTGGGCTTCTGTCCTGCCAGCACCTGAACAATAATTGGTAATAGCAGCCAAAGGCTGACTTTTATAGCCTTCTCCAGGTGAGACCTAAAAACCTGCTGGAGTTTAAAGTCATAGCCTTCTTAGAAGGCTTAAGAGCCTTTGGCCTTAAACTCCTAGCCTTGAATGCTTGACCTCAACACTGGAGAAGCAGAAGCAGGAATATCTCTAGCTTGAGCTCAGCTTGGTCTACAGAGTAAATTTGAGGAGAACTTGGACTATAGAGAGAGAGAGTCTGTGTGTGTGTGTGTGTGCATATGTGTGTAATGAGTGTATGTGTGTTCATGAAAGAGAGAAAAAGAGACAGAGAAACATCCCACCTGTTTCTTAAGAAACCCCTGTTTCTTAATCCCAAGTTATAAACTATAACTTACATATGAATCCTTGAAGAATCTCAACAATGCACAATTGTCCTCCCTTATCTGTGAATAGTTTTCCACCACAAATCATGTATCTATCTAACTCTGACTTTTATGATTTTTCCCTGTAAATTACAGTACATAATACACAATAAAAGGGTAATAGCAACAATAATAAAATTATAATTATGGAAATAGACTGCAATAAAATTGTCAGGATTATTACTCCTGTGTTTTGGAGCCATTACCAAGAAAAAATGAAAATTATTTTGATCCCAGCACTCAGGAGGCAGAGGCAAGCAGATCTTTATGAGTTTGTGGCCAACCTGGTCTTCACAGTGAGTTCTAGGCCTAGCCAGAGCTACATTGTGAGATCCTATCTGGAAAGAGATAAAATAAAAGATGTGCTTGAACAGAGTTGTAACAGGGCTAGAGAGAACACTATCTATAAATAGCTCAGCCCCAAAGCATGAGGACCTAAACTGAGTCCCCAGCACCCACATAAAAAACTGGTGGCTTGAGTTTTTAATCACAGTGCTGAGAAGACAGAACTTGGAGGATCCCTGGGGCCCACTGGCCAGCCAATCTGGCCTAAGCCTCAGCTTCCAGTAAGAGGCCTTGGCTCAGAAAACAATAAGGTGGATGGCTCCAGAGAACCACACCTGAAGTTGACCTCTGGCCTCTTCACTCATGCATGCGCACACACATGTACATGTATGCACACACATATGAACGTCCATGCACACACATAAACACACACATTTTTTTTTACATTAAAGAACGGTGACAATATGACAGATGATCTGATAGCAGAAGCTACCAGGTGACTAATGGGGGAGTATTCCATGTATTCTGTGAAGCACTGAACAAAGATGATTTACACTCAGGGAAAGATGGCCAGAGATCATAGTAGGTACTCAGAGCGATGTACAAACACAAAGTACTTTTTTTGTTTTCTGTTTTTCTTTTTGATATTTTGCATTTAATATTTTTAAACAGCTATTAACTAAGGGCAACTTAAAGGCAGAAAAATAAGTAAACTGCTACTTGGATCCTGACTCAGGAAGCTTGGTATGAGGTCTGTGAGACAATGTGATGTCAGAGCCGGGTGTGGTACAGCATCTTTGATGCCAGCACTCAGGAGGTAAATGCAGGTAGATCTCTGTGAGTTAGGGGCCAACCTGGTCTATAGAGTGAGTTCCAGACCAACCAGGATTACACAGAGAATGTCAAAAAATGAAAGAGAAAGAGAGAGAGAGAGAGACAGAGAGAGAGAGAGAGAGAGAGAGAGAGAGAGAGAGGTAATGTTAGAATACTATGTCATTGTTTGTGAGTCCAGAGCTAAGTGCCACCACATATCTCTTGGGAAGTCAGTTTGCATCAGAGGGGGGCTCCATATCCTCCCACTATCTCCTGCCTGAGAATCAGAGAGCCCAGCTGCAGGCTCTTGTTGTGAACCACCTCATACTCAAAAAGGTCTAATAAAATCAGTCTCCCTCTCCTGCTACATAGGCTGAGCATCTTCCTAGGCCCCTACATCACTGTCTGACCCTGGCAATGGGGTCTGAACTCTCCTTGGAGTCTGCTGTGCTGTTATCCCTCCATCTGTTCATGGCATTGACAGCTCTTCTAATAAATGCCTTAGTCCCAAGTAATCTGTCCCAGTGTCCTTTTCAATCGCCTGCCCCATTTGTTTTAGTTAGGGTTTTATTGCTGTGAAGAGACACTATGGCCTTTGCAACTCTTACAAAGGAAAACATTTCATTGAGGCTGTCTTACACATTTCAGAGGTTTAGTTCATTATTATCATGGTGGGAAACACGGTAGAGTGCAGGCAGACATGGTGCTAAAGATGGAGCTGAGAGTTCTACAACTGGATCAGCAGGCAGCAGAAGGAGACTGTGTGCCACACTGGGCATAGCTTGTGCATAAGAAACATCAAAGCCCACCTCCACAGTGATACATCTATTCCAACAAGGACACACCTCATAATAGTGCCACTCTCTATGAGCCAAGCCTAAGAATAATGCCTAAGAATGGGGGCCATTTCTTTTCAAACTACCACACAACCTACGCCTAATAGCCTGAGATCTGCCATTTCCAGCAAGCTCCTAGGGTCTTCTTCCAGTGCAGAGCTCTGAGTAACAGGCTGATCAGAAAAGGACTAGAAACCAGAAAGCCAAGCCAAGAGAAACAGGGAACTGGAGGTTTACAGTGTTAAAGATGAAACTCAGAGCCTCAGAAATGCTCCATAGCACCCACCCCACCACAGAGATACACCCTAATTTTTTTATTCAGCAGTGTGTGTGTGTGTGTGTGTGTGTGTGTGTGTGTGTGTTGGGAATTGAATCTAGAACCTCATACATGTTGTCTTAGGGTTTTACTGCTGTGAACATATACCATGACCAAGGCAACTTTTTTTTTTTTTTTTTTTTTTTTTTTTTTTTCCGAGACAGGGTTTCTCTGTGTAGTCCTGGCTGTCCTGGAACTCACTCTGTAGACCAGGCTGGCCTCGAACTCAGAAGTCCACCTGCCTCTGCCTCCCAAGTGCTGGGATTAAAGGCATGAGCCACCACCGCCGGGCGGCAACTCTTATAAGGTCAACATTTAATTGGGGCTGGCTCACAGGTTCAGAGGCTCAGTCCATTATCATCAAGGTGGAAGCACAGCAACGTCCAGGCAGGCATGGTGCAGGAGGAACTGAGAGTTCTATATCCCCATCTGAAGGCCACTAGACAAGCTGGCTCCCATGTGATTAGGAGGCCGGTCTCATTACCTACACCCAGAGTGACATACTTCCTCCAACAAGGCCACGCCCACTCCAACAAGGCCACACCCCCTAATAGTGCCACTCCCTGAGCCAAGCATATTCAAAGCACCACACATGCTAAGCACGATCTGTTCCACTGAGTTACATAACCAGATCAGTCCCCAGAAAACAATTTTGGGTGAACTAAAACAACAATAAGTTTAAGAGACCCTTCTCTTTCATTTCCTAAAGATTTATTTTTTGTTTGTTTTCTGAGACAGGGTTCTTCTCTATAATCCCCTGGCTAACCTGGAACTAACTTTGTAGACTAGGCTGGCCTCAAACTCACAGAGATCTACCTGCCTCTGCCTCTCAAATGCTGGGATTAAAGGTGTGCATTACTACTGCCATGCTGACTTATTTTTAATTATGTGTCAGTGTGTGGATATATGCAGGTAAATACAGGTGCCTGTGGACCAAGGGACATCAGATCTCTGTGGATCTGGAGTTACAGGAATCTCAAAGCTGGGAACTGAATGTGGGTCCTCTGGGAGAGTGGTAGGCTCTTAACTTGACCCTTCTTTTTATTTTGAGAATATCACCTTTCTATGTTTTACTTAGTTAATTTTGGGTGTGTGTGTGTATGTGTGTTTGTGTGTGTGTGTGTGTGTGTGTGTGTAAGTATGTGAACCACATGCATGCAGGTATACACAGAAGCCAGAAGAGGGTGTTAAATCCCCTGGAGCTGTGTTGCAGCCCGTACTGCCCGTTCCGGTCCGAGGGTCAGGGTCTAGAGAGAGAGCGAGAGAGAGAGAGGATAAAGGGGAAGAGACGCGAAGAATGGAGACAAGACAGAGATTCTGATCAAGTCTCGTTTATTGAAGGGAATTCTGAGCTATTTATAGGCTTTTGCCACGTGCCTTGTAGGCGCGTGGATACCACGTGCCTTGCAGGTGTTGATATGACATAAGCCTTACAGGTGTCTATAGCGTGGACAGCACATGTACAGCAATGCCTTGCAGGCTTGGATAGCACGTGCGCCTTATAAGCATGTATGGCGTAGATAGCACGTGGACAGCACGTGAACTGCAATGCCTTGCAGGCGTGACTACCACGTGCACCTTGCAGCTGGGGGCAGTAAACAGCAACACAAAATATGTGGGATATCAGAGTGTGCTTCAGCTGTTGTAGGCTATTGAAAACCAAATCTTTCGTCAGGGTATATGGTTCCAGATGGCTGCAAAGTTGATCTAGCCGCTTTCTACTAAAGTCGGCTCCCAACAGAGCTGGAGTTACAGACAATTGTGAGCTGCTGTGTGGGAAGCTAACCCTAGTGTTTTGTAAGAGCAGCAAGTATGCTGGGTGATGGTGGCTCATGCCTTTAATCCCAGAATTTGGAGGCAAAGGCAGGTGGATCTCTGTGTGTTTGAGACCAGCTTGGTCTACAGAGAGAGAGTTCCAGGACAGCCAGGTTTGCACACAGAGAAACCCTGTTTCAAACAAACAAACAAACAAACAAACACAAACAAAAAACCCAGAAGACCATCAAGTGCTTCCAACCATTGCTGTCTTTCCAACCCCAATTACCGTTTTTGTTAGGTTGGGTTTTGTTTTGTTTTGTTTTTGTTTTTCTAGTTTGTTTTTTTGGTGTGGTTTGGTTTTAAGACAGGTCTAGTGTAGCTGTTATTGTGTAAGGGTCTTGATGGGGTTTGTTTTTTCCTTCAAATAAAGAACTAAGAAACAGGAAATTCTCAGATAAGGCAGGCAGCAACAGGTAACAAGCTTTATTCGAGGTGAAGTGTATACACTACAGAACAAGACTCACAAAGACTTCCTGTGATGCAGAAATGGAGCTCAGAATTCAAAGTTCATGTTTTCCCTGGAGGCCCAGGGGTTTCAGTATTTTGGTGGCCTGGGACAGATCCTCTTTCCCTAATTTTGGATTGTTCAATTTACAGAAAGGGGAGCTGATAGGCCTGCAGCAGCTTCACATAGACATGTTCAGAACTGGTGGAGAATCTATCTGAGTACCTGGATGGGCCAGCCATTAGCCATTCTGGAGCCCTGCTGGCTGCAGAAAAATCCTGGCAGGCCATTGTCTTAGCTCAGGAAGATGAGGTAGAACCTGAAACTTTCCATTGTTATCAACTATCTATGGCCCCTTCCTCTCTATCTGCCTGCAGGAGATCTGTTTTGTTGTTGTTTTGTTTTTGTTTTTTGGAGACAGGGTTTCTCTGTGTGGCCCTGGCTGTCCTGGAACTCACTCTGTAAACCAGGCTGGCCTCGAACTCAGAAATCCGCCTGCCTCTGCCTCCCAAGTGCTGGGATTAAAGGCCTGCACCACCACTGCCTGGGCTTTGAGGTTTCTAAAGCCTATACCAGGTCCAGGGTCTTTTTTCTCTCTCTCCATCTTTGGATAATAATTAAATCTGCTCTGGTAATAACTACTGTTGATGGAACTCAGGCTGCACATACTTATTTTCAGGATATCCAGGCAGATGCTATGGAAAGGTCTTTATTTTTATTTATTTTATGTGGGTGAGTGTCTACCTGCATGTGCACCACGTGAATACGTGGTACCCGCTGACGTCAGACGGGGCACTGGATCCCCTGGAACTGGAGTTACAGACAGTTGTGAGCTTCCTCCATGCAGATGCTGGAAGCCAAACAAGGATCCCCTGGAAGAGCAAGTGCTTTAAGCTGCTGAGCCATCTCTCCAGGGGAGACATCGGGTGACACTGGAGTTGAGACCTGAATGATGATAAATCAGGAGAGTATGGGGATGGAAAAAAGTCAAGCTAAGAAAATAGCAAATGCCTGTTGGGAAGAAGCCTCCAGTCCGGTGTGGGAGCAGCTGCCCTGACTCTCATCCTTAGGGATTTGAAAACACCCCTACGAAAGCACAGGGCAGACACTAGGGGCGGGGCTTGTTTTGCCTGGTCATACACACACACAAATGAGGCATGGTTTATCCCTGGTCCATGATAACAACAAATTCAACTGTCCATCTAAGATTAAGGCAGAAAATCCTCAAGCAGCCGATGTTAGAGAGAAACTGCCCATTGCACAATATAGACCCAGGCTGAGACTGCAAAATAAGGGTTGTTATGTGAAATACCTTGATTTTTTTATTATTATTATTTATTGTGGAGAAGTCAGGCGTCTGCTGTAGGGCTGGTAGATGCCTAGGGGGGAGGGACAGGGAGAGGAGGTTGCCCTGTGAGCCTATTTTGTGACACGCCTTGCCCTGGCAGATATGTGCCCCAGAAGCAACTGCCACAGGCATATACTGGTCTACTGTGTGTGACTCAGAGCAAGGTTGGGAGACACCTTCTCTCTGCACAGTGAAAATGCGCCTTCCTCCAGGGCTGGGTGAGCCAACCTCAGGAGAGGAATTCCATAGCCAGTGTGCGTCCCTGTACCTTTGGATGCTCTTGGGTTAGTTCATCATATCTCTGGGCTTCAATGTATAGACTATGTTGACATTAATTTACATCCAGTGAAGGAAGATTTTGAAGAGCCTTGAGTCACCTGGTTAGAGTTTGGGAGGAGTCTGGTAGAGAGCAGGAGCCACTGAAGGCTCTTGAGAAGAGGCAAAACAGTAAAGCAAGTCACCCTGCAGAGAGGCAAGCCACCCGAGTGGTTTATTGCTGACAACTAAGGTTTATGCAAATCAGATCTAATCAAGCCTAGTTCAGAAACTTCCCATAACTTCCAACAGCCTTAGCAGCAGCAAACTCTCTTTTTTTCTTTCTTTCTTTCTTTCTTTCTTTCTTTCTTTCTTTCTTTTTTTTGTTTTTTGGTTTGGTTTGGTTTTTTGAGACAGGATGTCTCTGTGTTGACAAGGCTGGCCTCAAACTCACAGAGATTCAGCTGCCTCTGCTTCCAGACTGTGCCTATTACAGGCCCAACACAGAGGTTAGCTCTCTGCTCCTCCATCTTGGAATTCTTAATACCTTTGTTTAATTATATTTATTCATTTAAAGTGTATTTGCATAGCCTGTAAAAGGGGGTCAGAGGATCGCTTGTAGCAGCCAGTTCTCTTCTTCTACCACAAGGATTCCAAGACAGGCTTGGCAGCAAGTCTGTCAGCCATCTTGCTGACATTCTTAGTAACTCTGAACTATGATCACCATGTCTCACCATCTTTGCCCCCGGCTTTCTCACCCAAACACCACCTCTCTCTCACCCTTCAAATTCAGAGAAAATAAAGCTAATGTCTTAGATTTTTGATTCATGATTGATGTCATGAAACACTGTGACCAAAAAGCATGATGGCAAGGAAAAGATTTATTCAGCTTATATATCCACAGCACTGTTCGTCACCAAAGGAAGTCAGGACAGGAACTCAAACAGAGCAGGAACTTAGAGGCAGAAACTGATGCAGAGGCCATGGAGGGGTGCTGCTTACTGGCTTGCTCCCCACAGCTTGTTCTGCCTGCTTTCTTATAGAACCTAGGACCACCAGGCCAGGCATTGCACTACTCCCAATGGGCTGGGGCTGGAAACCTCCCACATCAATCACTAGTTAAGAAAATGCCCCACAGGCTTGCCCTTAGCACAGTCTTACAAAGGTATTTTTTTAATTGAGGTTCCTGCCTCTCAGATAACTCCAGCTTGTGTCAAGTTGACATAAAACCAGCCAGCACAGGTAGGATCCTGTTCTTGTCTTAGAGATAGAGTGCCAGGTAAAAAGGAAGCAAATGAAAACAAATTGAAGGGGCCCTCTGCAGCTGCCCACTTCTCTGGGTTTGCTTCAGAGTGTGACTCTCAGGATGTCAGCTTCCTCTGGGACAGTGTGGCATCCAGTTTCCAAATGGCTTGGTTAATGTCTGATAAACCCTTCTGATGGGGACAGCAGGTGCTTCCCTTGCCCAGAGGAGGCTGGACACCTTCTGGTAAGAAGACCAGCCCCTCCCCGAGATACACTTGTAGATATAAGAAGAAAAGAGCGGAAGGAGCCCGGAAGAGTAAGTGCTCCACACAGTGAGGAAGGCCTTTAAACACAGCAAAGGCCCTGTCCTCGATGCAGGTGCTCTGGCCAGACTCTTCTCTTGCTGAAGTGCCTGCCCCGGGGGACACCACCCCTTTCCATCTCCCATTTCCAGGCCCCAGAGTTTCTGACCTTCTCACTCTCAATGGAAGATGCCCACTCAAACAGCCGCCAGAACTCTTCCTTTTCTTTTTTTTTTTCTTTTCTTTGTTCTTTTTTTTTTTCTTTTTTTTTTTTTTTTCTTTCTTTTTTTTTTTTTTTTTTTTTTTTTTTTTTTTTTTTTTTTTTTTTTTTTTTGAGACAGGGTTTCTCTGTGTAGCTCTGGTTGTCTTGGAACTCACTTGGTAGACCAGGCTGGCCTCGAACTCAGAAATCCGCCTGCCTCTGCCTCCCATAGTGCTAGGATTAAAGGCATGTGCCACCACCGCCCAGCGACTCTTCCTTTTCTTACCCTGCTGCTTCCTTGACTCAAAACTCAGGTGGCAAGCTCCCTGTTGTTTCTTCCTTCACCTTCTTCCTGTCAGCTGCCGTGGAGAGCTCCAGTTTGACTGTCTTCTTGTCTTCTCCCTTAAACACTAATACATTGCCATTGTTTCCTTCTGAGCCATTTTAAATTATTTTATTTACAAAACTAAGAGCTGGCAAAAAGAGCCCCTGTGTCCCCTGGTTAAGCCAGACATTTTCACGGGCTGTCCTCAGCTTACCCTCACCCCTGGCTTCTTATTTGCTGTCATTGTTTGTTTGAAGGGTTCTCTATCTGATTCACCAGGCTCTGCCTCTCAGATGCTGAACTTACAAATAGAAGCTTTCATTTCTTTTTCTTTTTCTTTTTTATTTTATTTTTAATATGAGTACACAGTCACAGTCTTCAGACATACACTGGAAGATGGTTGTGAGCCCCCATGCGGTTGTTGGGATTTGAACTCAGGACCTCTGGAAGATCAGTCAGTGCTCTTAATCGCTGAGCCATCTCTCCAGTCCCAAAGCCACCATTCCTAGCCTCAAGAAAATTCCTTTTAGCCTCTAGACCTGAGTAAAGTTTTCTGAGCCTCATAGTTCTATTTAATAAAATTGGCAAGAAGCAGGGAGGTGGTGCCAGACCCCTTTAATCCCAACACTGAAGAGATAGAGGCAACTAAAGCTCTGAGTTCGAGGCCAGCCTGGTCTACAGAGTGAGTTCAAGGACAGCCTGGTCTACAGAGTGAGTTCCAGGACAGCCAGGGCCACACTGAGAAACCCTGTCTCAAAAAAGTAAAATAAAATAAAGCCAAGGAACAACAAAAAACAAAACAAAAAAATCCCCACAAAACAACAACAACAAAACCCAACAACTAAATGACAAGAACCATTAGTGTCATGACTGCCCCCATCTCCCATGGCTGCATTCTACCACCCAAGTCTCGGTTCTGAGACCTGAATTCTGAACTGTTTCAGTTCTGTTTCAGAACTTCCTCATGGATTTGGTATGCCATGAATGCACCAAGATACCCTGTGCACACATGGCCAAGTTGATGGGCTACACAGAGAAGCTGACAGGCTATGAAAAGCTGGGAGACACTGATGAATGAGCCATACGGATGGCCGGATTCGGATTCACAGAAAAGAACTTGATCCCAGTGCTGCTGAAAACACTGGCACCGGGGGCTAGAGAAAAGGCCCAATGGTTTAGAGCACTTGTTGTTCTTCCACAGGACCTGGGATTTATTCCCAGCACCTACACTGGCAGCTCACAACCAACAGTAACTCCAGTTCCAGGGCATCTGACACCCTCTTCTGGCCTCCTAGGGCACTGCATGCACATGGTACATAGTCATATGTACAGGCAAACCACTAGCACACATAAAAATTTTAAAATAGGAAAAACAAAAAGTAAATGAAGTATTGGCCCCTAAGTTCCAAGTTCCAAATGAGTGCTGCCTGAGAATGATGTGGATCCCATACCGCAAGTGAGCAAGAATGGACCAAGAAGGCAGTGAGGACGTACGTGTAACTGCCTCCCTTGTGTTCCTGAACCAGACTTAACTGGAGCTGGAGAGTGGGTGGCCTGATCAGGGACCATGACTTCAGGCCCTTGGAGCTCTCTCAGTGGATGAGAAGAACCTGAACTGGAATTGGATAATGCAAGGTCTTGATGGAGCCTAGACCTTTCTGCAGGCCCAAGTCACCCTCTCTTTGCACAGTAGATAAAATCTCTATGTGAATATTTTTCTTACTCAAATTGGCAGACGAAAGAAGGGTCACATTTGGGGGCCAATGTGAGAACTAGAAAAAGACACGCACAATGTAAATATACCATTGAAAGTACCTGCTGGAGCTGTATGCCCTTGCTTAGTGTGACACCTGGGTATGGTCCCTAGTTCGAGGAGAAAGAGGAAGAAGAGGAGAAGGAAGAGAAAAAAAGAAATAGAATACAAGAGAGGAGGAAGAAAAGAAAGAGAAATAAACGGCCTGATATCCCCAAGGTGGGCTAACAGCTAACAGCACTGTCATTGCCTCCATTCTACGGAGTAGAGAGCAGACTCGAGCTACTCGTCAAGGCCACACAGAAAGAGGTGAGGACCTCACTACTTGTTGTGTTTCAGAAGCTAAGATATTGACTTCTGAAGCATCCTGGGGTTGGGTCCCAACTCTCTGCATCATAGCTATGTAACCTTGGGCAAGTCCCTCTTCTCTCAGATCCTGACTGAGGGCAATACCCTTGCTACTGCTTAGCACAGTGCCCAGAGGGACACAGCATACAATTGCTTAGAGGAATAAGCAACTGCTGGCTGCCAAATTTAGGATTTTGGGGGGGGGGGAGCAAGATGCTTAACTGTGGTCTCAGTTGCTCTGTCCATCAAAAGGGTCTGTAATAGCTTGAGCTCATCATGAGGAAGAAGTGAGTTACTGTAGGCTGAGCTTTGGTTTTTCCATAAGCACACTGTATTTTTAAGGCTATTTGAGGCCAGGTAGAGATGATGGGGGACCCAGCCCCCCACTGGCTATAGCTCCAAACACTGCCTTGTCTGCCATTTGGCTATTATTAGGCCCAAAGTCCTCATCTCAAATCCAGATGGGGAGTAAGAGGAGAAGTCAGAGCCTGGGCTGGGAACACGGCTGGGAGGCTGGATGTGGGTTTGGGCCCCACCCTGCCTGCAGCTGGTCCAGCAGCCACGTCTACACTTGGCTCTGAGGTTGGTGCTAAGCCCTCCCTCCCACCACTGCCGCCTCCTCTGGGAAGGTTCTGCAGTCTTAGCACTTTCCTGCCAGCCCCAAAAAGGCTGGGCCTGCACAGAGGCTCTGAGTCTATACTGCTTGACTTGGGAGCCTTTGAGAAAGCAATGTGCCCTCCTCCTATCTACAGCTCTGCATGTGTTCACGAAGGATTCCTGGGTCTGCTGAAGGAAAAGGATCCACACATCTGGGCTCAAACGCAAACCCTGTCATCAACATGCTATGTCAACTTGGATAAGAATTACCCTGTCTTTGAACTTCAGTTGTTTTTAATTCTGTAAAATGGGTATATCCCAGTACCTACTTGTCAGAGCTGTGTCCAGGCTTAAACAAGTGACATATATGTGCCATATACATAGTAGGTGATCACTATTAAACAGGTTTAATGTTATTTTTCATGCTTGGGTGTATTGAACCCTGAAAAAGAAAGACAGTATTTAGGATTTGTGTGATTTGAGGCCTTCTCCTTGTCCTCTCTGGGACTCAAGTTACCTGTCTGTATCATGAAACAAACATCTAGGACTTTGGGGTGGCAAGAGATAGCTCTTGCATTCATTAATAGTCAGAGAATTGGTTTTAAAAGCCTGACAAAGTATCAAATGTGCCAAGCTCCCAAAGGGCAGCTGGCCAGTGACCAGGAACAAGGGTCTGCGTCTGAGTTGTGGGTGAGGAGTCAGATGACACAGCCTCATTGAGACTGCCTCGTCTCTGCAGAGGTGACATCTCACAGGACTCAAGGATCTGGATGCTATAACTGCTACATGTGTATTGGGAACCCGGGTCCAAATCATCAAATGTATCCCAATCAACTAGGGATACATCCTTCTCTTAGCACCAGGAAGCCCTTAAAAGTCTCAAGAGGTCCAGGTTAGCCCACATGAAGCCCTCCCCTTTGTCTCTGGAGCTGTTGTTCTGATGCTCCCTCTGCCCAGCAGCTGTTTTGTCATCCTTTCTCTTTCCTTCAAGGATGGCAGTAGGTCAAGCACAGTTGCCCAGAGACACAACAACTGGATGATATCATGGATGTGACAGGCTTGCCAAACTGGTTTGAGAAACAGGTCATCAATGTTGCTCCTCAAGCTGCTGGCTGTGACCATGGGGGCTTCCGGCTCTACCCACAAGGAGGAAGGGCCCAAGCAGCCCCATCTTGGAACTACAGTCCAGGCTCATTTGCCCGACTGCGACTGTTCCCGTCTGGTCTCACTGCTTGCATCTGCCACCTGCTGCTCTTCTTCCTTTCCTCCAGCCTTTTGGACGCCAATCTAAGCTCTGCTCTCAGCGGCTTTCAGAATCTAGGCACGGTCTCTCTTGTTGCCTCACCTGTACCATCAGCCAAGATGGTACAGATTCTTTCTGTTGCTCAAAGGCCTCCTAGATCACCTCATGCTCCAAGGGTCAGGCCTCAGCTAGCCTTGTAGATACTTAAAGGTATATCCTAAGGCTAAGAGCTTCCTGAAAGGCTTCTGGTGTTCTGTTGTGCAGCCTGGGAGGGATGCTTAGAAATACCCAGATCACCACCGAGTGCACTGATCTCCACTGTGCAGAGAAGTAAACTTGAGTCTCCAAGAAGCCCAAGGCCTTGCATAGGGCAGAACCAGCACCAAGAAAACACCACATTTCTTGCCACTTGCTTGGCCCCAGGTTTGGGCTAGGACCCTGACCAGGGCAGGAGCCAGAATGGCTCAGGGAACCAAGATGCCAGCTTGGTAAAATCATCATTTTTGGACTTGAGCTTTGGAGAAAAATATTGCCCTTGGCCCACAAGCTGTTTCTGCCCCTCCTCCCCAACTCTGCCCGTAACAGGGTTGCATGTGGAAGAATCCAGAGCCTTCCTGTTATATCCAGTCAGTTGGTCAGTCCTGCAGCTTTTACAGATGAGTGGAGAGAAACTCAGGACTCCTAGATGCCTCCAAAATTCATTCATCCTTCTCATCTGGCTCCTCTCAAATAGCACCGCCCCTATGTCCTACTCTACCCACACTCCGTTCACCTCCTTTCCTCACTCACAAGCCTCCCAGTCTTTACTCTTCTGAAAAATGTCCTTCCATCCAATGACTTTATTTGTACGCATTTTCAATGGAGTTTAGCATACATAGCACCACCTCTGAGAAGCCCTCCAAGATTTCTTCCGTCTTAGAAACAATAAGGGGAGGAAAGGGGCTCTGGCGCTGGGCAAAATTCTACCGTGATGGCTCCATTACCACCTTGGGTTTCAATTTCCTCCTTGTAGAATCTTGCTGTTTTGCATGGTGGCTATCTTGGTGATCTGACATCCAGTGCCTGCTGTACATTCATGGAAAATTTTCTCTTCCCTGCCTAGATTATAAAGTTCTCACCACTTGCACGGGGTCACCCTTTGATGCTCATCACCACCACTAGATACCTCTTTGCATGGTACCATCCCTTGCAAGAAAGAAAAGGCAGGGTTGGTCAGTCGGGAGGCAGGCCAGGCCTTGACAGGCATACATGGCACCACCAAGCGCTAAACAGAGAGTCCAGGGCACCAGGCACTCACCTCGGCAATTCATTGATCTCAGCCAGCGCCCAGCAGGCGGTTCACTGGAGCAGATCCTGAGATTCCAAAGGGGTCTAGGTGTGTCCAGAGGGAAGGGCGAGTCCCTAGGGATGCAAGATTTTCAGTACTCCAGGTTCGGCCTGGGAGCACCTTCAACCTCGTTCAGAGAATAAGCTGGTACCTAGGCCAGGTAGGGAGGACTAAGAACACTGTAGCCTCCACAGCGGGCTTTTTTGTTAGTTTGGCACACTTCTGCCTCACCTGCAAGGGGCTTCCTTCTCTAGGTCCTATTTCCCAATATATATGGTGAGAGGACCACCTCTTGGGGATGTGGGAGGAAACAAAAAGACTTTAAACAGACACAGGCCTCTCTTTAGGTGTGTACAGGTTGGAGAAATCTGAGCTGGAGCTCTCCGAGAGACAACAGGACCCAGCTCAGCCCCCCACCCCATCCCCGCAGTTTCACATTATAGTGTTAGAAGCAGAGATTAGAATCCCAGCTAGGTGAGATGAACCTCGAACCTCCTCTCCATTGCCCATAGGCCTTTGTCTCATTTGTATAAGGGAATAATTCAAATCTCATTTCGTTGTTTCAGATATTATAATCTGATACACAACACACACAAGAGAAATACATTGGTGCTTCTATGGCTTTTATTTGACTTACAGTTTTTATTTATCAAGCTGGACTCCAGACCTTATCTGCCCAGGCTCCACCCTACTTTTGTCTCAGGTAAGACATCCACAGTCTCCAGGCTGCCGGGTAGCTTTCCCTATTGGGTCTGAGCTCTTGGGTCTCCTGGGTGACTCTTTGACTCTTTGTTTTGAGAGTACTGACTCTTTGGGACCTTCAGTTTCCCCCATTTGTTGAGAATTGTGAGGTTCAGGGTCCTTGTTTAGAACTACCGGGCTCCCACAGGCAGACTTTAAAGGGTTTGAGACAGCATGCTACATGTATGAGCAAGGGAAGACACGATAGGATTGATCCTGCTCCATCTAGGATGATCCAGGGCGACTCAATAAGGGTCAAGATGCTGCTGGTCATCCAGTCCTTACCCTGAGGTGGCACAGACCAGGTGTCTCGAAAGCGCTCTCTGAGCATTGGGCGAACAGTCTGTGTGCTAAGGCCCCTAGTGGGTGGAGTCCGGAGAAAGGATGTGGTCTCAAGAACAAAGAGGAGGGCAGGGAGGGGCTGTGTGGATCGCTCAGGGCTTACAGGATCTCAAGATACTTATTTGCCCGGCTTGTGATACATTCCGGACTTTGACTTAGAGCCTGCATCCTGCCAAAGCCCACCGGAGGAGGGCTAAGACCTCGCAGCAGTAAGCCCCAAAACTACAATACCCAACATCCCTGAACAGTGAGGGGTGGGAATCTTGTATGGGCGGGGACTGAAAATTGAATTTTTCCAATAGGACTCGAGCAGGGGCGTGACTCAACAGAGAATTGGCTGGGACGGCTTGGCAGGGCGGGGCCAGCCAGCTGGCTGGCGCCGCGGGACAAGCGTCTGCAGCAGAGTCCAGGGGACGTTGCTGAACCGGCCTGGGCTCCCGGGCTGCGGCGCCTCCCGCCCGTCTGCCGGTCTCTACTGCATCTGTCCGGTCCCGACCAAACTAACACGAAATCGCGCCGGAACGGCGGGTCGTACTGATAGGTGAGTATGAGGATCTCGGGGCAACCCTAGGAGTCTGGATTAGTCCGGGGAAAGGGGTGTGAAACCTAGATGTCTGGACAGAGATTCTGAAACTCCCCAGGTCCGGGAGCCCCAGCCAAATCACTGGAACTCCAAAGACACATAGTTGAAGTTCTGAGACCCTGGGGGAAGGCAGCTCTGAACCTCGAAGAGGCTCCCCAGAGACACTAATCTTGAGGGTGCTGATACCTCGAGGAAGCGTTCCCAAATCCTGACTCCCCCTCCCACAGGGCCTTAACAATCTCCAGGACTGCAAACTGTAGTAGCTTCATGTGTAGCATGAAGCCACGAGAATGGTGTCGAGCAGTGGCAGGAATTTCTGAGCAGACAGTCCTGGGTATCATCTAGGTTTGGATCTAACAACACCCTTTCCCAACATGAGGAAGCACAACCTGTCTACAATACTTAAAACTGGTGACCATTAAATGGCACTGGGGAGGGGGAGTTACCCCAGACAGAATAGCTAGATTAGGAGGGAAAAACTCTAGCAGTGCCTTGAACAGAGAAGGTCCTTCAAACTCCAATTAGCATTGGGACTCCCCCAGACTCATTCATCGGATGGGGTGACTCACACGAAGTGACTGTTGGAGAGAGAGAGAGAGAGAAATGGATGATTTCGGGATGAATCAATGGAGGTGGGGGTCCAGAGGCAATTTCAGTCACCACATTAACCAATCCAGGTGTGCTAGACCATGGATTCACAAATTCCAGAGACACTGGGGACTCTAGGAAGGAGAGATTTGGGCTAGAGACTGGCACCAGATTTAGGGATCCATTTTGATGGTCAGTGATTGGACAAGAAACAAACATCTTGGAGTCTTGACGGCATTTTGGAAGGGGACTTCAGAAGGCAGAAGTAACCAAGATTTGTGTTCGGTCCTTCCTGCCCTTTGAGCCTGAGTCTTTCTGACTTCCTGTGATGGATCTTTGGCCATCTCCCATCCTCTCAGTTTGCCTGAAGTCCAGAGGTTGGGTGGGTCAGCTTCCCAAAGTCCTTCCAGTTGGGAAGTGAACTGTGAGTGAATTCTAAATGTGATTGAATTCTAAGTGGGAGAGAGGAACACCTGGCTCCCCAAGGTCAGGTCTGCTGATGTCACAGGGAGGAAAGGAGACAAAACGTACAAGTACAGAAGGCTGGCTCCAAGAACTGATAGACACACGTAGCTCCCATACCTGTGGGAATGACAGCAGGAGCAGGATTTGTATATAGGCTCAGCCCGCAGCCAGACGTCCAGCTTGTGGAGAGAGGGTGGGTGGAGGGGCAGGCTGGGCAGCCCCTAAAGATGACTGGGTGTGACAGGTAACTAGAGACTAGTGTGCACCCCCTGGTGGTAAGCACAGCTTGGTGGTCCTTTCTGAGTCCTCTTCTCCATCCAAGTCCAGGCCCTCCTTGTTTGGGGCTTAGTCAGGATGCCAACTTAGACCACACAGCAGACTGGCAGCCAAGCTGGTAAGGCTGGAACAGGAACACCTATTCTTGGTTTGGTGAGTTTTTCAGCAAAACACCCTAGGGCAGAGGACAGTTCTCAGCCAGGAGTGAGCTATATGTCAGGGTAGGATAGGAAAGAAATGAATGTTCATGGGCTAGAGAGGGAAACAGGCATAAACTCTAAGGGACTGAGGTTCCTACAGTCTCCAGCAACCTAACTCATGTCTGCTTCTTGCAGAATTCTGAGTGCCACCGGGACCTCGGTGGGAGCTGACACACCAAAGGAATTAGGGGCCAGCAAGATGGCAGACGAGGCCTTAGCTGGGCTGGATGAAGGAGCCCTCCGAAAACTGGTAAGTAGTCCTCTTACTGTACTGTGGGGTAGGCAAAAGCTAACCCAGGGATGTAGGTCACTTCTTATGTACTTGTCAGTACATAAGAAGGAGGAGGAGTTTGGAGGAGAGGCTCGGGGAACAGTGCCAGGCTGGTTCCATTTGGCTGCTCCAGAGGCCCTTGTGGCATGCTCCTGTCCATGTCAGGTGCTGAGACCTGGTCCCTACCCACCCCCAACTGTCATCTCCTGTTTAAACAGTAACTGCCAGGGACTCACCCATGGGCTGCTACAGGTGTGGGAAGGCTAGATCTGCCTCTCCCCAGCAGCCTGGGCACTGCCCACTCCTGGAAGCCTGCCCACTGAGAATGGGCAGCAGTGAGTAATAAACCAGAGAACAACACCATCTTACAGGAGAGTCACAGATGCTGCAAGCGCCATATTGCCCCTCTGTGCAGGGAAATCACATACCCAAATGCTCCAGGCTAAAAACTTCACCCGGGCTCAAACTCCAGAGGAGAGCCTTGGGATACCCAGAGTCATGGGAAGGGCTGGAAGAACCGGGAGAGAGACAGGCTGTGGGCCCTTATGGGTTCTGCAATGTCTGGTCTGTCATTTTCTACTTTATGCTTTGGTTTCTTGTAAAAGAAAGAGGGGTGCGTAATACAAAATATAAGTTGCTAGTGTTAGGCAAGGGTGAAGTAAGTATGGACCCTGACTTTGGAATAGAGACTGGAATGGTCCACTCCATTCTTGTTTACCAGCTTCTTCCTCCTCCCATGTACACAGAGGCAGTGTAACAGCACAGCAGAGCAGTAATACGTGTCCATCTGTGAGGCCGTGCAGTAGGCCATGGGGAGAGGGGCCACAGCCCACCACCCAGCCCCTGATCTCTGTCAAGGGCAAAAAAATATACAGACTTTACTTTTTCTACAAGTGTCCCACACCACCACCAGTCCTTTCCCCTAGAGGCAGAGGCTTGAGCCACTTGGCCTGATTGCCTTGACCTCCCCTATGCAGTCGGCCTGTGTGAACTGGGGCAAGAGCCTTAACCTCGTGCTGACTTCACCACCGCCAAAGGCAGCCACTTCAGGCTCTCTGCTGCCAGGAGATGGGGTTGGGTCTCCAAAGATGCCCACCAGTCACCTTCACCGTCCCTCAAGTCAGAGCCTTCATGTTTTCCAGAGGGAAAGCCACGCTGGGTGTTCACGCACTCCCAGGGTATTCTCCAACCATCAGGTCCCACTCATGCAAGGTTTGGACTGGGAAACCCGTTGTTTGAGGAAAAACAGAGACTGTAGTTGCCGGACGCACTTCCTCCTAGCCCCGGGCCTGGGAAGGACAAACAAGACCCAACCCCGTCTCGGCTCCGCGGACCCTGGCCCACCCTAGCCCCGGGCTCCACCGCCCCACGCACGCCATTGCAGTGCCCAGAGCTCTGAGGGTCCCACCCTCCGGCTTCGTGGCAGGAACGGGGGCGTCCCGGGCCCCGGCTCCTCCCCGCGGGGCCCGGCCTTATATGGGAAAGCTGTGCCCAGCTGACTAGGGGAGCCGCAGTTGCTTCCGGCCCCGCTCCCGCACATTCCTGAGGACGGGGTGGTGGGCTGCACGGGACAGGGGCACCCAAGGACAAGCACGCTGCGTGTGTCCCCTGCCACGTGTCTGCACGCCTACCACCTCCCGGTCGGGTGACCTAAGGAAGCAGCTTAGGTGCTGTGAACCTCCCTTCCTTTGCAGATGGGACGTTAAAGCCGGCGGTGGCGGGGGGCTTCCTGCCTGGCTCCTAGCTGCGGCGCCCGGCTGGAGACTGGGTGGGTGGGGCGTGGGCGAGCCCCGGGCTGGTGGCTGCAGCCTGCGGGCCTTTAGCGCCCCCTGGCGAGGCATTTCTCCAGTTGCCATCAACACAGCAATCTGGGATTGAGGGGAGGACCTGCAGGAAAATCACTTGTGGAGGTGGAGAACCTGAAGATAGGAGCGCTGGGTAGACCAGATGCTCCCCGCAGAGTGTAGAAAGCACCTGAGCCCTAGTCCCCTCCCCCCTCCAGCCTCCTACAGGAGGAGGAAGCACCCTCTTTCCTGCCAGGAGAATTTTCACTAGGCAGTTTCGGAAACCATCCCCTTCCCCCAGGCGGACAATAATTCTTTGTATTTCCTTTCCTCCCTCCCGCAGTCCCCTCCACACACAGTGGGGGCGACTGAGAGGGTGAAGAACTCTAGACACAGTAGAAACACTGTGGTCTGACCTTTGGTGTTTGAAAGGGTGGGGAACACAGGACACAGCAGGGACACTTGTCAGAGCTTTGCCCACAATCCCAAAAGGAAGGATGCCGGGGAGTGGCCAGCAGAGTGAGGCCCAGCCACCCTGTTCCACTTAGGGAATTCAGTAGAAGAATCCCAATTTTCAAATGGAGGCACTGAGGTACCCAGGGGTTGTAGAAATGGCCAAGTTCCTATTATGTATTTTTTTTCCTGGAGGTTGGAAATGATCCATAAGACAAAGTCCTTGTATCTCTGGACCTTTACCCTCTGGACCAGTCTGGACCAATTGTCCCCTAAGGCCACCAATCTCCAAATGTTTTGGGGGAAGTGAGCATCAATCGTTTGGTTGTAATAAGGTCTCCTTCAACTTTGACATTTCTAGAGCAGGCTAGAGGGGTCTCTGGTACAGGACCTCAAAGTTCCCCACCATGACAAAGATACCTCAACACCACAGCTATCTTGTCTCAGGCAAGACTTGCAGGCAGAGACCTAGGTCCAAACTCTCAAATTATTAACCATAAACAAGACACTCAATTCCCTCTTATCAGATAAAATAGTGTCTCAAGAGTAGAGTCTGAATGGGCTCAACAGTTAGTGATGAGCATTTGCTCCTCTTCCAAAAGATCTGAAGTTGATTCCCAGCACCCACATCAGGTGACTCACGACCAGTTGTAACTCTAGTCCAGGGGTCTGATGCCCACTTATACAGACACATGCAAGCACAAAAATAAAAATAAATCTTAAAGGGAGGACGGGTAGAAGCTGGCCGAGATGCTGCATCCCAGGCACCCAGGAGGCGGAGGCAGGCGGAGGCAGGCAGATCACTGAGTTCCAGGCCAGCCTGGTCTACAGAGCTAGTTCAAAACAGCCAGGGTTACACAAAGAAACCCTGTCTCAAAACAAACAAACAAACAAACAAACAAAAATGGCAAATGGGGATTTAGTGCTGGGTCTGACACTTTGGGTTGCTGACAGTTTGGGTCTTAATAAATATATCAGTATGTTCTGTCTTTCCTTTTTCTACTCTGACTGACTAGAACCAAGAGGAGATGACCCCGGGTCACTATTCCCTTCCCATCTTCTGCTTTGTCCCGAGGGCCATTGTCCCACCTGGTAAATTCAGAAGCCATGGCAGGGAGGTTATGCTCTGACTGTAGATGGGGGGGTCTAGCCTGGGCTTCAGAGACCTGATGGGGGGGGTCTAGCCTGGGCTTCAGAGCACTGGCCCTTCATAGCTCCTTGGGAATGTGGATCTTAGAGGGCTGTCCCCAAGGCTTTGCCTGCTCTCTTCAGATTAATACAAGGTTAGTGGCTAAGTTGGGCCAGCTCACACTCCTGCGGAAACCTCTCTGCACACCCTCCACCTCCCAGCTCCCCTAGGAAAAACAACTAGAAAGAAGATTAGAAAGGAAAGTTAGTCATCCTGCCCTTACGCGATCCTGTTTGCCTATCAGACCCACACCGGCTGACCCTGAGCCAGCCCGCTCCCTTAAGATCCCTTTGAGGGGGCACCTTGCTATAAGGTGTGGAGAAGGCACCAGGATTGCCTGCAGAGCACATAGAAAGTGCAATTTTCTGAACTGGTTTCTATCCAGTCCCCAGTTTCCTGAGAAGCTGATGGGAGCTCCTGTTCTCTGTGGATACCTCTGGGGTATCTAGGTAGACCCTCTTGCTAGCTGCTACCTTATCCTTATCTCTCTAGGGGACCAGCCCTTCCCACCCTAGGTCTTGACTTCTTCCATGGTGGCTAGGACTAGGCCTAAGTCGGTAAAGGAGGAAAAGTAACTGTCTGCCAGACAGTGAGCTAGGACTCTACAGCACCTGCTTCTGCCTCAGTTTACCTATCTGACATCTTTCCCAGCAGGGCCCTGCTGCTCTGGGACTAGATAGATCAATCACCAGGGGACTTCAGCTTACCTGAATCACCCTTCCATTCCCTTAGACCCTTGTCAGTAGCTCAGAAGGGTGACCACACTCTTTCTGCTGTGGCTCCCTGGTCTAAAAGGTTAACAAAAGACTCAGGAGAGCAGATGTCAAGTCCTACAAAGTAGTACCTGGCTGCTTGGCACCTGGCTTGAGTCGGTGGTTGCAGGCTGTGTACTCACAGAAGGTGGTCTCAGCACCACGGCGTACAATGGGCTTCTCAGAATCTTTGGTGTCATGAGCTAGGTCACCCCTAAAAGTCCTGAGTGGGAGGCAGGCATGTGGAAGGCTTAGGGTAGAGAGACTGGAGACAAGCCATCCATTGTGCCCCAGGCAGAACTGTGGGCAGTTGGTGCCGGTCCTTTGCCCCTGACAGAGTGCCTACCCCTCACTCCCACCTACATTGCAGCTGGAGGTCACAGCAGATCTGGCAGAACGGCGGCGGATCCGCTCAGCCATCCGGGAGCTGCAGCGGCAAGAGCTGGAACGAGAGGAGGAGGCTCTGGCATCCAAACGTTTCCGTGCTGAGCGGCAAGACAACAAGGAGAACTGGATACAGTGAGTGGCAGAGGGGGCTGGGTGCAGATGTGCTGAGGACTAGCTCACTTGGAGGTAGGTGTGTCTGTTACCTGTGAGCATTGGGATGCACAGGGATATGTGTGGGTAGGGAACGAGTACCAGCTGTGCTGTGCAGGGTGGTAGTATGTGGCATTGGTGCCTATGTCCAGGGATGTGTAGATAGATAGATGGATAAATGGATGGATGGATGCATGCATGCATGCATGCCAGGCATGTATAGATGCATGGATGGATGGATAGATGGATGGATGGATGGATGGATGGATGGATGGATGTCAGGCATGTGTAGATGGATGGATGGATGAATGGATGGATAGGTAGGTAGATAGATTGATAGATGGATATATATTGATGTAGATAGATAGATACATACTGATGTTGATATATTGATATTGATGTTTGCTCAGACGTTCTATATAGATAGCTCCATATTTCTCTGCCAGTGTTCAGGCCACTGACCCTTACCCTTTCCTTGAGCCCACATCCCTCCAGACCCTGTCATGCAATGGTGGTTACACTCACGATGTCTCTGCAGCTCTCAACGGCGAGAAGCTGAGCAGCAGGCCGCCCTTGCACGGTTGGCAGGGAGACTGGAGTCCATGCATGACGTAGAGGAGTTGACCACACTGGTAAGGCTCAGGGCAGGCAAGGCATAGGGGAAGGGTAAATGGATTCCTGGATTCCCGGTTGCAGCCCCTGTGGCCTGCCTGTCACCCACAGCTTCGGAGTGCTGGTGAATACGAGGAACGCAAGCTGATCCGAGCCGCCATCCGCCGTGTGCGAGCTCAGGAGATTGAGGGTAGGTGTCCTGCCCTCTGTAGACTCCCCCTCGCCCTGCACCTCATATCCCACATCACTTCCTGACACTTGCCTTGCCCTGCCCCTCCAGCTGCCACCTTGGCTGGGAGACTGTGCAGTAGACTTCCTAGTAGTGGCTCCCGAGAGGATAGCAGGAGGCAGGCAGCACACACGTTGGACCCTGGTAAGGTAAGGAGTATGGGCGTGAAGGGAGGACAACCCAGTGCCTCCTGATGCCAGTAGTTTGGGGCATAGTCTATGTGTGCTTTTGCTATGCTCTCATTTGACTGGGAGCTGGCCCCTGGCCAGTGTTTGAGGAAACCCTGGAGCTCGTTTCTTATACTTCAGCTGTATGCCTTCCACTCCAGACCTGGGACTCAGATTTTTCTCTCAAAGCTAGCCTGTCTACACGGCTCCAAGATGCTATTTCTTCCCCAGTGCTACTCTCATGGATACACTGGTACCTCTCTATCCTCCACTCCTGCCTTCCACCCCTACCCCTACCACCCAGCCTGTGCTCAGCAGCCAGGAAGATAGAAATGCAAGTCTAGCCCTGGCACCACCCATGTCTAAACATACCCCATGCTGCCCCTTACCCTCCAGACAACCTGCATCATTACCTTGTCAGGCCCCTGTTAAGTAGTGCTCCGTGTCCTCTCCATTCTTCAAATAGTATGAAGATTCAAGACATACAGTTCCCCCTAATGGCCAGCAGAGGACGCTAGCTGCCTAGTCCTGCACAACTCAACTTCTTTCTGGTTAACTAGACTGAGGCTAGCTTTGTGTCCTTTAGGAATGGGAGTCCCCAGCAAGTTTCCACTTATCACCAACTACTGGCATTAGGATCTGGTTCTTGTCAAACCACCTTTGGCACTGACTAGCCTTCCTTATGCAGGTGTGCCCACAGGAAGCCATGCCCAGCCCCTCTGTTTTGCATGGCCTGCTCTGTCAGCTTGGTCCTCCATGGGTGGGTGTAGCACTCAGAGTCAGAGAAACATTGGCTGCATCCTGTGTGTCCACTGCAGGTGCCAGAGCCAGAGAAACAGGAACAGCAGACAGAAGTACGAGAGCCAACCCCAACCCCAGAGGACACCAGCCAGGATGTGACCACTGTGACACTCCTGCTAAGGGCCCCGCCTGGGGGCACTTCTAGCCCACCTGCCTCCCCCAACAGTTCACCCACCACTGCCTCTCCAGAGCCTTTGCTGGAGCCCGCTGGAGCCCAGTGTCCTGCTGCTGAGGCTCCAGTCAGCTCTGAGCCACTTCCACATCTTTCAGAAGCTCCCAGCCCTGACCCCCCCATGTCACCTGCACCCCCCAGCTCTCAGGGGCCAGTCACCAGCAAGGTGAGGTGGGTGAGAGGTGGGGATGGCAGGCAGGTGAGTTCCTTGGTCTGAGAACCCTTTCCTATGTGGTGTTCCCTTGGCAGCCCCTGCCTGGCCCCACAGAACCCTCTGACACCTTGGACTCCACCAGAGGCTCCTCCACCACTAAGAGAGCAGGTGAGAATCCCTGTACAGGTCACTACAGGCTTCTGCTTTCTCCTGTCCTGTCCCATCCCTCCCCCTTCCCCTCCCCTTTCCCTGCCTATAGGATGGGTTCTGATGCTTCTCTAAGCCTTTTCAGGTCCAGCCAGTCCCTACCTAACACTGTTCACAACAGCCCCTGAGGTGTTCCGCCCCTGGCCAGGCCCACTCCTGCCACCCATGGCCAGAGGCCTTCTCACAGCCTTGAAAGGCAACAGACCTCAGGCACATTCTTCTCCCCAATAAGGGAGTACACCCATCTCCCAGCTGGATCTATGGGCAGTACTGGCGGCAGGAGGGGGGGTGGTGTGTGTGTCCCTTAGTCCCATCAGTAGGGAGAATCTGGACACCTTTTTCTGGCCCTAACTTACTTCTGGCCCCTTAAGAGTGCCCATGGCACCCTGGGGTTGGTGCAGGAGAGGAAGGAGGCCCTGTTGGAGAGTAGGCAGGCCTCAGCTGTGGGTGTGGTGAGGAGGCTACAGAGGTGTTGAGGAGAGGTCTGTGACATGAGCACCACCCCATCATCCACTTTCCTTTCTTCCCCGCCCCCACCCTCCCTATGGCTGCCACATACTCACCAACCTACCAGACCTGGCTGAACCAAAACCCTGCCAACGCTCCCTATCTGTGCTCAGTCCCCGACAGCCAACCCAAAATCCAGGTACTGTTTGTTTTTTTATCATCCCTAGGTTCTGGCCAGTCCCTCTCCCACCCAGCTACTGACAGCTTTCTTGTCTCCTCCAGAGCCAACCCCCCTTGCAGGACCATCTCAGTTGTCCCAGTTCCGTCGAGCTGGCTCAGTGAGAGACCGCGTCCGCAAGTTTGCATCTGATTCTCCTGTGGTTGCCAGGCTCCAGGATGGCCCACCCCGAACAGCCCTCGCTTCATCGACCCCCACAAGGCTCCTGGGCCCTTCCCTTAGCAGCACCACCCCTGCCTCCTCCCCCAGCAACTCCTCCTCTCCAAGTCCCAGTGACACTTCCTCCCACAAGAAGCAAAGAGAACTTGCTCATTCCCTGGCCCAGCCTCAGAGCTGCCCTCAAGAGGAGGGCCCTGGGGGGCGGGGCTTGGCTCCCAGGTCCCTTGAAAACAGAGCAGGGGGGCCCAGGCCCTGCTCAGAAGAGCCCAGTACCCCACCGCCCGTGGCCATCGGCACTGGGGAGCCAGGGGCCAGTATGAAGACTACATTTACCATTGAGATCAAGGATGGCCGTGGTCAGGCCTCCACAGGCCGGGTGCTGCTGCCCACAGGAAACCAGAGAGCAGGTAGGCTTCTCACTGCTGGGATGGAGTGCTTGCACACACACACCCAACTCTTCGTTCTGCATGTGAGGCAGGTGCTGCGGCCAGTGTCCAGGGTGTGGCTCACCTTGACTGGCATTGCCCACACTCCACCTGGCCCCAACAGCAGCCCTCTCCCCTCCAGAATTGACTCTGGGATTGCGGGCGCCCCCAACGCTTCTCAGCACCAGCAGTGGGGGCAAGAACACCATCACCCACATCAGCAGCCCTGGGACTGTGACCCGACTGGGCGGTGTCACTCATGTCACTACCTTCAGCCATGCCTCTCCTGGTAACCGAGGAGGCTGCAACTTTAAGGTGAGCCTCTCCACATTCCACCAGCCTCGCCGGTCACCACCCCCAGGAACTGCTTAAGGGTGTAGGTGGGCTTTCTCTACTGTGTTTCTCCATCACTGCACACAAAGATACTGAGGTCCACAGTTAGCTGGTGACCGTGCTATGTCACCCAGAGGCGTATCCGAAGTCATTCTTCCCATATGCTGATCTTTTGTTGTTTGGTTTTGTTTGATGTTGAGTCTCTTGTACCCTGGGTTGCCATTGATCTAAATATATAGCCAGAGCTGACCTTGAACTCTGCGATCGTCCAGCCTCTACCTCCTGAGTGCTGGCATTGCAGACGTGAGCCACCATGCCTGGATCCACTTGCTAATCATTGATCCTTGCACTTAAGTTGATCTGTTCATTCTTAATGAGCAAGAGTGAAGGCTGCAGCTCGCAGACGGTGGTAGGGACTTTGGCCCTCTTCCTACTGCAGCCTCTGCCATGTATACCCTTGTTCCCACACAACACTGAACATCGGCCCCAACGTGTGGATCAGATCGCACGCTAATTCAAGCTCAGCCTAGTCCATTAGGATATTGTTGATTACCATCTTTGCTGTTGAGGTGAGGCAGAACCACTGATGAAGACAGGCAGGCGGGGGCACCAGGCGAGTGAGGCATCAGCCTAGCAGGTGCCGCAGGAACTGAATACGATGCATTCCTTCTATTATTCATTCCCAAGCTCAGGATCAGCTGGTTGGGAGCCCAGCTGGGAAAGAGATTCCTGGTGGGCTGCCCAGGTAATGCCCTCTATGCTGTATGAAAGACTGAGTGGGACTTTGACTGAGGTGAGGTGGTCAGATGGTCAGCTTTGGGCCTTCAGAGGGGTAACAGGAAGAGAATGTGGACAGGATCAGCCTTCTGGCAACAAAGCAGGACCCAGTAGGTTGGGGTGACTGTGAGGGACGGCTATCGATGAGGCTCTTGTGAATGAAGACTTGGCTCTGGCACTAACAACTCACCTGTGTCCCCATCTGAGGAGAACAGATGATATGTCTGTAATGCACTTGAGCAGAGTCCAGGGTTGGATCTGAGTGGTATGGCTGGGCTAGAGCACATATCTCTCAGGTACAAGACCCCATTCCAACAGATTGCCTAAAGTCCCATCTTCCTCCATTATCTTAACTTGTTCAAGGATTTCTAAAATAATGGGGCACGAGAGCAGAGATATGCAGGAGTCCAGCAAATAGAAGTCTCACAGTCCATGCCCTGCTCCCTCCGGTTTCCCACCTATGGGACTCTGGTCCAAGTAATCCTTGAGCCGTGCAACAGGCTGTCCGCCTGTCTGAGCAGGCTACCCATCCCCCTCCATCCCCTCCGAAGAGGAGCCCAGAATAGGTTTCTATTTGGGCAGCTGCTCCAGCTGGCTGGTGGCAGGCTGGGAGGCCAGCAGGGGCGGGGCAGGCTCACTGCCCTTGCCTTCGCCCTCAGACCAGCTGCGACACTGCCAGCATAGACAGCAGCCCTGCTACTGTCCCACCATTGTACTCCAAAGGGTCCCACTAGCAGTATGCCAGGAGTGCCAGGGCCTGGGGCTGAGATGGCTGCAGCCTTTGAGGAACGGCTGAGCCAGGCATTACAGGAGCTGCAGGCGGTGGCCGAAGCAGGCCGGTCAGCAGTGACCCAAGCAGCTGATGCAGCTCTAGCCACGGTAGAGCCAGTGGCTCAGGCAGCTGAAGAGCTTCGAGCAGAGACAGCAGCTCTGAGCCGGCGGCTAGACGCACTGACCAGGCAGGTGGAGGTGCTGAGCCTACGGCTGGGTGTTCCGCTTGTGCCGGACCTGGAGTCTGAGCTAGAGCCCAGTGAGCTGTTGCTGGCTGCTGCCGACCCCGAGGCCCTCTTCCAGGCAGCTGAGGATGCTGGGACCCCCGTGGCTCACCCACCTGCCTTTAGCACCCGCCGAAGCTCTTCTGCGGGCCATTCTCGCAGGAGCAGTCTCGTAAGTCAGCCTGTGGGAGGGAGTTGATTTGAGCCCGGCTCTGCTGAGTGTCTGTAGATGTGCCAACGCTGCCTTGGCCTCAGTTTACTTCACTGTATAGAGTGGTACAGTGTTTAGACATGTCCCTCTAATACTGGGACAAGAAGGTGCCAGGCTCTTACCCTGGCAGCTGTCCTGCAACCTCAACCAGGCCAAGCCTCTCCAAAACAGCTGCCACCTCGGTTCTCCTTACCCTCCCGACAGGCAGAGGCTGTGCTAGGAGGGGAGGGCCATAGTAGCTGAGCTGGGCCTTGGCTTCAAGGCGCGAGGTGGGAGGGAGATCCCACGGTGGAGTTAGGTCAGTGCTGGATGCTCCTTGAAAAGTGGGTCCCAGCAAGGTGGGGAAGGAAAGGAAGTGGTATCTTCAAGGGGTCTCAGCTTAGGGTATCCCCAGTCAGACACTTTATTAGGAGCTCTCGGGACCTGGTCCAGTGCCTTGGCAATCAAGTCTTGGGATCTGTGTTGCCTAGGAAGAAACTAGAAATGAAAGATTAGAAAAAAAACTCAACTTCAGGATTGAAACCACTGCGCTCAGCCCGCAGGCCACATCACACTCACAGAGGACTTGTGGGGGAGTCTTTCAGCTGCCCTAGCCTCAGGTTCTCCTAGGTCTAACAGAGACAGTAAAATCCTCAGTGCTTATACAGATACTGTCTTCTACTGAATGGAAACCGTTGTTACTGCTGCTACTAGTTTGTATTAGTATGATCCTGAATATGTGGGAAACTTTATATAAGGCTGCTGGTTTCACTACAGTGGGCCTGAGACCAACATGGCCAACCTATGTTAGCAGGCCTGGCAGGCTGCTGGAGTTATTATTTCTTTTTTAAGGTTTATTTATTTTATGTATATGAGTACACTGTAGATATCCTCAGACACAACAGAAGAGGGCATCAGATCCCATTACAGATGGTTGTGAGCCACCATGTGGTTGCTGGGAATTGAACTCGGGGCCTCTGGAAGAGCTATCAGTGCTCTTAACTGCTGAGCCATCTCTCTAGCCCCTGGGGTTATTTTTAATGCTATGCCAGCAGCCCCAGGATCTAATCCTCTTCCACCCAGGTTTCACCCACATCCCTGCGTAAACCCTACACCCTCTCCACACTCTGTAGATGGAGCCAGATCCTGCAGAGCCCCCCTCTGCCACAGTGGAAGCAGCGAATGGCGCAGAGCAGACTCGAGTGGACAAAGGCCCAGAGGGACGGAGCCCCCTGAGTGCAGAGGAGCTGACAGCCATTGAGGATGAAGGAGTCCTGGACAAGATGGTATGTTTATTAGCTCTGGTAGGCTGGGGGCTGGCAGAGGGTCAGGATGGGCAGGCCCCAAGTATGCAACAACTGCTTTATCTACAGCTGGACCAGACTACAAACTTTGAAGAGCGGAAGCTCATCCGGGCTGCACTCCGTGAGCTCCGACAGAGAAAGAGAGGTAGAGAGCCAGTTGCCCTCCTAGATATAGCCGCTCCATTCCTCAGCTGCTGCCCTCATCCCAGAGTCATCCTGTGAACACTCCAGCTCAGTAGTTGTCCACTCATGTCGCCTTCCCTTGAGCCAGGTGCTCCCTGACCTCCTCGCCCTGTGTCAGCCCTTTCAGCCTTTCTCACCCTGCATCTGACTGCTATCCACTGTCCAGTTTGGCTTGCTTGAATCCAGATAATCCTCCCAGTTGCTCCTCCCCCTGTTGAGACCCCCCCCCCCCGTTGGTTCCTGGGTGTGGCTACTTCCCTTTCCTACAGCTCCCTAGCTCTTCAGTCCTTCACGCTCTAGATTTACTTCTGAAACAGTTGTTCTCTGAGAACAATTACTCCCCCAGCTGGCAGTCAGACGCCTGCTGCAGCCTCTCCCACTGGGTTGCATATGTCCTGATGTCCCCTTCCTTCACCTGCTTGCTCTTTCTGCAGACCCGGTTAACCCTCTTTACCAGCCTCTTTCTTCACCATTGTTTTCCTGGGTCTGATCGCTTCTCCTGATACCTCCACCCACTCTCTGGGTGTGGGTGTTCCTTCTTCCGGTTGCTCCTGCCCTTCCTAGGACTAGTTTGAAGGTCTACCTCTCAGCTGCTGTGTCCACCCAGCTCGCTTCCCTCAGGACTCAGCTTCTTATTCCCATAGAAACCTGTCTTGGATCCAGATACCCCTTTGACAGCAGCTGTTCTATGTGCCCTCTTCCATCTGCAGACTCCACCCTCAACACACACTCAGCTCTGGGCCAAGTTGTGGTTGTCCCCCCACATCCATCCCTAGAGAGGCACTGGTTTCCTGTGCCATTGGTGTTTCTAACAAGCTGCCTCCACTCCATTCCGTGTGCCCCTTGTGTCTGTGCATGTGTGCTGTGTGGCGCTGGGCTGCCCTTCTGGACGTGCATGGGGCATCCCTTGCTCAGACCAGAGGGACAAGGAACGAGAACGGCGGCTGAGGGAGGCACGGGCCCGGCCGGGCGAGAGTCGAAGCAACATGGCTACAGAGACCACCACCAGGCACAGTCAGCGGGCGGCTGATGGCTCAGCTGTCAGCACGGTTACCAAAACTGAGCGGCTCGTCCACTCCAGTAAGAGGCCGAGCAGAGCTTGGGGCCCTTGGTGAGCTCAGTGTAATCCTCTGTGCTTTTCACACACTTCTTTGCCCCATTTCCTGTCCTTCCAGATGATGGCACACAGACGGCCCGCACTACCACAGTGGAGTCGAGTTTCGTGAGGCGCTCGGAGAGTAAGGCCACCTGCTCCCTCCTGTGCCTGCCTGCCTGCTCACCTCCTTAAACACTCTGTGTCTTCCACTGATCCTCCACTTTCTTTTCTCCACTGTGGCTATCGTCATCTCTCCTCGTGTCCAGCCCAGGCCCTCACCTCACTCCCTTTTCCACAGATGGCAGCAGCAGCAGCAGCAGCACCACGGTCCAAACCAAGACCTTTTCCTCTTCCTCTTCCTCGTCCAAAAAAATGGGCAGGTGAGCATGGGGCATTACCTCTGGGGACCTCACTGCAAACCCATTCTGCGGAAAGGCATACTGACAGACTGACAGACTGAGAGAATGAGCATGCAGTGCTGATTGCTTTGTGGTCTCTCTGGATCCTCAGCCACACACGGGTCAGGGTAGAAGATGTTTGTGGAGGTCAGACACATGCTGAGAGTCTCACACTGAGCCTTTGGCCCACCTGCCACTGCTTGCTGGCACTTCCAACATCTGCAAACCATTTCTGGGTCACAGAGCATGCTGCTGATTTGAGGCACTCATGAGGGAGGGGTACACTCCATGGTACAGAGGATCGCAGGCAGAAAGCCAATCACTGGAAGTTCCAGGAGCTCTTAGTGACCTGTATGCAAAGTCCAGCCCTGCACCCGTGTCCTCTGAAATCCTATAAAGAGACCTTAATTTCCTCATTGTCAGTGGAAATGGTGTGGATTCCTCTCACCTCTTGTGAAGTTTGTTAGTTTGTTTCCTTATGTATTTATTAATTTTTTTCTGGATCGTTTGTTTTGCGTTGAGTTACTAGGTATTAGAACCTAGGGCCTCAAGTATGTTAGGCGAGCACCCCAGTGCTGAGCTGCAACCCTGGCCCTCTTTTCAATTTGAGGCGAGGTCGCTCCCTAAATTGCAGCTTGCTAGTATGTAACTCCCTCTGTGGTCCAGCAGGCTTCATTGAAGTTTATTGGCTCAGTTACATAAGTATCAGAGTCTAGGCCTGCTGGGTTTTTTTTGTTTTGTTTTGGTTTTGGTTTTTTTGTATTTTTGCAGGGTGGGGAGAGGGGGCATGTGATGGAGTCTCACTGTATGTACCAAGGCTTGTTCTGAACTTGGGATCCTGAAGCCTCAACCTCCAGAGTTCTGGGCTTACAGGAGTATACCAACACATTAAAGTCCCTTGTAGTTTTTAAATAGCAGAGAGGGCAGACTGGGGATGTAGCTTCTTGTGGAGCATTTGGTCAGCACACAGGAGACACGGGATCCCTTCCCAGCACTAGAAGTAATAAAAGGACACACAGTGAAGGCTTCAGAGGCCTGAGCTGCTACTGTTACTATTTTGCTCTCATTTTATTACTTGGTTTTGCTTTGTTTTGTTCAGATCCTAGGGATCTAACCTAGGGCCTTGTGCTTCCCAGGCAAGTCCTTTATCAGTGAGCCACCTTTCATTTTTTTATTGAGTCAGAGTTACCCTAAGTCATCCAGTCTGTAGCTCAGGTGGTTCTTGAACTTGTCATCTTTCTGGCTCAGCTTCCCCAGTAGCTGGGATTACCAGCCTGTGCCACAAGGCCTGGAACTTGGCAGTACAACACACCCTTTTAGAAAAGCCCCAGCAACCAAGCCTGGTCAAACAAGCATGGCTTCCAGCATCCTGTATCTGTGCCTCTATTTATGTACTCCTCTGTAAAACAGGCATGACAAGGGCACCCACTCCTTACTGTTAAAGACACCCTCAATTCCCCCTAACCTCTTTTTCATGTGTTAGTGGAAGTAACTGGTGGTGTTTGATGCCTTTAAGACCGCTCCTAAACACTGCCCTAGAGCAGCCCAGGAGGACCCCATGCAGCTGTAGCTCTGTCCTCCACACGTTTCAGTGTTTCCAACACCAACAACATCAAGCTTAGAATCCTGGTCTGCTGCCAAGAGAGTGGACCCACTCTTCCTCCAACCTAACATTCATTTTGTCACCCTCCAGTATCTTCGACCGGGAGGACCAAACCAGTCCTCGTCCTGGCAGCCTGGCAGCCCTCGAAAAACGCCAGGCAGAGAAGAAAAAAGAGTTAATGAAGGCACAGAGTCTTCCCAAGACGTCAGCATCCCAAGCACGCAAGGCCATGATTGAGAAACTAGAGAAAGAAGGCTCTGCAGGGTCAGTGGTAGAGGGCAGAGAGATTGGTCTGGGCATTGGGGATAGGGCGTGAAGCTCAGTGGATGGAACCAGACATGGGAGAACCAGGGTACAAATGTGACAGAAAAGCTGAAGGTCATGGTGGACCAGACCAGGGGTCCAAAGGGTATGCTGGCCCATTAGTGGCATCTTCTGACCCTCTTCCCCACCCTCCCCCCACAGCGGTCCTGGCACACCCCGTGCAGCTGTTCAGCGTTCTACCAGCTTCGGAGTCCCCAACGCCAATAGCATCAAGCAGATGTTACTGGACTGGTGCCGAGCCAAGACCCGTGGCTACGAGGTGAGCCCAGTGGAACTCCTCAGCTTGGCACCCTCTTCTGAGAATTATTTGGCAGCTATCCCAGCTCTGGCAGGAAGCATGAAAACCATTCTCAGATGGGAAGACTAAGTCTCAGAGGATCCCCTTGGTTGGTGGGCATGATTCAGAGACAGGTCCTGCTCTTGGGGTCCCTTCAGTGTTCCACCCAGTAAATTTCTGTGAGGGAGGGACTAGAACATGACCATAGCCTCAGTTGAGTGGCACTTGGCTTCTCTAGCCCCTCCCCCTAAAAAATCACCACTTAGGGGTTTAATGAACCCAGCTGGAAGAAGCCCATGTTTTGACTATCTCACCTACTATGTATGTTGCCTTGAGCAAACAAGGTCTCCCTGAGCCCAACTGCCCTAGGACTGGGATGCCAAAATGTGGGGGAGGGGTGAATAGCAACCCTGGGAAAGTTGCTCCCAGTGTTCTGACTGGTGCTTCTGCCTTCCAAAGCACGTGGACATCCAGAACTTCTCCTCCAGCTGGAGTGATGGGATGGCCTTCTGTGCCCTGGTGCACAATTTCTTCCCTGAGGCTTTTGACTATGGGCAGCTTAGCCCACAAAACCGCCGCCAGAACTTTGAAATGGCTTTCTCATCTGCTGAGTAAGTATGGGCCCCATTCTACCGGTGTCTGCTGGGCTCAGCAGCCCTGAGACCCCATGGAAGTGGCCAGTTGTACAGTGGGTCTGCAGATGAGACCCCCTTCCCCAGAGAGTTACCATCCTCCTCCACTCACCTGTTGCTGAGTGTGCCAGGTGCCCACCGGAAGGAAGGAGCATCAGGCCCGCCTACCAGCCCAGGCTAAAACCTATCAGGTGGCCCTGTCCATAACCTCTCCCTCCTCCATCTGCCCTTGTTCCTCCTCTCTCCATTTCTCTGTCCTGCTGTCCTCCCACTATTACCAGAGCTTCCTGCTCCCACGGGATCCCGGCTGGAGATTCCAAAAGGAGGCTCCTGGTCCAGGCACTGTGCCCGAGTGACCTATATAGGCCTATATAGGACATCGAAAGCCCTCCACTTTGGAATCGTTGCCCCTTCTGCACACTGCACCCAAGCACCCTCCTCCATCTCTTTTTTATCCTTCCCTTTCCTTTCTGGTTCCCTCCAGGATTTTTTCTCCCTCCCCCACTCCTCTCACGCCTCCCTCACCCACCTCTCCCCGGGGCACAGCCCTCCTCTCCAACTTCGGCACCAATGCCGTTGCCCCCCTCCCCGCGTTCCCGCTTGCCCCAAGAGTTCTCTGCACCTGTGACTGGTTTGGCCCCCCACCCTTGTCTGCACCGCGCACCATTAGTGGTAGTGAGCGGCACGTCCACCATTGGGAGGGGGCATGCGGGAGGCTGGCAGACTGCGGCACTGAGAACATAACTGAACTCATGTCTCTGTATGTGTATGTGTGTGTGTCTCTGTCCTCCCTTCTCTCGTGGCCTCTCTTCCCTCCTTCCTCCACCGGGTCCCGCCCCCTGCCCCTTCCTGGCCCCCTACCGTCCCCAGGACCCATGCGGACTGCCCGCAGCTCCTGGATACAGAGGACATGGTGCGGCTTCGAGAGCCTGACTGGAAGTGCGTGTACACGTACATCCAGGAATTCTACCGCTGTCTGGTCCAGAAGGGGCTGGTAAAAACCAAAAAGTCCTAACCCCTGCTTGGGGCCCCACGGTGAGAAATGTCGCCTCTCCCACCTGTCTCATTTCACCGGAATCTGCTCATCAGTGCACTGAGAGGGATAAGGGGAAAGTGTGAAAAGCAGGAGACAGGCAAGATCCTCAGTGATGCTAGGGTTTGATGACAGGGAGGAAGACTGACAGGGAGCACAGGAGACCCCAGGCTGGCAAGCTATAAAAAGGAGAAACCTAAACTCCAGTCTGAACAGTTCAGGCTGAGGGAGGAAAAGGAGTGGCAGACAGAGGAACAGACCCAGCAAGGCCAGGGAAAGAGAGTTGGAGAATACAGTATAGCCTGGAAGGAAAGAGCCTGATGTGAGGTTGAAGGAAGGGACCACAGTTTAAGTTTGAACATCCTTGTGAGGACTCAAGAGCCAAAGGTTATCCAAACGGGACAGCTGTGCTCAGACTAGGATTCCAGAACAATCCTTGGGAGAAACTTGAGATGTTCAAGATGGAACAGCATCACAAGTAGAGGATCAGAAGGGACGGGATGGTGAGCGCTTGCAGCCCAGCATGCAGGAGCCTAAAGCTGAAGGATCACAGTTTAAGGTCAGCCTGAGCAACATTGCATGACCCTGTCCTACAAACAAACAAACTAGAAAGACAGGCTCCCTGATCTGGTTTGAAGAAAGAGAGGGTCAAGACGCCACTCAAACTCGGAATGTACCATATGGGGAGCTGGTGGTGTCTTTCTCCAAAGTGGGGAGCTTGGGAACAGGACCAGTTCAACAGGAAGATGTTTCTGGCTGGATTCCCCTAAGCCATATGGCTTTTCTCTCTGCTCATATCACCTCGGGCCCACAGTAAAGAATTCTGATCTGGACTGGTTTTCCTGTTACAGATAAGGAGCTAAGAGAGGAGGGTCAGGTCACAGAATGAGGCCAGGGTCTCCATTTAGTGGTTCTTTTTCTAGACCCACCGATTTTTATAGACAGAGGTAGGTGGGAGGTGGGAGGGGTAGGATCACAGAAGGGGGCAGCGTCTTATCCAGCATCTGTGAGCACAGGTGATGGACCCAGCACTGAAGTAAAGATAGAGGTCCAAAGAGAGCAAAGGAGTTGCTGGAAGAAATGTGACTCAGGGATAGAGTCAGCAAGGATGCACAGGGTGCTCTCCTGGGTCAGAGTCCTGGGGGAGGAACACATGTGCACACATTCAGAGGTTCAGGTGCGAAAAACAGGCTTGGTACTGTCTCTAGGTCATATATGGACTTAGCTCCTGCCCAGCAGGCCACTCAAAAAGAAAGGCTTTGCTTAGTGTAGCTCTGGCCAGGAGGAAAGTGTGACTCAGCTACGTGCTGTTGCTTTAGTTGCCTGGTGTTTGGCTTGTCACTTGGGTAGCCTGAACCATGTACCCCAGTATAAACAATGGCTTTATAAGGTCTCCAGGGAAGGCACCACAGGCAGGAGGGAGCTCCAGACTTGGGAGAGGGAGGCTGGGATCCCTGCAAAGATAGCTACAGTTGGAAGATGCTCCAAAGAGAGCCTGCCTCTTCACCATGGTACAGCTGGATAAACAACCCCAAATGTGGGATGAGGATGACCCGAAGGGCACATAGCCCATCATCAGTAGTGCCAGGTATCCGTCACTTATTCTGAGTACTTCCAAGATCTCAAATGAGTTTGGGAATGTCTAATGGGGGGGGGGGGGAGGGAGGATTAGTAGGATCATAGAAGAGTCTTATGCAGCATCCATGAGTGATCAGTTAGAACCGAGACTGAGAAAGTTTTCTGCTTCTCTGACATCTATGTAAAAGACCTGGTGAGGAGCTAGGCTGTGATCCCAACTACTCCAGAGGCTGAGATAGGGGGTTCACAAATTGAAGGCTTGCCTGAACTACAGAATGATTTCAAGATTAACCCCACCAATTTACTGAGACCCCTGATCTCAAAAAGTAGAGAGCTAGGGTGGTTAACTCAGTGGGAGAGAGCTTGCATCTCAAGCTTGAGGCCCTGGATTTAATCTCCAATACCACAAAATGCAGAAATAGTCTGCGGTGAGCTGGGAGTAGACCCCAGCCCTACCACAATCCTAGGTATGACCATGCAGGTGCCAGAAGGGAAGTGGTCTTGGGTTATCTATCTCATGTCCTAGGTATGACCATGCAGGTACCAGAAGGGAAGTGGTCTTGGGTTATCTATCTCATGTCCTGGGAACAGCAGCAATCTCTGCTGTTTGATACAAGCTTTGAGCATGGGTGACAAGGAGCCAGTGTAAACAGGAGGCAAAACAAGCTATCTTAGTTTGGGACCAGAGGGAAACAGGCTGCGCTTGTATGCCATCTTAAAGCTGTAGGGAGGAGAGGTTCCCACCGTAGGGAAGGGGAGCTCCTGGCAGCTGCCAACACCCAGGCTTGAGGGGCTATATATCTCATAACAGGTTCCACCCGGCTTTAAACATTCCTGAATCAAGTTTAGCACTCTGAAGGAGAATCAGAAGGTGGCTGCACCGTGAGCTCAGTGTAGGGTGCAGACGACCCAGCTGATATGACTAGGGTTCTCGTCTGCCTCCCTAGCTCCACTCAATGCAGATGATAGGGGTTAAAGAACCCCTCCTGGAATACTCCTTCCCTGGAGAAAGTGGGTCACTAGGGAATCCTGACGGTAGAATAACACTAGCCAGAGGGGAAGGCCCCCAGGGGTTTAATGGCCTAGCTGAGACTACCAACAGGATTACACCAGTGCATGAGCAGGAAGGAGGTTGGCCTTCCAGAGAGCCAGAACCTGCCTGCCTAGGGTGGGGCATGGCCCACTCCCCAATCCCTCAAATTCTACCTCCTTAGCCTATGGGCAGGATGGCTCCTGGGTTTGGTTGTGGGTTTCCCTTTCTGGAAAGCCTTTCCGATCAATGGACAGTCTGGAATTTATGAAAAGACAAGCAGGCTGTGACTAAGACCTCGGGGTAGAGGGACACAGCAAGAAGCAGGCTGGCACTGACAACTCCTGTGCCCCCCTCCCCTGCAGGATGCTGGTGGACTGTGTACCCTTGGTGGAGGTGGAGGACATGATGATCATGGGCAAAAAGCCCGACCCCAAGTGCGTCTTCACCTATGTGCAATCGCTGTACAACCACCTGCGGCGCCATGAGCTGCGCCTGCGCGGCAAAAATGTCTAGCCACTGCTCACACCGCCTGCGCTGCAGGCTGCGGTCCCCACGCCCCCAGCACCGGCCTCTTCAAGTGCGCCTGCCCACTGCTGCCCTGTCTGTCGAAACATCCCACCCCCTTGTACACACGCAGCGTTTTGATAAATTATTGGTTTTCAACGATCCTGACTTCTCTCTGCTGTCTTGGGGGGGATGGCATCAGATGTGAATTATCCCCTAGTGTAACCCCACACCTGCAGCCAGGCAGTGGGAGGAGTCACCCGAGGATGTTCAGGAACTTCTATTTAATCTCAGCAAGTAAGAAGAGACTCAGCATGGAGGAAGAGGATTTAGTAGAGCTGGGGAGGGTAAAGGGAGAATTGAGAGGAATCCCCCCCATACACCCCATTTCCGTTGCTTTGGAGACTAGCGTCGGCCCTCAGCAAGAGAAATGCTCCCGGGATACTGAGCGCTTCATTCTGTCTCCGGGGCTCTGGCAGGGGGTCCCAGCTACACCGTGGCTCGGGGCTACAGGTCGGCGCGCTCTGAAGCATCCTCGGGGGGCTTAGCGGGCGCCCAGAGGTACTCGGGGGGCACCTGCGCTTCTGGCGCCGACTTGCGGTAGAAGCCGAGCTCCTGTACCAGCGCGTTGATCTCGTCCCGAGTCATTTGGCTGAGTGGGATTCGCTAAGATGGAGAAAGGGCGGGATCAGCACTTAGCTACTGTTCTGGAGCCCCTCCCGCCAATGCCTCACCTCTAGTTCCTGGTAATTTCGGCTTAACAGCACGAGTTCGGGGTCTGCCCCAGGGAGGTGCTTCATCACCAGGTTGTGGCTGCAGGAGATGTTAAGGAGGTGGGAGGGAGAGCAGAGGAAGAGAGTGGTGACCCTTGGGACCCTTTAGCTGGTCGCTTACTTTAAGCCTAGGTGGGGACCCAATCCTCATTCGCTGTGAGAATAGGGTTCAAAGAAGTAAAGGGCCCTTCTCTTCACTAGTAAGCTCTTTTCCCTACTTAATTTTGGACTTCCTTAGAATCTCCTGTACAGTCAACATCAGCCTTTTTGACAGACGAACATCATTTTCAACCTCTGAAAAAACAGGCTTCTCCCAGGTGCCTTACCCATCCACCTTCCCCTAGAACAGGAAAAGGATACTACAGTGGAATGTCCTGGGTGACAAAGGCCTTCACCTGGGGAGGAACCACAGCATTAGAGAACAGGGCCTCAGACGCTCTAGACATGGCCAATGAGGCCCAGTGAGGTCATATACCAAGTCAGGTCCAGTCTCCTGCCTCACAGTACAGGGATTCCCACCTGGCCCCCAGTCAGTGACCAGTGCTCCTCATTCCTTAGGGGGAGCCCTTCCTTCAAACTCACCTCCTTTAGGCGATTCAACTGTCATCCTCCACAGGTCTGGGGAGAGAGAAATGGGATAATAAATCAGGAGTCCCTCACATGCCAGCTTGGCTATACAGCCAAGACTATGCCATCCTTAACCCTGAATTGGGTCAGGCTGTGAGCAGAAAGATCATCAAGATGTGGATGGAGGTAAAGGTCCCGTGGGCAAGAAGACATCTGTACAGGTTGGAAAGCTCGGGCCTAGAGTCCAGGTAAAGGATGAGGGAGAAGAACCAGCCATGGGTCCCTGCCTGCACATTATTGATAGCTGACCAGTGCCCAGGAGACAAGTGTTACAGCATTCTCCCCGCTGTCAGTAGAATTCTAACCATGGCCTTTGGCCCTTGAAACCCCGTGAGAGAATCAGACTAGAAGGAAACAGTTCAGAACTACCCTAAGGGCCCTGTTAGAGGCACCTGCCATCTGGTCCCCACCCTACCCCATGGAGAGCTAGCCCTGCCAGCCACCTGTGGTCCAGTTTCATAGACCATCTGGCTGCTCCTCCCTAACTTGGGAGGGTAGATGGACTCTCCGTACTTCCTGAAGGGAGGCTACCTCCCTATTTCATGCCCCCCCCCCCTTACATTCTCTTTTGTTTAAAAAAAAAAAAAAAAAAAAAAAAAAAAAACCAACTAAGGCCCACGAGGAGTCTGCAAGCATATGAATCACTTAGGAAGACTCTAGGGGAATTCCTTGGCCTGCAGGACGATGGGGGTGGTGGTCCAGGGTGGCTGTGGAGTGTTGGTATCTCATTTCCCTACCTTCTCCTTCGGCTACAGCATAGTACAGTGAGGGGAGGAGCTTAGAAGCTCATTTCTCCCTACCAGAAGAAGAGTGATTCTGGAATGCCAGGCACTAAGTCGGGGTGGGAGGGGGAGGAATAACGGGAAAAAGTGGGGTTATCCATAGAGAAGAGAGAAGTGGAGTTTTAAGGGCCAGTTTTAGAAAAATTATAGCCTGGAAAAGAGGGGGCTGGGTGTCCAGAGACCCACGGTAGAGCCAAGCCTGGAGCAAAGCAAAGGGTTCAGAGTGCCAGGCCGCAAGGACGAGGTTTCTTTCTCCCACAGTTGGATGCTGGGCATCCTGCGGCTGGGAAATAAAAGGGATGATTCCTGGGCCGTGCAGGAGGAAAAGGGGGAGACTCGGGAATTCTAGTATTCCTGAGCCCAGAGTGGACTGTATTCCAGGATGAGGGGCAGCAGGGTTGTGGAACTGTCGTAATAAGGTTGCGAAAAGGCGCACTCACCTCCACCCGACCCCTGGCCAGACCTCGAAGACGGTTCCAATCCGGTCGGTAGGTGGTGACGGAGGTGGCTGGCGCCACAAGGGCTGCAAGAAGCAGCAGCAGCGGCGGCGGCGGCAACAGTAGGATGCTCATCTGTGCCTGGGCAGGAGACGTTCCGCAGGCTGCACCCAAACTCGGCCGCTGCGCCACGTCTGGCTTACAAACTGGCCCCGCCCAAGCCAGAGGCTCCGCCCAGCCATAAACCACGCCTCCAGAGCTAGAAACAATCCCACTCCCATCCCACCCAGATCCGGTACGTGACTCCCACTAGCCCCCAGCCCTGTCCCAGCTATTCTCTGGTCCTCTAGACTTCATGTTCCCAGCCCTTACAATTTCCATATTGCATTTGTCCACTAAGTGTGAACGCTTCCACAGGATGCCAGGAGACAGTGCTACTTCGTGTCACTAGAGGGCGCAGGCAGCTCGCAGATGGACAGGAGGATTTTTGGGTCAGAGCGTTAAGATTAGGAAGCAGGAACCTAGGCGATCTCCTTTATACGCTTTTGATGTCTTTGAACGAAATTCCGATCAAAGCTTCAATTCCCCAAAGCACACATTGTAGAGAGGACCATTATCTATGCCCCGCTCAAGAAAGCTCAGCGGGGAAAAGCGCTTGCCACTCCAGTCTGACACCCGAGTTTGATCCCCCAAACCTGCGAAAGAAACCTGAAAGAAAAAGAAACAGTTCCCACAAGTTGTGCTCTGTCTTCCACATGCATCTCCACTCGTGCACCATGGCATGTGCGTGCCTGCACAGGCACACACACATATAATAATAAATGTAAATTTTTACAAATGAATATTACCTATCCTTTTTACCTAGAAAGGTTGAAAGGGTTAATATACATAATGCATCTCATTTGAACAGGGTCTAGTCAGAGACGGTACACACCAATCTCCTACTGTCCTTGAACTCAAAGCAATATTCCTGCCTCAACCTCCTGAGGGCTGGGATTATTAGGACAGACTCTGGCTGTGTTGCCTTCCATTATTAGCTCTTCCTTTTCCTCACCAACACTCCCCCCTCCACCAATGAACTCCGTTTTGCAGATTAGGAACTGCTTCAGAAATGTAAACTAGACCGAGTCATAGATCTGGGTTTGAGCCCCAGACACCTCTGTGGTTCATCTCTCCGGACCAAAACTGAAGCAGGTAGCACTTCATGTCCTCACGCCGTCAGCAGACACAGCAAGTACAATCAGTTTTTTGTCACCCTGGATCCAACCAGTCTCAAGTTGGAAATATTAGGAAGTAAAAACTGCCTCTGTACTGAACATGCACAGACTCTTCTCTTGTTGTTATTCCAACCAATAGAACATGACAACTATTTATAGCATCTGCCTTGTATTAGGTGTTATAAATTATCTAGAAATGATAAAACGTACAAAAGAGGGCCACACAGGCTTTAGGAAAATATTAAGCCATTTTATCTATGGGTTTGAGCATCCTCATATTTTGAGTTTCAGTATGGAAGGGTGCCCTGGAACCAATCCCTGGCAAACAGCAAGAACGCACTGTGCCCTTTCCCACGGAATCCAGAGAACCTTGTCAACACTGAGCCAACGCTGCTTGTGATCCAAGGTATTTTTACCTTTCTGGGCTTATTCCAGCACTTTAAAAATGCATATTAAAAATGGAATGGGGGGTTGGCAAGATGGTTCAGTGATTATAGGCACTTGCTGCTAAGCCTAATGTCCTAAGTTCACGTCCCAGAACCTATATAACAAAAGGAAAGAAGAGACTCCCACAAATTGCCCTCTGACCTTCACGTTTATAATGTCAAGCACACACAAATAAATAAACAAACAAATATAAAAATAGGACTTTAGAGTTGGGAGCTAACCTAACACGTAGGATCAATTGTTGCATAAGCGTAAAGACCTGAGTTTAGATCCCTACACCATTGTGAAAGCTGGCTGCGATACTACAAACCTGTCATCCTGTCACTTAAGAGACAGGGCATGAGGATCAGAGTTCAAAGCCATCCTCAGAGGGGCTGGAGAGATGGCTCAGCAGTTGAGACAACAGGTTGCTCTTCCAGAGAAGCCATGTTTGATTCCCAGCACCCACATGGAAGCTAACAACTGTCTGTAATTCTCGGTCCAGGAAATCTGATGCCTTCTTCTGGCTTCTACAAGCACTGGGGAAATGCATGTGATGTACAGACATGCTTGCAGGCAAAATAATCATATACATAAAATACAAATAAAAAAAAATTTTTTTAAGTAATCTTCTGTGTCATAGTGAGTTCAAGGCCAGCCTAAACCTATGAGCGTTTGACTCAAAAATAACACACACACCACACACACTAGAGAGGGTGCTCTGGCATTAAAAACATGACCTGTTTTTCTAGAGAACCAGGGTACAATTCCCAGCACCCACATGGTGACTCACAATCACCTTTATGTAACTCCAGTTCCAGGGGATGCAGTATCTGATGCCCTCTTCTGGCTTTTGTGAGCATGCACACATGTGGTGTACAGACATACATACAGACAAAACATTGGCACACATAAAATAAAACATATGTAAAAGAATATCACACACCTAATATATAGATACATACATTCATACATACATGCAAGAATGCACACACTCACACACACACACACACACAATTTTAGCTATGTATAATGGTTCACACTTGTAATCTCAACACTCAGGAGGCAGAGGCTATAAATTGCCTCAAGCTCAAGGCTCACTTTGGCTACAGAGAAAGACCCTTCTACATCTCCTTCACACTGGCTTGATTATTAAGAGTTTGAAACAAGCTTAGAACTGCAGAGATGGCTCAGTGGGAGAATTACAGAACCTGAGCCTGGCCCCCTAGAAAGCCTAGAAGTGCACCAGGCAGTGTATAATCAACACCAGGAGACAGGAAGAGACTGGGGGGCTTGTTGGCCAGCCAGTCTAGCCAAATCAGTGAATCTAGCTGCAATGAGGTAGCATCTTTCAAAAAAAATAAAGAGTGAAGGGCTGCCTCGGTGGCTCAGAAAGTGAAGGCACTTGCTGCAAAGCCTGATGACCTGAGTTCAATCTCTGGAACTCACAAAGTAGGAGAGCCAACTCCTGAGAGTTGTCCTCTGACACACACACACACACACACACACACACACACACACAGACTCCCATCCCCACAATAAATACAGACGATAAAAAAAAATCTCCAATCTGAGTGTGGTAGAACAAGCCTTTAACCTCAGCACTCAGCAAGCAGAGGTGGTGGATGTCTGTGAGTTCCAGGCCAGCTACAGAGACAGCGAGAAGTGAGGGAGAGGGGTACGGTTAACGAAGAGTTGCTGACACCATCATCCATTTCTAAGGGGGGAAGGGTGAGATTTCTTTCTTCTTGCTTTCAAACTTGCCAGGACATAAAATGCACTTTAAAAAAATCCTCAAAAGTCTCCTTATCTCCCACTAATTTTGTATGATTCAGTCATGTGCCCTGACATTTTCTCATTGGAATAACCAATCTCGACCCATTCCTAAAGCTGGGCACAGGGTCAGCCACATTGTTGTTCATTGAGGACACAGATGGAAATGGATGGGATGGTCGCTGTAGCAGCCAACCAATTTTATTAAACATGTATACACGAATATGTTAGATGAGATCAAAACAATCTAAAAGGAAAAAAAAATCCAAGAATAAAAATGGCTATCTCTTGGAGGTTGAAATTATAGGTAAATTTTTCCTTCTTTGTATTCTTTCCTGTATTTTCTGTAAGTATATGTTAGCTAAACTTAAGTAGAAAAATTTGTTTACAAAAGAGTGGAATATAACCCACTGATTCCCTCCACCCCAACCGCTACCTGAGAGACTCTATCTTTCCCAATAAGGGCCCCCAGGGTGACTGAAGCCAGAGGCCCCACAGAGCCTGTGGTTTTTCTGCTGACACACCCAAACCCCAGTTCCCCATGAGTCCTTGTTGTTCACTGGACAGATGCCACCAAACCACTCTCGTTGCATTAACCTGGACGCTGTGGCTGTTGGGCCACAGCTTGGTCTGCTGAGGACTGACCACCAGCCAGTAGAACCAGCAATAGAGACAATGGCTACAACAGTACCAGGAACATCCTAGCATCAGCAGCACGAGGCCTCTCAGGACATTGCTCTGCTCACAGCCCATGCCCCCTGAGGTGCCAGTGTGCACTCTAGGCCCCTTGGCTAGGGTGGGAGTGAAGCTTTAGTCTCTGATGAGTTTAGACACATCAGGGTCAGCCCTTAGTTTAAGCAAAGAATTAAGAAAGGAGACAGAGGCCTTGCTTGTTCTTTGACTATTTGTGTTTATTGTCTTGCTTGTTCCTTGACTATTTGCATCTATTGTATTGCTAGTTCCTCAACCTAGAACTGACCTTAATACTTGCATGTAATTAAAATGGTATAAAAACAAAAAGGAGAAGGGGGGGTGGGATAAGGGGTTTCTAGGGAGAGAAAATGGGGAAAGGGGATGGCATCTGAAATGTAAATACATAAAATATACAATAAAAAAAAAAGAAGGGAGACAGAGGCAAGAGGATCATAAGTTCAAGACCAGGCTGGGCTACAAAGTGAGGCTTTCTCAAATTATATGTCATCACCACCAATAACAATAGCAATGACAGCAATAACAAAAGTCCTATAGGTTTAGAACTAAACCTGGGTTGGAGTCAGGATTCAGTCTTTGACCGGGATTAAGGCTCAGTATATGACCAGGGTCAAGGCTCAGTTAACAACTAAGCTCAGGACTTGGACTTTAACCAGATTCAGTGCTTCATTTTATGACCAAAGTAAACAGAATTTGCATGATACATGCTGAAAATTCATTGTGAGATCAAGGGCTGGTCAATGATTAAGCTCAGAGCTCTGTGACTAAAACCAGTGTTTCATTTTGTGTCAGAGCTGGGATTTAGTCTAAAAAAAATTTATCCAGACTGAGGTTAGCATTCACTCTTAGGGCTGACTCTATGTCCAGAATGAAGGTCTCAAGTTAAATAAATAAAATAACCAATTAAAAAAAAAAAAAGGTCTCAAGTTGGGATCGGCCTTTTGTCAGGCTTACCTCAGGATTCAGTATGTGGCTGGTTAAAAGGGATGGTCAGAGCTCTTTTGAGAGCTAGAGTAGAGGGTTAGCCTTGGCATGGGATCAAGTTTTAGTCAATTTCAATATTAGTGTTTGAGCTGGAGACAGGATGAGGACCATGAATGCGGCTTATTTTGGTTCTGTGCTCTATTCTGACCTCCAATGAAGAACTGTTTGGAGACCCGGGAGCCCAGGACAGGGAAGTCTTTAAGGAACAAGAATTCCCCCAGGCAAGCTTAGCAGGGTCTTGCGCCTGCAGTGAGCTTTTCCTTGCCTGCTGAGGCTGGTGTCCTAGAGTCTTCTAACCTACATGGCTCTGCTGTTTCAGGTCCCTCGCACCAGAATAAAAATAGCCACTCACTTTAGAGCAGCTGACATCGGGTGCCTGGGAGGAGGGGGAGCAAAGGAGAGGGAGGAAAGATGTCTGAGCTCAGCCCCAGCTGTGTGACCTTGGAAAAGTCACTCCTCCTCCAGCCCATTTCCTGAGTGGCAGCATGTGAATGAAGATAACATCCATTTGTTCCAGAAAGGGGGAATGAGGAGTCACCCCTATAATGTGAAACTTGTTACCAAGAAGGACGCTCCAAGACGGAGTGCTCCTTTGCCGCCATCTTCCCTGATGCTTATCTCTGCCACCTTTTCAGACATCTCCCACGTAGTGCCACAGTGTGACTTCATTCTCATGGGTCTGAGTAAGGATGCAGAGATGGAGATACAGGATAGAGCTAGAAGGAGAAAGCAAGAGGAGAGGGAGGGGCAACGCTTCTCTTCGTCCCTGGACCACGGCCCACATATTATGTCTGAACCACAAGGCCAGGAGGGCACAGAACCAGATTTTGAATGCACTCCCCGTGGGTCCTCCCCACCCCAGCCTTCACCTGGCTCCCAGGCATTTCTCCTGTTCTCCTTGTTACCTCAGACTCCTCTACTTCAACAGTCATGTGACCTCTTTTGTAGGGGGAGAATTATCTATCTCCCTCCTCCCCAGGAGCACTGCCCATTCCTGACCTGTACTCGGCCCCAGTTTCTTCCTCGGTTACTGGAGAACTTCTGACCAGCCTCACAGGGAGAGCCAGGGGGAGTATTCTCCTCTACCAGAACTCTCCTTCCTACCCATGACCTGAACCTGCTTCTGAAAGGGGAGTGTGAAAAGTTTCCAGAAAGGGGCTGGTTGAGCAGTAGCGTCTGCCTGGCACACTCTACAGAGTGAGACAAAGCAGGGAGCTGGGAGGGGCCTCTGGAGACAGCCGTCTCCAGGGGGGCGGTTCTCCCTGGCAGCTGCCCCCAGCCTGCCTGCCGCCCTGAGTCCCGGAGCCTGTTATCAACCTCCTTAGTCATCCTTCCAGAAGTTCATATATAGCTCTTACGAGCTCCCTCTTCAGCAGGGGTCCACCCCCCGCCACCCCCTTTTCTTTTTCTTTTTTTTTTCCAGGAGTACAACCACCCCAGTACTCAGTTTCAACATCCACTAAATGGGTGGTCTGGAATGGCTGGTGACAGAGAGAGGAGCTTGCTCATGCCCAATCTAAGCTAACCTCTTCAGATGTATAGCTTGTTTGATCATCACAGCAAACTCAGGAAGTATCTAGTGCTTTTATTCTCCTTAAGTGGATCAGGACTCTTAGTAACCCCCCAAGGAAGTCAGTGGCAGGGATGGGACGTCCCCCAAGTGAAGTCCCTAGCTCCAGTGAGCCCAATGGACAGGAATGACAGGAAACCCTGGGTCACATCCCTGGGGCAGAGAAGCGACCTGCACGTTCATTTCTGTGATGTCTGTGTGGCTCTCAAGGGTCTCAGTGCCCCTTTCTCAGCCATGGGCTTGGTCCTGGGGCAGTGACTTCACACTCTCTCAGGATCGCATCAGAAGCTCAGGATCCTACTTACCGGTTTGTAAAACAGGAGCTGGAGGACTGGACCGGTAAGCTCCACTCTGGTGACTGTGGCCGGACTCACATCCTTCCTCATGCAAAACTCCGTTTCCATTTTCACTTCCAATTCTCCCAGCACCCTTTCCACCATGGCCACACTCCCACTGTCTATCCATTTCTCGTCTCCGGCACCCCTCACAGCCATGGCTTTCACCACGACCTGTGCCTTTCTCACTTGCATGTGCCATCAGCTCCTCCCCCACCTCACCATCCTCCTCCTCACTACCATGGTCTCTACCTTTGCCATCCGTCCCTCCCACCCACCACTACTGCCATCAGTCCACCGTAATCAGGTGCACGAGCATACCCACCACAAGCATATCCACCGTCACCATTACTGCCACTGCCATCAAAATACCTTTCTGTTCACGATCAATGCTGGCCTGAGTCTTTGCCCCTACACATTTCAGCTTTACTTACAAAGATGCTAATCCAGAGACACAGGCCTGACCCAGAGTGAGTCTGGCAGAGCCAGCACAGCCAGGAAAAACCTTATAGTATCTCTTGCCAAGAACTTCACATGGGGGTTGGCTCAGGCCAGTGAAGATGCAGAGATGGCTATTGACCTAAAAGGACTACAGAACGCTGAACATTTTGGGCTGGGGGATGCCTCAGTGGATAGGAGCATTTGCTGTGCACGCATGGGGAACTGAGTTTGGATCCCCAGAACCCGTGGGAAAAGTCGGGCATGGTCGTGTGCCCCTGAAACCTTAACATGGAGCTGGTGTGAGGCAGAGACAGAGGGCTTGCTGGGACTTGCTGGCTGTCAGCCTATTTCCAGATTCAGTGAGAGACCTTGTCTCAAAGGAATAAGGCAGAGTGGTGGAGAAGAGCACCGGAGGCCTTCTCCGGCTTCCACGTGTGTGCACCTGGACACAAACTTCTGCACCTACATGGGCACACACCAAGTACACACACCATACACACAAATAAATAGATAGATGGATGGATGGACGAATGGATGGACGAATGGATGGATGGATGGATGGATGGATGGATGGATGGATGGATGAATGGATGGATGGATAAAAACAAATGCACATCCACAAACAAGCAAAAGAACTCTGAACATTTCCACTTGACCTGGGTTCAATTCATCTTTGGTACAATCTAGTTACCCTAGAAAAAAATGGGGATTCCAGGGATAACTTAGCAGAGAGTAATCAGAGTGGAGCAGGGCAAAACCCTCCAGCCCATGCCTCCCTCCACGGGTTCCCCTAGATGAGCAAACCCATTCTCAACTGCTGAGCCGTCTCTCTAGCCCCATGACATTGAATTCTTGATTCTCTTGTGTCTACCTCCAAAGTGCTGGCATTACAGGCTCAACTGTTCTCACTTCACTCATTTGTTCATTCATTCATTCATTCATTCATTTACTCATTCATCAAACATACCCCTGTACCTGTTAGGCACTAGACTTTTCTTCTTCTTCTTCTTCTTCTTCTTCTTCTTCTTCTTCTTCTTCTTCTTCTTCTTCTTCTTCTTCCTCTTCCTCTTCCTCTTCCTCTTCCTCTTCCTCTTCCTTTTCCTCTCCCCCTCCTTCTCCTTCTTCTTCGATTGGTGGTTTGCCTGAATGTCTGTGATAGAGTCACTGAATCTTGAGTTGCAAGCTGGCATGTTGGGAATTGAACCTGAGTCCTCTGGAAGAGCAGCCAGTGCTCTTAGCCACTGAGCCATCTGTCAGCCTCATTAGGTTCTATTCCTTAAGGTTTGAAAACTTAATGGAGTTTAGGCTTGGTTTTGGTTTGGACTTTTTGAGAAAAGTCTCACTATGTATCTCCAACTAGCCTGGTCTTGAACTCACTCTATAGCCCAGGCTAACCTCAACTCTTATCCAGTCTTCTACCTTGGCCTCACCAGTGCTGGGGTTACGCTATGTGTCACCACCACCCTAAACTTTGCAGACTTATTTTTAACTCTCCTGCCAAGTCCCTCTCCTACTGCTACTTCCTTCTCCTCCCTGGTTTTCTCTCCCACATACCCCACTGGTTCAAGGCGGTTGGATCACTGGGTTAAGTCACTGAAACTCAGAAGACCTCCTTAGTTCATGGGGTGACCTTGACAAGTGCCTTTCAGAGTCACCCCAGTGAGTGAGTGTTAGAGAGAGAAGCTGGGACTGGACTGTGACCGGCTTATGTGTGGGGACATCTGAGGCCACTGAGATGTCTGCAGAAGAGGAGGGGCTGGCAGAGTCTGAAAGGGAGAAGACTCCAGTGGATGGAGCCTGGCTGTCTGGTTTTGGTATGGGAAGAATAGAGCCAGGCAAGGATAAGGTGGAAGGGGGGGAGCTAGCCCAAGGCTTAAAAATGGGGTAAGGGTGGGGGCCAAGACAAGTCCTGAGCTAAACAGAAAGTTAGGAAAGTGACAGGGCAAGGCAGATGTCCCTGAGGCCCTGGAGAGGAGGCTGCTGACCTCTGAACCACCTGTCCCTGTGTTACCTGTGAGTGTGCCTGTGCTCCTCCCTGGAGCAATGGTGGGTCTGGCCTACTGTCTGGAGGGTGGGACAGACTGGTGGGATCTCCTTCAGCATTCAGGAGGATCAAGCTGATGGGTGCTTATGTGACTCCTGATGTTCTAACATCAGCAGCCAGCTTGAAGAGTTCCTTCCTAGCCACTTAGCCCTTGCCACCTTCAATATGGGAAGTGGGTGCCTGTGCCTTTAAATTCTCAGCAGGTTGAAATGGCTGATGACATCACTGGTTCCTGGGAGCTGAGGAGCTGGAGCCAGAACCCAAGGGAGCCAGGCTGGGCTGCCGGGGGCTGCTGCAGACATGAAGGGTCAGAGCAGGAGTGGTAGTGCCAGGCCAGGGACCAGGACTGGACTGGGACCCTTGCCTGGGACCCATGGGGCTTTGCAAGCCGGGACACCCTCGAAGGTAAGAGCCCCCAAACCCTAGCCCCCACTCCTGATTCCTGCTCTCACACTCCCCCACCACACACACACTCTGCAGGCACCCCGGTGCCCCTGGCTAAGGGACTGGCACTTTTCTGTGCCCACCAAGCAGAGACTGGGCAAAAAGGTCATGCCGGAGGGGCAGTGATGGGATGCCCATAGAGAAATGGCATCAGCCACAGTCAAGAGTCCCCCAGAAACACTCTGGATTGGTTGTCAGGGGACCCAGCTGTTCTCCAGCTTTGCTGTGTGACCTTGGGCAAGTTGCTTGTCCTCTCTGAGCCGATGCAAAATGAGGAGGCTTGTGTCTGAAGACTAGAACTGTGACATCTGGGATGTCTAAGTTGTTAGTGCTGGAGGCGGTATGGTGCTTGGGGGAGGGGGCACACAGCGGGACACCTGGAGAATATCCAAAATGCTGCCTCTGAAAGTGGGGTTCAGGGAGGCAGCTGGAAGGAGAATTACAGGTTCTCTGAACCGAGAAGGACAGACGGGGACAGAGACTGAACTGTGTCTCCAGAGTAGGATGGGACCACCCTGGGGCGAGTGTAGACCTTCCTCTGTCCTCCCTGGCAAAGGACACTTTCTCCTGGCCTCCGGAGACTGGGAACATCATAAACAGAGTGGACAAGGCAGGTGTCCTCCCACCTGCCAGGTGTAAAGGACACCCATTTGCCTATCCTCACAGGTGGGGAAAGAACAGGCAAGATAAGAGGGCCCAGCCTGGGCAGAGAGAGGCGTGGCATCGGACCACACTGACTGGCCGAGGAGGGTGGGCTTACTCTCCAAGCACTTGAGAATCCCAGGAAGTGTTAGGCTAAAAGTATGGGCCCCTTACCCTGGATGTACACACCTTAGGATATACTATGGTCAGAGACCCTCCCAAAAGTCCCTCAGTTTTACAGATGGGAAACAGTCTGTGGGCTGAGGAACATTTGCCTCAAATCACACAAAGCTGGGAGGGGAATACATGTGACAGTGTCTGTGCCAGCTCCTGACCTGCATGGCCCACTGGGAATGGACCAGCACAGGCAGGGCTATGACCAAGGAGTCAGGTTGGTGGGTAGAGTGTGAGGGCCCTAAGGGATATTGGCACTGTGGAGGAAGGAACATGGAGGGACATGGGGTGTTGAGTCAGCAGCCCTCTGTAAGGGGAGCTGCCCTGAGGAAGCTTGTCAGGGAAGAGAGGGAGTAGGTGCCAGCTAAGAAGAATAGGAGAGCTCTCAGATTCAGGCGTGTGCTCTACTCAGCCCATTCAGGATTTCAGTCTGTCCATCTATGAATAGGGTTTCAAGTTTAAGAAGGAAACATGGCTTTTGTATCCTGTCTCTTCTGAGACAGAAACTGACCTGGAGCAGAATGGATCGGAGAGAGATAACAGGAAGGACTCCCTTGGAATGATCTATCCTGAGCTGTATGTGTCTAATGGAGGCTGTATGGAAGTGAGGGCTCAGACCCTTGCTAAAGTCACTCTGAGTCATCTATTTGTCCTCTAGAAGGTAAACTCAAGTTTTCAGCTTCCAGCAAAGAACACGGGCCCGGCACCCTCGGAACTAAGGTTGGCCCTGGCACCTGTGGGACCACGAGCAGCTGTATCACCTCCTTCAGAGAGGCCAAGACTGGCTTTGTCTTCTCCCCGACCCATCCTAGCTCCACTGTGCACCGCTGGAGAACAGAAAAGACCACCCCATGGCAGCTCCAACCCGGCCCCCACATCTGTGGGCCAGCTAGTAGTATCTGCCGCGGCAGGACCAAAGCCTCCACCAGTCGCCTCGGTCTCAATCCTGGCTCCAAAGTCTCTGGGGCAGTTAGTAATATCTGCCTCTGCTATGCCAAGGCCATCTCCGGCTCCCTTAGGGCCCATCCTATCTCCAACTTCCAAGGATCAGAAGCAGTTATCACCCACCTCTGTGGGACCTAAGCCGGCATTGGCAACCTCAGGCCTAAGCCTAGTGCTGGCCTCTCAGGAGCAGCCCCCACAGTCCCCCTCCAGTCCTTCCCCTGTGCCCAGTCCTGTCCTGTCACCCTCTCAGGAGGGTCACCTGGCTTCAGCATCTGTGACATCTACCCCAGCTTCTGAGAGACAGTTGCCAGCTAGACAGAAGGATACTGCAGTTCCCAGGCCTATTCCCCCTGCAGACGGGTGTCTCCACGCTCCAGCACAGGCAGCTGGTCCTGCCGCCTCTCCTCCAAGGGCTGCCCAAACTTCCTCAGATCCTCGGCTTTCCCCCTCCTTCCGTGCAAGACCAGAGGCTCCACGCCATAGCCCGGAGGATCCCGTCTTGCCGCCGCCACCACAGACCCTGCCCTTGGATGTAAGCCCAGGTCTTCCAGAGTCTGGCACCCGCTCCCCTGGACTTCTGTCCCCTACCTTTCGGCCAGGAATCCCTTCAAGCCAGACTGTGCCCCCACCTCTGCCCAAGCCACCTCGGTCTCCCAGCCGCTCCCCGAGTCGTTCTCCTAACCGCTCTCCCAGTGTGCCCCCAGCCCCTGAGGTGGCACTCCCAAGACCTGTCACCCAGGGTGCAGGGCCTGGCAGATGCCCAAGCCCTAACCTACAGGCACAAGAAAGCCCAGCCACCGCCACCACCTCACCAACATCTTCTTGGTCAGCTCAGCCTACCTGCAAGAGCGACCCCGGATTCCGGTGAGGGCCTGGCTCTCTCTCATGAAAAGTTCCTAGGGCTTGAAAGGAGAGGCGGGTCATTCTTCCAGGGTGACCTGCATTTTACCTCAGTTTACCTCAATAGGTAAACTGATGGGGTGGGAGATGGGGTGCTGCTGGAGCAACTTTGGGACCCTAGAAGATGCTGTCTCTTTCTTAGAAACTTGCTTCTTGGGTTTATCTTCCCAGGAAGGTAGTTAGGGATCTTAGACCCACTTTGGGTTTTTTCTAAGGGCCCTTACATATTTAACTCCCCAGAAGGAGTCCTGTGAAAGAGAAAGGGAGGGTGGGAAAATGGTACCCAGCAGTAAACCCTCCCATGCACCTTCCTCCAGGATCACTGTGGTTACATGGAATGTGGGGACTGCCATGCCCCCTGACGATGTCACATCTCTTCTTCACCTGGGCGGTGGCCATGACAGTGATGGTGCAGATATGATTGCCATAGGGTGAGGAGCGATGTGGGTGGACTCCCTTTCCAGGGCATTTTGGCCTCCTGGACACACCCATAGAAGGAATTTCTAAAACAGCCTCTCCAATCCAATGATTGTTCCCTCCCCCCTCACCTCCCAGGTTGCAAGAAGTCAATTCCATGATCAACAAGCGGCTCAAGGATGCTCTCTTTACCGACCAGTGGAGCGAGCTCTTCATGGACGCACTGGGACCTTTCAACTTCGTGCTGGTAACAACAGACACCCTTGTGAGAAGAGGGACCCTTTTGGATTCCTGCTCCCATCTCAGAGAGACTGCTGGGTCTCTCTATTGCTGGGGTAGAGAGATAAGGGGGTAAGGGAGCAAAGGCAGAGGCTGTGGGAGAGCTGTATGCCGAAGGTCCCCAGCACGCCTCCCCCTGCAGGTGAGCACTGTGAGGATGCAGGGTGTCATCCTGCTGCTCTTTGCCAAGTACTACCACCTACCCTTCCTACGGGACGTGCAGACGGATTGTACTCGGACTGGCCTGGGTGGCTACTGGGTGAGCGGGGGTAGGGGTCTGGGGGGGATGGGCCTGAGGGTGGCTTGCAAGATCCCCCACCTCACGCTTCCATCCTTTACTCTGAGACCTGCCCCATCCCAAGCACACACACACACACACACACACACACACACACACACGCCCCGCCACGCCCCGCCCCGCCCCGTTTCTTCTCTGGCCCCTCCCTGTCCCAGCCTCCTGTTTCTTTCCTTAGAACTCATCCCCGCTTAAGCTTAAGCCTCCTCTGCTCCTCACAGGCAATCTTATGCCCAGCCCAGTGACTCCCCTCCTGGCCCAGACCAGGCCCATGACCTGTCAAACCTCACCCCTAGGGTAACAAGGGCGGAGTAAGTGTGCGCTTAGCAGCCTTCGGGCACATGCTGTGCTTCCTAAACTGTCACTTGCCCGCACACATGGACAAGGCAGAGCAGCGCAAGGATAACTTTCAAACTATCCTTAGCCTCCAGCAATTCCAGGGACCTGGAGCACACGGCATCCTGGATCATGAGTAAGTGCGGATGCAAAGTGCCAGGTTGGGTGGATGAGAATGGTGGGCCTGCTGACTGGTGTGAGTGACTTGCTCATACCACCTATAGAAAAACCGAGGCAGCTAGCAGTTTCTCTGAGTTGGGGGGCTGGGGGGGGCGGGTAGGGGAGGATCCTGCAAGATAGAGCTTTGGTGAGGAACATCTTCTTGCTGAGGGTCCTCACCTGATGTCTCTAGAGTCTCTTTTTCCTCCATTCCTTGCCTGACTGAAGGCGCTGGCAACCCCCACCCCTTGGCATTTCTAAAGGGTTGGTTGGGTGCCAGGAAGGTTCTGTATTGAGCCTTTGCACTCTGTGGACCCACTAACCCCCCACTCCCACCCTGGAGCAGCCTTGTATTCTGGTTTGGGGACCTGAACTTCCGCATTGAGAGTTATGACCTACACTTTGTCAAGTTCGCCATAGACAGCAACCAACTGCATCAGCTCTGGGAGAAGGACCAGGTAGGTAGTGATCCTCCTCCCCTTCCCTGACCCTGAACTCAACCACCCCCTCAGGTTTCTGCCCTTGACCACATCTGCCCCACCCCATCTCTGGATGCTGTACAAGGCCCAAGCTATTGTTCTGCCTTTCTGGACTCTCACAGCTCAACATGGCCAAGAACACTTGGCCCATCTTGAAAGGTTTCCAGGAAGGGCCCCTTAACTTTGCTCCCACCTTCAAGTTTGATGTGGGTACCAACAAATATGATACCAGGTAAACCATGAGATGGGGTGGGCCGAGGGAAAGGGACAGAAGATAAAGCTGGGAAGGTGCTTTGACCCCTAGCCCCTGAAATTCAGGCTACCCTCTCCTATTACAGTGCCAAGAAGCGAAAGCCAGCCTGGACAGATCGCATTCTGTGGAAGGTCAAGGCTCCAAGTGGAGGTCCCAGCCCCTCGGGACGAGAGAGTCACAAGCTCCAGGTGACCCAGCACAGCTACCGCAGCCACATGGAATACACTGTCAGTGACCACAAGCCTGTTGCTGCCCAGTTCATTCTGCAGGTAAGTCCTGGCCTCATCTGCCCCTCATGATGTCCCTTGGCCCAACTGAACATCCTCTATCAGCAACCTGTCCACCTGTCCTTAACAGCATCCATCTTCTTCAGATAAGGAAGGAGTGGGGTTACAATCTTCCCTTTCGCCAGGCAGTGGTAGCGCACACCTTTAATCCCAGCACTTGGGAGGCAGAGGCAGGCGGATTTCTGAGTTCGAGGCCAGCCTGGTCTACAGAGTGAGTTTCAGGACAGCCAGGGCTATACAGAGAAACCCTGTCTTGAAAAAACAAAAAACAAACAAACAAACAAACAAAAAAATCTTCCCTTTCAGATGAGACTGTGGCTGACAGGACCTCCCTTGACTAGGGTCACACAGTAAGAGGAAAATGAAGGATTTGAACCCAAGACAGTTTGATTGAAGAGCTCATATTTTTCCACTATCTGTAGCTGACTTTATTCTTCCAAGAAATGTTTAGGGCATCAACCTAAAATTTGAAAAATATACTGCTTTTGCAGAGGACCCAAGTTCATTTTCCAGCTGCACATGGGACATCTCACAGTCACCTATAACTCCAGATTTAGGAGGTCTGAGGCCTCAAGCCTCTGTGAGCACCTATACGCATGCATATGCCCACCTCCCCATGCACAGTTTGAAAAATCACTTCAAAATTCTTTTCTTAAAACAGTGTGCCTGTATTGAACATATGTAGGTTTTTTCCCTTGTCATTTTCCTTAAGCAGCTCAGTGTAACAACAGCCTTCATGTCATCTGTGTTACATCAAGTTTTATAAATAATCTAGAAATGAATTAAAACATATAGTGGGATATACAGTTGCATACACATACTGTATGCTGTTTTACATAAGGAACTTCAACCTCCTTGGCTTTAGTGTCTACCAGGGGAACCAGACAGACAGGGATGCTTAGGGTGACGTCACTGTGTTTAGAACTGAGGTTCCTGGTTGCCAAAGTAAAAGGAGGCAGTTCCGGAGCATCAGAAGCTGTTTGGAAGACGTTATAGTCTAACTCTCTGGTTTACTCCAGGGTAACCTCAGGCTCCTACTGAGATGGCACTGTGCCCCAAGTCTAGCAGCAGAAGCAGAACAGGGTAGGTCCTGTGTTTCCAACCTTGAAACCTAAGCTGGGGTTTCTAGATTTCTTGGTCTGATAAGAAGGAGCCCTGCAGGCCAAAGTATGTTTCTTATGGTAACTTTGTCACGTGATCAGTCAATAGGACTTAAGCCAAAGCTTCAGTTGGGGCTGGGGCTCCGCCCAAGCGTGGCCTCCTGTGAACTCTGGAACAGGGATGGGGTAGAAGTTTTGTTGTTATTGTTTTTAGATCACTTCTTGCTATGTACTAGGCTCCTTCAAGCTCATGATCCTCATGCCTCAGCTTCCCAAGTGTTAAGGTTACAGGCATGCGCCACCACACTGTGGCCCTTAGTCAGGGACCTCACCTTGAGATTCAGCATTAGGCCACACTGTCCTGTCCTTCCCGTGGTGGGATGTTACCTGGGGCTTGGGATGCAGCTTAGTGGTAGGATACTTCCCCAGCATGGGTAAGACACAGGGTTCAATCCCAGCATTGCAGAAAGAAGTGAAAGGAAAAAATAACTTTTTAAAAAAGTTATTGTAAGCTGGGGCTGGTGGCCAATTCCAGGTTTGAAAATAGTGAAGCAGATAGATCAAGAGTTCAAAGCTAGCCAGGGCCACCTAGGGAGACCCTGGGTCAAACAATAATAAACATTACCTATTGAACCAAGCATGGTGGCAAATCTCTCTACTTACAGCATTTTGGAGGCTGAGGCAGAAGAATTTCAAGTTCAAATCCAGTCTGGATTATATAATGAGTTCCAGGCCTCTATGGAACACATTGAAATTCTGTCTTAAAAATAAAACCCAAAGTGACCAACCAGACATCCACCATATGCAGGTTCCTTTACTTACACCATCCCTTTAAATGCCTTAGGGTCTGAAATATCCAAAGTCTCCTCTCTATTTTAGAGTTAGGGCTATTTATTTATTTTATGCATATAGGTGTTTTGGTTGTGTGTGCTTCTGTGCACCTGGTGTCTGTAGAGGCCAGAAGAAAGAGGGTGGATTGTTGTAAACCACCATTTGAATGCTGGGAATTGAATCTGGGTCCTCTGTTTTTGTTTATGGTTTTTTTTTTTTTTTTAAAAAGATGCATTTATTTTACGTATGTGAGTACATTGTCACTGTCTTCAGACACACCAAAAAAGGGCATCAAATTCCACTGCAGATGGTTGTAAGCCACTATATGGTTTCTGGGAATTGAACTCAGGACCTCTGGAGCAGCTAATGCCTTTCACCACTGAGTCATCTCTCCAGCCCTTGCTTTGTCTCCCACCCCCAGCTTTTTTTTTCACATTTACTTGTGTGCACATGTGTGCACTCTCTGAAAGAGTTCAGAGGATAACTATTGGGAGTTGGTGCTCTCTTTCTAAATGTGGATCCCAGGGATTAAACTCAGGTCACCCCGAGAATAAAGCCTCTTTCTTTACTCACCAAACTCTCTCACAGGCTTTGTTTTTTGGTTGGTTGGGTATTTTGTTTGTTTTGCTTTGTTTTTCTTGTGTTTTTGAGAACAGACTCTCTTGTAGCCTGGTCTGGTGTCCAACCAAGTACCATTCTAGAATCCAATCTCCAGTTTGCACCTAAGGACTAAGGTTATGGGTGTGTACCACCATGCCTCTGCAGGGATTTTGACCTTGCAAAGTCTTAGAGCACAGTTCAACCTGCCCTTCAGTTAGGAACCTGGGACAGGGAAAGAATGTACTGGTTTCTTCTGGAACAGCTAGGCTCAGAAGCCAGGGAAAGAAACCTGAAACCAGATCAACAGGGACCAGACAAAGGCCTGAGGCTGGCATCATATGAGCTCTTCCTTAGGGACACAGGTGGCCTGGACTCTGGCTGCTTGCCACTGCAGAAACTCCACCTGTCTAGGTGACTCCCTGGTTGTCCTGGCTGGTCCCAGAGGAAAACCACTCATGATTATAATTTGTCTTCATGGACTCATGACAAAGCAGTGTTATTAGTTGGCCCTTAAGAGTAAGACTCAGATGGGGGAAACAGTCTGGGAATGGCCAGGGTCTTGTCTGAGGTCACACAGCAATGTAGCAGTAGAGCGGGAACATGGACTGAGGTCTCCAGCCACCCATTTCTGGCCTCTTCTTAGAGGAAATTGACCTTATCCCAGAATCCTGTGTACTGCAGGACTTTACCTATCTTCCTTGCTCTCATTTAGGCAAATTATTTAGTGAGCACCTAAGCTGGGCAGTTGTTGAAATATGTTACAAATTATACTTCAGGGAATCAGTAATTTAGCCCTGGGTATTAAAAACAAGAGCCTGTAGTGCTGGAAAGATAGCTTAGTGTTCAAAGCATTTGTTGGCTGCTCTTCCGCTGACTGCTTTTCCAAAGAAGCCAGATTTTGATTCTAGCACCACATGGCAGCTAACAACCACCTACAACTCCAGGTCCAAGCTCCAGGCACACACATAATGCACAGAAACACATGCAGGCAAAACACACATGCACAAAACAAATTTAAAAAAAAAATTAAAACCAAACAAGAGTCTCCAGACAAGGGTCTTCCTGCTGAAAGGCTAACTAAGGAAGTCACCCATTGTATAACCTGACAATAGCTGAGCTGAGGCCAAATCTAAGACTGGCTGGCTTCAAATCCATTTTTCACCGACTAACTAAGAAGGCTCAGGGCAAAAGGGAGCCCAGACTGGAGGCAGGAATTTTTGTTTGGTTGGTTTTACTTTGATTCTTACCATAATTTTGGAATAGTGCTTCACTATACATCCCATTCTGGCCGAGAACTCACTGTGTTGCCCAAGGCTATGTTCGAATTATTCATTCTCCTGCCTCAGCCTGTAGTGTACTGTTATTACAAGCATGGGTCACTACTCAAAAGCTCTAGGTATGTGGGATGCTAAAGGGTCTGCTCTGACATCGTCCTCTGTCCCTGCCTTGCTTGGGCAGTTTGCCTTCAGGGATGATGTACCTCTGGTGCGGCTGGAGGTAGCGGACGAGTGGGCACGGCCGGAGCAGGCTGTAGTGAGGTATCGCGTGGAAACAGTATTTGCCAGAAGCTCCTGGGATTGGATTGGCTTGTACCGGGTGAGAAGGACAAGAATCTGGGGGAAGGAAGTCACTATGGGGGAAGGAAGGGGCCTGTAGGCCCCCTGTATCACTGGCTTATCCCATGTTTGATGCTCTGCTAGGAAGCTGCTAGTTTTAGGGGATCACAACCCGGTTCCTCTTTCCCTAGGTGGGTTTCCGTCACTGTAAGGACTACGTGGCTTATGTCTGGGCCAAGCATGAAGAAGCAGATGGGAATACCTACCAGGTACTTACAAGGAGGGGAGGGTTGGGGACACTAGAATTCTGCTTGGGGAAGGGAGTCCTGAGGCTGCCCCCGGCCCCAGCTTGGGCCTCTACCCTTGTGTCCATCAGGTGACCTTCAGTGAGGAGTCACTGCCCAAGGGCCATGGAGACTTCATCCTGGGTTACTATAGCCACCACCACAGCATCCTCATTGGTGTCACAGAACCCTTTCAGGTAAACAGATCAGATGGTAGGGCCGAAGCAGGCAAAGTTGTCCCAGTCGAATGTCACATCTTCCATGTTCTCTCTGTGACCTTAGTTAGACCAGTAGCTGGACTTCCCCGGGTCTGCCAACAGGGAAGGAGGGAGTGGGCAGGCTGGAGAGTGGAGTTGCCCCAGTGGCCGGTGTTCTCTCCAGATCTCGCTGCCTACCTCAGAATCAGCCAGCAGCAGCACAGACAGCTCAGGCACCAGCTCAGAAGGGGAGGATGACAGCACTCTGGAGCTGCTGGCACCCAAGTCCCGCAGCCCCAGCCCTGGCAAGTCCAAGAGACACCGTAGTCGAAGCCCAGGCCTAGCCCGCTTCCCGAGTCTTGCTCTCCGTCCCTCATCTCGTGAACGCCGTGGTGGCAGCCGTAGTCCCTCACCCCAGAGTCGCCAGCTGCCTCGGGTAGCCCCTGACAGGGGTCACAGCAGTGGCAGCCGAGGTAGTAGTGAGGAGGGGCCCTCTGGGCTGCCTGGACCCTGGGCCTTCCCACCAGCTGTGCCTCGAAGCCTGGGCCTGCTTCCAGCCTTGCGCCTGGAGACTGTAGACCCTGGAGGTGGAGGCTCCTGGGGACCTGACCAGGAGGCCCCTGACCCTAATAGCCTGTCCCCCAGCCCCCAGGGTCGACTGGGGCTCGAGGAAGGGGGCTTGGGGCCCTGATGTAGGAGGCAGATGGGCCTGGACAGTCTCATTCTGCCTATCTTCCACAAACCTGCCTGCCTCTCTCTTGCTGCTACTCCAGCTGTTAACCACATCTGCCACTCTGTCTTGGCCAGGAGTGGCCAACTGGGGGTCCCCAAACTCAGTCCTGGCACCACCTCAACTGTGACAATCAGCAAAGCCTCGCTTGAGCCCTCATCTGGGATGATGGGGGAGAACAGATAGATGTTCCAATCTTGGAGGTCATCCATTAGGAATTAAATTCTCCAGCTTCACTCTTGGCTCCTTCCTGACTTGTTAGCAGTCACAGATGGGGATGCTAGGAATTAAAGATGTGATGGAGTGATAGAACTGACATATAGTAGGCACCAGCTGTATACAGAAACATGCCATCTCCTTTCATTTCCACCATAATCCTGTGTGCTCAGTGCCATCCTTAGACCCATTACACAGATGGGCAAACTGAAGCCCCCAAAAGATCCTGCCTGAATCTCAAAAGCAGACAGCAAAGCTCAGTCCAGCTGTTTATTAGAGAAGAAATGTTTAATGGGTGTAAATATGTTTATTAATTAATTTACTCCTCAGCACCCCTATGAGGTAGTTCATGTTTACAGGTCCCCTTTTCAAGCTGGGGGTGTAATTTAGTTGGTAGCATGCTTCAACCAGGATGAAGGGTTAACACCCTGGTCTCCCTCCCCAGTATCACCTAAAACTTGGTGTGATGGTATACACCTGCAATTCCAGCGCGTTGGAGGTAAAGGAAAGTGGACCAGAAGTTCAAGGCTATACTCCTATACACAGCAGAAGCTAGCCTGGGCTACAGTGAAACTCTGATTCAGACAGACAAACAATAATGACACCCTACCCCTACTCTCTTTTTCAGAGGAGGGAACTAAGGTTCAGCATGGAGGAGGGCGGTCCCTTGCCCTAACTCCTCATGGGCTCAGAAAAGATTTCAATTTAGAGTTAGAACAGAAAGATTAGTTCAGGCCAGGAAGAACCCAGAAACAACTAAAAGAAGGGGGTCCTCTCTGAAGAATGTGGGAGCATGCTCCTCAGCCCGGATTCAGGTACAGGCATTTCTTTTGAATCATTGGTTTCCCACCCACGGCTTTAGGCCTCACTGTCAAATGCCGGAGCTCAGAGAGGCAGGTCAAGCAACAGGGACACTCAGGTACCTGCTTCTGGTACCTCCTGGACTCCTGCAGTCAGCCATTCCCCATTTCTATCTGTTTATGAAGTTACCTGACAAGGTCTAAGCCCAAGGCACCCAAATAGCCTCTGAACACCATATCCAGGCCCACAGGGGTTGTGTCACCAGTTCAAGGTCACCCAGTGCAGCAGGAGATGTGGTCCAACACTTGGATCTTGAGGTTCCTTCCATCAACCTCTTGTCCATGAGAGCCATGCTGTTTCAAGTCTCTCAGAACATAGCATCACCAGGAAGAAGGCCAGGCTGGTGCCCATGCCTCTGTAACTGAGGTTATGAACTCCAGAATTTCTTCTGTCCCCTGGGTCTCCAGATTGCCTGGGTTAGTTGCAGACACTGGCTGTAGAACGACATGGGGGTCCCCAAGAGCTCCAAAGGCTGTGCCAGAACCCCACCTGTGCCTTTATCCCAGAAATGGAGTCGGTTCTGATGAAGCCTCTGCAAGTGCCTAGCTGACACCTTGATGGCTCTGTGGTCTTGGGAACAGCTGTGGGGGGACAACAAGGGGTCAAGGCCGGCAGAATCCACCCTGCTTTAAAATAGAACCAAGGTCCAGAGAGGAGCAGGTGTGAGGCCAGGGTCACCAGCAAAAGCAGAGAGGGCATGGCTATACCCAGATGAGGCAGAGTTAACTTAGGCTAGTCCCCAGAGGCCTAGGTTCTAGTACTGGGTGGTTGTGGAAACCTGAGTCACTAATTGAGCCGGTCTCCCTGTCTCTGTGTCTGGCAGGTCTTGAGCTACACACAGAACATCTGCTATTTCCTTGGCTCCTGCAATCTTTTGGTTTGCTTGTTTTTGTTTGAGGCAGGATCTCACTGTGTATTCTAGACTGGCCTTAAAAGTACTATCTGTCTCAGCTGGGCCTCAAAGTAGACTCTCCTACCTCAGTTTCCCAAGTACTAGGATTACAGGCGTGTGCCCCATACCTGGCTTTCCTATTGCTATTCACAGAGGAGCAAGCAGAGGGCTGGGAAGCTCAGTCAATTATCAAGGACATACAAGCCTTAACTCTCAGAGCGCAGGCACACATCCCCCTCCCCCAAGGCTTGCTTCAGAGCTGGGCCCAGGGCAGCATGGGTCAGAGGAATGATGACATGCAGCTCAAGCCCCTCTGACCTTTCACCATGCTTTTGTCCCAGGCACACAATTGGTTCTTATACAAACAAACCCATCCCTTGGCAAAGGCCCACACCCCTCCTGGCTCTGTGGTCACTTACCCTTTGCCCTCAGCACAGTCAAGTTGGGGGGCCAGCTTGAAGCAGGTGGTACCCAGGAACTCCCAAACCTTGTTGGTGCCTGCAGGCGGGCTGTGGAGCCTCAGGAAACGTGCCAGACTGAGGGCAGATGCAGTCTCAGGCTGTGCCAGAACCTTGCCAGGTGCCCGCAGCACAATTCTGGCAGCAGGCAGCCCACTCCCAAGCCCACCCAGCAGGCCTCACCGGCGGGTACAATTGCAATGGAAAAGGGGCGTCTGGGCGCTGTTGAGCAGGTGGAACTTGGTTTCCTGGGGCTTGATCTGGTGCTCACACTGGTCCAGGTGGCGAAGGCTTCGACAGACTCGGTGGGCACCTGGGTGCAGATGTGGTAGTTAAGAAAGTCCAGTTCAAGCGAGCGGTGGTGCACGGCTTTGGTGCCCGTCGCCAGAGGGCAGCTGCGCCCTTCTCTCCGAGTTCGAATCCCGCTGTCTCTCCCTCTCCCGTGTGACTCTCTCGCTGAGTCTCATGGGAAAAAAAAAAAATAAAGAAAGAAAGAAAGAAAGAAAGAAAGAAAGAAAGAAAGAAAGAAACTCCAGTCCACCAGGGAGGCCTCACCTGGGCCGACTACCATTCAGGAGACACACCTGTACATGTGTTTGGTTACACTGTCCTCTTCTGTCTCCTCCCCTATGTTCACAAAATGTCAAACACATAGAACGAATCCTCCCTGCACCCCCGCCCCCCTCCCCCCCCCCCCCCCACACACAGTGGCTGTCTGAGGATTCCTGGACTCAGAGACTGCTAAGCTAAGTCTGGGAGAGGAAAAAGAGAGCAGACTCCAGACAGGAAAAGAGCATGTGCAAAGGCCTCGTGGGAACAGATTGTGGGGGCTTCGGTTTTGTCTCTTCCAGGCTTGAGCATGGAACCATGCATGTTGTAGACAAGTGCTTTACCACTGGCTGCATCCAGTCCTGTATCTAACTCTTACAGTCTTGGAGGAAACCAGTGAAATTTGTGAAGCTGAAGTTTCAGCTAGTGGGTAGTCGGTTGGGCCTGAGTGTTCTCATTGTTGAGACTTTAGCAGCTGATATTTCCAGAGGAGAAGTACTCAACAGGGCGTGACACTGCTCAATTTATAGACTACAGAAGTCCCTTATATCTAGTGAAGAAAGTTGGGATGCCTTGGAAGGTATTTAGAAGAAACAAATAATAATAATAATAATAATAATAATAATAATAATAATAACAACAACAACAACAACAACAACAACAATAAAACCAAAGAGGTAACACTACATTTGCACACAGAGGTGAGAACATCTACCCACCCTGCCCCTTGAAATGCTTGGTTTAAGCTCACCTTGATTTTTTGGGCCATCCTGAAGGCCCAGATGGGAGACTCCTGGCTCGCCTCTGGGGATCATATCAGGTCTGGAGGAGATGGCAGAGGTCTGGAGGGGCATGGTGGTGGTTATGCTGTGGCGTCTGGCTTGTGTCTGCTCTGGGCCCCTCTTCTGGGGGTGTTTGCTGGGTGCTGGGCTTTGGGGTCTGGCAGTAAGTGAGGTGGCCTCAGCCTTCCAAGAGGCATTATAGTAAGTCCTGGGCTGAAGGTGAGCAAGGGGCACTGAGCCGTATGCACTGCACCTGAAGGGGGCAATTTGAGGCATTTAATGACCTAGAATTTCTGTTCCCAGAGCCCACAGAATCGTCTCTATGGTCTAGATCTCTGCCAGTTTCATCCGTCCCCCTCCCTCTAGGTTGTGGGAAATACCCCAGAAGGGTCCAAAACCCAAGCCCTGCTCTACCCAAAGGACAATGCATGGGAGGACAAACAGACCTCCCTCCCTGGTCTTAGAGCCCAAGTTGCCCTGCTGGCTGGGCAAGGACTCATGTGGGGCAGCCACGTACCCGCCCCACCAGTGCCAAGCCACACAGGCCTCCTGCTCCTTCAGCACAAAACAGGGGATCTCCAGCACGTTGAAGAAGGCCACGCCCATGATGTTAGAGATGGAGTCACCCTGGCTCCTCAGGCACTGTTGAAACCTGCCCCCAGAACCAGTATTCAGGTCCCAGGACCCCAGAGAGCCTCCTGGAACCTTTTGCAGCCCGCCCTACCAGATGATCATTCATTAGCTAGAGCCTCAGTTTGTCCCACCTGCACTGAGGGTGGGCAGAAGAAGGGGCTCCAGCTGCTGGCCTTTAGAGCTTTAGAACTCTCTGGGTTCCCAGTGCCTATACCCAAGAACCAGGTAACTTGGTTCTGTCCCTGAGCCCCAGGCCCTCTCTGACTGCCGCCAACCTGGCATCGCAGTCGCAATGAGAGATGGTGTGGAATCGGAAGTTTCGGATGCCGTAGTTATACTGCAAGGGCGAGATGGTTTGTGGGCACTGGTCGTGTTCCCGGCAGCAGAGGTCGGGGCCGTGGAACATACCTGCATGGAGAGAAAGGGGAGCAACCTGGGGCAGAGGCCTGGGTGCCGTGCAGCAGCTATGTCTACCTAGTATAGCAAATGCCAGTGCAGGGCAGTTGTTCTCTGGATACAGGGCCCTCACAGTCCCAGAGTTCTCAGAGAAAGGAGGCCTGCAGCCTCCTTTGCCTAGTCCTAGTGGGGGAGCCCACCCACCAACCAGCTCCTGGACTTGTCTTCCTCAGAGCTGACTCACAGAGTTCCCAAGCTCACACCCAAATAAAACCCCAGATAATGAAAGTGTGTGTGATGGACTGACAGACAGGCTGGACGCAGTGTTTCCTCTGGTGCAGCAAGACACTGGGTGGCCGAGATGCCATCCTGGCTGCTCAGGCCAGGTCCTCCAGCCACACTCCTTGCAGATACATAGCCCTCAGCCACAGCTCAAGCAATGACGCCCTTTGCTGTGATGTTCCCACAAGCCAAGCTCACAGCAGCCCCCAAAGAGAAGTGGCTCTTTATCTTACAGATAAGGAACTTGGGGCTTCAAGAAGTGTCAGCTTGAATATTCGGAGCCGAACCCAGGTCTTTGGGGCTCTTTCCACTGAAGTACCTCACGGGTAGAGGTTGTTTAGAACAGCAGAATTCAGATCCTCCCCAGCCTACCTCCTCCCTCAGGTGATTCATGAGGACTCTGGGTTTGAGTAAGACCTTTCACATCCATGACATCACTTAAATGTCCCATGAAGAGCTACTCATGTTCACACCCATTTTACAGATTAAAAAAATGAGGTTCAAAGTGCCTAAGTCACTTCTCCAAGAACACAGCCTGGAAGAATGGGGGCCAGGCTGGAGCCCAACACCCCACCCGCATATACACACCAGACACCTACTCAAACCCCTGGGGCTCACCCAGTTCTGAGGAGTTCTCAGCAGAGTTCCCAACACCGCACCACAGGGTGCCAGGAATGGTCCAACCTCTCCTCCTTCGATGGTGCTCTCGGTCAGGTGCTCCACTCTGCTCTGTTGCTCGCTTCCCCCTGGCTCCTGTAGGACTATCCACAGACCTTTGACAGGCCTCCCACTGGCTCTGCAGAGTGGCCAGTGCTCTCTGCAGCTCGGGTCCAGGGGTGTGGATGAAGGAGTGCTGCAAGGGCTCTTGAGCACAGAGGGCCCTGAAAGCTGTGATGAGCTCAGATTCATCCTGCCTGATACAAACCTGCAGCCTGTGGTGCGCATCCCAGAAGGCCTGGAATAATGCCAGGCCTTGGGCATCTTCGCCCAAGAAGCTCAGGGAGCCCAGAGGGTTACCAGGAATGGGCCTGACCAAATGGCAGGAGGTACTGTCCCAGTGATGGATAAAGGAGCCCTCTGGAGCAACCCCTAGGAAAGCCAGCACCCCCAGAAGTACCCCCAGAACCCCCATTCTATCCTATCCCAGCCTGGTCAGACAAAGCCCCCCGGATGCCTGCCTTTGGCTGCCCACGAGGCAGCTGCTGAGGCTGGAGCGGAAGCGATGCCCAGCAGGCCCTGGGTGTCGGGGCCAATGAATGGAGCTGCGGGAGGAGGAGGAGGAAGGCTGGTGCATGGGGTGATATTGGGCTTGTAACCGAATCCACCGGCTGGGCAGGCTGCTGATTGGCTGAGGAATGTATTGCTGGGCCCACGCCTCCCTTCATCTAGTCCGATGCGCTGTCCAGTCACCTGCTCCAGGCTGGCCTGGAAGGATGGATCTGTGGGAGCCAAAGCCTTGGGCTGTGAGGGTGGGGATGGAGGAGAGAAGTCAAGTGGGAGCTGTGTCCCCTTTGGAGCCAGAAGAGAGTGCAGGGACTTAGAGGAGACCTCCAGAACCTGTCCTTGTTCTCCTAACCCAGTTGCAGCTACCACACCCAAGTCTATGAGATTGGCAAGAGGCCATGGACCTCAGCTAGGGCGGGTGAAAGAGGCCAGGACAGGGCTGGGGCTCTGGGACCCACCTTGGGAGTTCCCAAATCTTCTGGGAAAAGAAGGTTGATTCTGGTGCTCTTTGCAAGTCCTGGTTCTTAGAAAGACTGTTGGCATTCTCCAAAGAGTACCACAGGACCCCTGAAACTTCCAGCACAGAGCCGGTCCAATACCAATACTCCTGTCTGCTGGTTGAGACACACAACCAGAGTAGGACCTGAAAACAACCTGGAGCAGGGCTGGCACTGGGGAATTAAAAGATAAAGTCCCCAAATAAGCAGAAAATGGCTCAGGGGGCCAGGTCCTTCTATTCTTGGAGTATGACCCCCTGAGAGTATGACATTCTGGGAGTATGACACATAGAAGTCATCATGTGTCCCCCAAGAGGCATGGGTCTTTATATCATAGAGGGGGCTATACTCAGCACCCCATGTCCCCAAGGTGATGTGTCATTCAGCTTCCAACCATCTGGTGAAGCTAGTATTTATACCCATCATATAGATGAAGAAACTGAGCCCAGCTGGCTGTTGTGGCACACACCTTTGATCCCAGCACTTGGAAGGCAGAAGCAAGCAGACCTGTGTTTGAGGCAAGCCTGGGCTACATAATGAGTTCCAGGACAGCCAAAGCCACATGATGAGACCTTGTCTGAAAAACAAACAAACAAACAAAACAAATATACAAACAAACAAAAAAGGCAAGATAGAAAGAAACTGAAGCCCCATAGGGATGGTAAAAATAATTCTAATGATACTTAGGCCCCCATGGGGCTGAGAGAGTTTAAAGTCGCACATTGGCTCTAGCTGGGCTAGTACCCCCTCAGCCCCATGCTATCTATACTCTGCAGAAAGTCAAGTCCCAGCAAGACAGAGTCAGAGCCAGTGTAGGAAGGGGAGCACGGAGTCTGCTTCAGCCATGAGGCCCATCTTTGTGGCTTCAGAACTAGCACTGACCTGGAGGTAGTAGCTGAGGGTTAATAATAAGAGGATCGGTGAAACCAAGCTGCCAAACCCCTCTCTAGAGGTTGAGAAAGATGTGGTGGCAGGGAGGGAAGGGGGCGTGGGCACAAGCCAAAGGGGGGGGGAAGCACTGTTGTGCTGTTGTGGTATTCTCCTTTGTCATAGGATCTAGCTCAGCTCCCTTTTCCACATTCCACAGCCTTCCCTGCCCATCACCTGGAAGGGCTGGAAGGAATCACATCAAGAGCCCAGCTTTGGAAAGATCAGACAGACCCAGCTGGTACAGTGTGACCCTGGCCTTAGAAATCAACATGTCTGTCCCTCAGCTTCCTCTTCTGCATGACCAGAGCAATCCCTGTACCTACTCACAGGGCATTAGGTAAGACTCTTACCATAAACATAGCATCTGCTGTCCAAAACACTCACTAATGCCTCAGGGTAGCAGGAAGCAGCCTAACTAGGAGAAAGCAAACCCTAAGGTGTGGGGGCCGCTGAATCTGTATCTACCCACTTTGGGACAGGAACTGTGGGACTGTGGGCAGGGCGCTGCCTCACTAGGGAACTTTGTCCTATCTAGGTCTTTGTGTTCCTCCTCGGTGGTGGCAGGTGCTGTGGGGAGGATCTTTGAGATCTCCTCCTCTCCACCCCTCAGGAAGGCAGGCTGAGGTGGCACAGACAGCAAGGCAGGACTCACTTTTGACTCCACCTGGGTGACCACATCAGACTATGGGACAGGAGCTGTATGTACCTTGTGCCTCATCAGCGTGTCCCTCAAAAGACAGAGGGGTCCAAAATGAGCGGGATAGGACATACGGGCTTTTCTCTGAGCCTCCACCAACCTGGGATGGAGCCCGATTCACAGCAGAGAATAAGGAGTGGATGTCTAGCAAGAAAGGTCCTTTTTCTTCCTGCCTGTATCACCCCCTCGCCTTTCCCCATCTTTCTTTTTAGTGGGGTCTTTGCTAAATAGTCTACTCTAGTGTTTGATTTGGAATCCCCCTGCTTTAGCCTTTCAAACGCTCAGATTGCCACCATGCACCACGCTCTACCACTTTTGTTTTCTAGAGACCTAACTCACTTCATTCCCTTTCAAGGCTAAAGGCACAGAGAGCAACCTACGTTTGAGACCGGGTTTCTATGTGTAACAGCCTTGGCTGTCCTGAACTCACTTTGTGGTGTCAACTTTACAGAGATCTGCCTGCCTCAGCCTCCCGAGCACTGGGATCAAGAGTGTTCCACGATGTCCCGCCTGCAACCTATCATCTTACTGTCACCTTTTTACAATGTCCTGTCCTGGCCCACAGTTGTCCTGAACCTGGAACCACCTTGGATTCAAGAACAGCAGATCCCCGAAGGACAGACCACCTCACAAAGAAGGGTGTATCTATGATGCTGGGTAATTGTTCCAAGGCTTTACTTGGATGTGAAGGAACTTCGACGGAGAACTCAAACAAATAAGAGCTCCTTTGAACCACCTTGTACACCCAGAACTTCGTGATGATCTACTTGCCATACCTTGAGCAGGACTTCTCAGGCATGCAGATCCCTCTTGCCAGTTCTTCCTCAGTGTAAACCTAAAGGTTATGTCAGCACTCAAAGGTGAATTTATGAATGGCTGAACCCAATGTCTTGGTTATATATCTTTTCCCTGCTACTCGCTGTTACTTGTAACTTTGGAGCTTTTGTATTGATTGAGAGAGGGGTTAGAGTTGTACCTCAGACTGACCTTGAAGTCACTGCCATAGCCCAGGTAGGCTTGCAACTTGCAGAAATCTATCTGCTTTGGCCTCCTGAGTGCTGAAGCCGAGCATGGTGCACACCACACTGGGCACATAGAGGGAGTGCATCTTCCCAGGACCTAGAGATGATTCACTGTCCCCTCCAATCCCAGTCTCCCCCACCTCAGAATCGTTCTGTGATTTAGCCTGAATGGTGTCTCCCTCCGGCCTTCAGAACTGGCACTCCAGCTTTACCCAGAAGGCGCCATGTGCTCTGTGCTTTGAGAATGGGACGGGCTGTGCCCAGCTTCAGAGCATGTAACTCACTCAGAAACAAAAAGTCATTGCATTTACTGTGTGCCAGGCACAGGATGAGACCCTGGAGAGAGCATGCTTCTGAGAGCTGGCGAGGGGGGTGGGGCGGGACAGAGCGAGCTCAGGGAGAGGGGACAGGAAGGGAGCACAACCCTGGGAGAATGGAGGCTGAAAGTGGAAGAGAGACTGGAGCCTAGTGTTAGTTGGCTCCTCCAGGAAGCTGCTGCCAAGACCGAGTTAGAAGCAGAAGAGATTTATTTGAGGAAATACTTGGAAAAGGATGAAAGGGGAGGCTGTAGAACTGGGCAGGGAAACCCTCCAGGCCGTGTTTCAGCTCTGACATCTATGCAAAGGGAGATAAAGAGGACTCCACCAAGAGGAGCAGGTCTAAGCCAGCTGAGAGGCACTGACTGGCTCCTGTGGCAAGATTTCCTGTGGCGGGGCCCCAGTTGGACCCAGCCAGCCCAGCCCCAGTGACCCAGTTCTTCTGTCAATAGCTGGAGGTTCCCCAAGAAGACAGTGGTCTCTGCTGCAGGTCCTGAAGGTGCTGCAGTTTTGGGCTGTCCGTCAGCTGCTCTCTCACAGTGACCAGAAGGGACCGGTGAGAGGGCCAGAGGCCTAAAGGACAATCTTCCCCAGGAGACCTCAGGCTACAGAGAAGGGAATGCTGGGTACAGAACACACCTGCAACATCCCCAGGTGGGATTCAGTTCCTTGAACTTCTGACCACAGCTGTGCTCAGCTCCAGATGTGAGGAAATAAATGAGACCCAACGAGATAGCCGAGCAAATGGGAAGGAACACCTTAGATCTGATGCCACAGCTTATTATTAGAAGATAGACCGCCAAGGTCGCACATGCCTGTAATCCTCCTGGCTCTTTGGAGGAAGGGGCAGGAGGACCAGAAGCTCACTCTCCTCAGCTATGTAGCAAATTCAAGTTCTACCTGCACTGTCTCAGAAATAAATCAGAATTGAGGGGAAGTAAGAGATTAGAGAAGCCATCTGACCTCACTGTGCAACATTAGAAGCATGATGGTTCTAAAATATGCACATATATTCTTTGATGCCTCTCCCTTCAATGGAGGAGAGCAAACCCCTCGCTATACTGAAAGCTGTATTTAGTGACTTGCTCGGACAAGTTAACCATTGATGAAGTGACATGACTTCCAGCTCCCAAAAGTGCTGTCTTCCTCCTTACTCTTTCTCTGGAATTATTCCCTCTGGGAAGGAAGCAGAGCCTGACACTGGTCACTGAGGCGGCTCTGTGAAAAGGCTCTTGTGTTGGGAGATGAGCTGGAGGGTCTTGGTGTCATTGGTCTGTGGGCAAACCACTTTGAAAGAGTTCAGCTTTCACAGGAATATAGTTTCTCTCTCTCTCTCTCTCTCTCTCTCTCTCTCTCTCTCTCTCTCTCTCTCTCTCCTGTCTCTGTCCTGTTTCTATCTCTGTCTCTGTCTTTCTGTCTTCTGCCTCTCTGTCTCTCTCTCTCTCTGTGTACACATGTGCTGTGTGTGCACATGTGCTGTGTGTGCACATGTGCTGTGTGTGCACATGTGTTCATGAATTCAAATACCATCCAGTCCATTACTTAAAGAATACAAAGATGTGGTGGCACAGACTAATAATCCTGGCACTCCAGAGTCTGAGACAGGAGGATTATGAGTTTGAAAATCAGCCTGGATTATACAGTGAGACTTTGATTCAGAAAACAAAGCAAAACAAAGAATAAAATAAAATAAGGTTTATAATGTTCATAGCTGTGTGACTGTCACCATGAATTTCAGAATGTTTTCAAATTCCCCAAGAAAATTCCTGTACTTCCTAATAGGTGTTCAGCCTTCTTCTAGCACACAGTGACTGTGAATTGACTTCACGTCTCCATGGAGTTGTCTATTATGTGCATTCTCCTGCAGTCACACTGTGTTAACAACTAGGGCATGCTCTGATAAATTCCTGGTTAGATGGCTTTGTCATTTTGCAAACATTATAAAGTGTGCTTACACAAACCACGAGAGTTGAGTCAGCCTCTTGGTGTGACTTCTGGGTGCATGGAGAGAAGTTGAGCATGAGGCTGTCATTTCTGTAACAAGACACATTGCGTTTATAGTAATCTTTTTTGTAAGTAGAAAAAGTATACTCTAGAGTGACTATAAAATAGTACAATAAGTATATAAGCCAGTGCTGCGGCCATGTGTCATTGACTCTCTGGTGCTATTTACTATGCATAATTGCATGTGCTATACTTTCATAACTTATGGTGCAGTGGCTGTTTGTACCGCTGTCACCGCAAAACATGAGTCATGCATTGTGCTGCACTGTGCGTACAAAAAAAATCCCTAGGCAGTTGGAATGTTCTGGCAATCTGAGCCTTTTCATAAACGCTTTTGTTTTTCTTTGTAATTATGTTTGTGGGGGGTAGGGTTGAGCACAAGAGTGTAGTTGCCCTTGGAATTAAGAAGAAGGTATTGGATCCCACGGAGCTGGACTTAAGGGCAGTTGCTGCTAGCTGATTTGCTGGGAACTGAGCTCAGGTGTTCCAGCAACAAGAGCTCTTAACCAGCAAGCTGGCTGTCTAGGTCCTCCATTCTAATCTTCCAAGACCACCAGGAGAGCAGGCTACCTGAGTTATTCAGTGTGGAGAATGGCTGTGTATTGTAGCATGCGATGTGGTATTTTATAACAGGCTTCTTTCTTTCACGCGTGTTTTTGAAGTTTGTCCATGTTGTAGCATGCAAAAGTACTTTGCGCCTTTAAATTTTAAGTTTTATTTATATTTATGTACGAATGTTTTGCATGCGTGTATGTTTGTGCAGCACATGTACATGGTTTCCACAGGGCAGCAGCTCCCCTGAAATTGGAGTTACAGATGCTTGTGAGCTGACATGTAGGTGCTAAGAGTCAAGCCTGGGGCCTCTAGAAAGCAGCCAGTGCTCTTAACTACTAAACCACCCTTCCTGCCCCATTTCATGCCTTTTAATAGCTAGATAATATCCCATTTTATGGATTTACCACGTTTTGTTTATCAGCTGATGGACATCTGAGTTGTTTCCACTTTGGGGTTATTATGAATATTTATACCACGAATGCTCAGATGCAAGATTTTATATCATTTCTTTCTTTCTCTTGGATATACACCTTGTGATGGTTTGTGTATGTCAGGCCCAGGGAGTGGCATGGTTAGAAGCTGTGGCCCTGTTGGAATACGTGTGTCACTGTGGGTGTGGGCTATAAGACCCTCATCCTAGCTGCCTGGAAGCCAGTATTCTGCTAGCAGCCTTCAGAAGAAGATGTAGAACTCTCAGCTCCACCTGCACCATGCCTGCCTGGACACTACCTTGCTCCTGCCTTGATGATAATGAACTGAACCTCTGAACCTATAAGCTACCTCCAATTAAATGTTGTCCTTGTAAGAGTTGCCTTGGTCATAGTGTCTGTTCACAGCAGTAAAACTCTAACTAAGACACACCTGCAAGTGGACTTGCTGACATTTTAAGGAACTCCAAAATGGCTCTGATTTTATGGTCTCACCAGCAGCATAAGAGATTTCTGGCTTCTTGCCAGCACTAGTTACTGTCTGCCTCTGTACCTGCCCTACTGCGGTATCTCACTCTCTTGCATTCCCTGAGGGTTTATGAAGCTGAGCATATTGCCAGAGTCCACTGGTCATTTGTATATCTGAACTCTTTGGAGGAATATAGCTAGCATTACCCCTGCAACCTCAGGAGCCTTGAATCAAAACCACTCAACTAAGATACACTTGAATTCCTGAACTTCAGAAACTAACACACTTGTGCACCGGCGTGCGAACACACAAATGCTCCCCCTCTCCCACCAACACACATGACAGTAGGGGCTAGAGGTGATGCTAGGAATTGAATATAGATTCATGAATTTTAGGCAAACACTTTGCTACTGACTCTCTCTCTCTCTCTCTCGCTCTCTCTCTCTCTGTGTGTGTGTGTGTGTGTAAATCCAAATGCCACTCAATCCCTTCCCAAACCTATACTTGTGAAACACAAAATGGGATGATTTTTAAAAAATGTTTATACATACATAGAGATTTATTTATTTATTTTTGTTTTATGAGACTGAATTTCTTTGTGTAGCCCTGGCTGTCCTGGAACCAACTCTGTAGATGAGGCTGGCCTTGAACTCAGAGATTCGCCTGCCTCTGCCTCCTGAGTGCTGCAAATAAAGGTGTGACCACCACTCCCAGCTAAGACAGATTTTTTTTCATAATAACTATTTTAATTACAGGTGTTAACATATTAACCTAAACTTCAACTGTCACAGAAAGAGATCCTACAAAACTCAGGAAATGTTCAGGTTGTGGTGAGCAGCAGCAAGCCTTTTGAAGACTTCAATGCCCTTGATGGAATACCTCAAGAATTCCACCATAAGTTTTCTTCTCTTTTTCAGGAAAATCTTCTGGGTGTAATTTTATATCCCCAAATATGTCATGGTCTTTCACAGCACACACATAGTCTTGACGTTTTAAAACATAATATCTAGCAAAGGAAAAGGAAGTAAAATGCAGAAGCTGGTGATGCAAACCTGCTTTTATCATAGGTCTCATCGGAAGCATGTTGTCCAGCAGGCCAGTGGAGCAGCCCAGGAAGCCGATGTAGACAAACCACAGGTTGGGCAGGGCGGGCTCCGGGCCTCATCTGTCAGGAATGTTAAAGCCCCATGGCCCAGCTGACCCTTCAGTCCCTTCACCGTATTGATGTGAGGTCTTATACTCTAAGTGTAAGAAAAACCATGACTATCAACGTGGGCACCAGGCTACCGTCCTCCTCTGAGCTCTGGGCTGAAGGGCAAGAGAGATTTTTTTAAAACAGAGAAATAAATGATGCAGAAAAGATCTATTGAAATAAGGAACACAGAATTGGAGAGACAGCTCTGTGATTAAGAGCACTGTCTGAGCTGTAAGGTGGTGGCACTCAACAGGCACAGGCAGGCTGATCTGTGAGTCTGAGGTCATCCCTCTTTACAGAGTGAGTTAAAAAGAAAGGAAAGAAAGCACTGTCTGCTCTTCCAGAGGACTTCAGTTGATTCCCAGCACCCACATGGTAGCTTGGTGGCTCACTACTCTCTGTAACTCCAGTCCCAGGAAATCCAATGCCAGCTTCTAGTCTCAGTGGGTACCAGGTATGCAAGTGGTACACAGACATACATGCCAGTAAAACACCCATACACATACACACTTATAATTAAGCAAATAACAACAATAGTAACAAAATAAAATGAGAACATATCATGGGTGCCTATAGTGATGCAGAAACTCAGCCAATGTAATGACATAAGAAAAAAATGTTTCAATGTAAATTTTGGAGCAGAAGAAACAATCCTGTCATGATTTTAGATTGATTTTCTACCTAGAAACTCCTGAAACATGGGAGCAGGGGAGATGGCTCAGTCAGTAAAGCTCCTTCCACACAAGCATAAGGACCTGGGTTTGGATCCCCAAACTCATGTAAAAAGCTAAGCATGGCAGCACATGACTGTAAAACCCAGTACTGGAGTGAGAGTAGAGGGCAGAGACCGGTATATCTCTGAAGCTCATTGGTCAGCCAGCCTCGCTGAATGAGTGAGCTTCCAGTTCAGTGAAAGACCTTGTCTAAAAATACAAAGTAGAGGGGCTGGGGAGAGATGGCTCAGTAGTTAAGAATACTTGCTGCTCTTGCAGAGGACACAGGTTCGATTCTAACTCACTCCTTCCTATTCTGCATGGTGCCTCTCAACCATCTGTAATTCCAGTCCCAAGGATCCGGTGCCCTCTTCTGGCCACTGAAAGCGTCAGCCATGCACTTACATGCAAATAAGACACTCAGGTACTTCAGATAAAGATATAAAGATTTTTAAGGGGATAAAAGGTGGAGAGCACTGGGGAAAGATATCCAGCATCAATCACCGGCCTCCACATCCGTGCAGACACGTATGCACCCACAGACATCACACACACACACACACACACACACACACACACACACACACACACACACACACACCAAACCTCCAACCCTTAGGGTATCTTAGGAGCCAGGCTTTCCCTAAAGCCCTGATATGTGGAGAAGGAAATAGTCCCTAGTCTAAAACTAGGAACATCATTTGCAATCCTGGGACCAGGACCTTATGAGAGCTGTGTTTTCAGATCCTGGGAACTCAGCTTTTCCCCTTTGAAAGGCCTGTGACTATCAGTCCCAGGCCCGCTAGATGTGTGGTCTGTGGCACACTTGAGACCCCGTGTCCCGGTGCTCGGTTGTGGTTGATTAGCCTCCTGCTGACTTTATTCTACTGTCTGACGGCTTCCTGCTGATTCTGTCTCATGTTCTCCAGCAAACCATATACACAATGTAGTACTTCTTAATAAACTTGCTTGGCATAAGCTATCAGTTTATATAAAACCCCTGATCCCAACCCTTTTTTATTTCCTCATTCCTGGTCCTTCTGCCAAGGACTCTGCCACTGAAGAATAACCTACTGGTCCAGGTCATTTAGGATGTGGAGACAAAGTATAACAGGCTGAAATAAGCCGAAACTAGGCCTTAATTTGAGTTTGAATTTAAAACATTTTTTATTTATTTAGAGTGTGTATATATACGGAGGAAGCACATGAGCACGCTGTGACACACACATGGAGTTCAGAGAACAACCTGAGAGAGATCAAACTTAGGTTGTCGGGCTTATCCTCCTTTATCAGCTAAACTACCTTGCAGACCTGAATTCAGATTTTTCCTAAGTCTTCCTGTCCCTGTTAATAACACAGAGGTATTAACAGTACCCAAGAGTCGAGGGTCATCGATGTGGGTGGACTTAAAGCTCACTAGGTATTGTGGAGCATTTGGTAAATATTCATTTAAGCTGGAGACTTGAGGGCTGGAGCAAGAAGTGTGGCAGTGGGCCTGATTGAATGCCCAGTTCCAGGGCTGTGGAATGTGAGCTCTTTCCACTTCCCCGGAAGATGCCTACCTGCTAAAGGACTCTAATAAAGCCCCGATTCCCAGCCCCATTCCTGTCACTGGAAAGCCTTGGATGGTCATGTGACTTGGCTAAATGCCTATGATGCATTCCACTGTTGAAATGCTTGCATATGTGTCTCTGTGCTATCAGCTTCCTGCCACTGACAAAATGCTTTAGATCACTTAACAGGAGGGAAACTTTATTTTGGCTCACGGTCTCTGTCTGTTGGCATTGCTACTTGAGCCTGTGGTGGAAACAGCACATCATATTGTGAGCATTCGTTGGAGGAAGTCTCCCAGCCTATCCTTCTCTGTTGTGACACAGCTTCCTCTGAGATTAAAGCCTTCCATCTTGGAGGGAAGCTTGTTAAAACACAAGATGTTGAAGGAGAAACAACAAAATATTTTAAGGGCAGGTGAAACATTCACAAAAGAAAGTTCATTAATCTCAGAAAGTAAATAATTCAATGGCTTCAGGAAGTTCCTGAAACTGACCAGATTCGCCAGGCTGCTCCCTCCATCCACCCACCCTGGCCTCAAGTATTTGTAAACAGTAAGGATTGCTGAGAGACAGACCCAGGCAGACTAAACTGTCTAAAGTGTGCTCAGACCACTGGAACTGCCTAAGAGTCTCAGAGGCCAGCACAGGTGCCTGACAGAGGCCCAGACTATCTAAATTACCTAGAAAGGTCACTCCCCATCCTGCCAAGCAGCTTCCAGGTTGTGTTGTGTGTTCCAGGTTTCTAGTTTTGGAAGTGTCATACACAGAGCTGTAGGCTTTGATAATGTAGCTTTAAGTTACTTCTGTTCCTGTAACTAACCCCTCACCCATGGTCTTGAAACTTCAGTAAACTCAGTGGTTCAGCAAGTTGAACTTTGTTGGTATCTGTATTTTGGTCTGTGATCAATTTCCTATCTAAGGAGAGTACACATGTTCATGTCTCCCCAGAAGCCGTGTCCAACAGTACTCTCATAGAGGGAACAGTGTCATACAATGCCCTCTCAGAGTCAGGGAGAAAATAGAGACCACAAGTCCAGTGTGCCTTCAAGAGCAGTTAACCATCCTTCTGCTGGGCCCCAAAGCTTCCTCTGTCTCCCAGTATCGCCATAGACTTGTGACCATAGGATTCAAGGGGAGGAAAGGGGCTCAACAAAGGGAAGCTTCCCAGTGACCCAGGAACTATAAGGAAAGTCAGGAGAAACATTGGGCATTATGGGAATCATGGGCCCTGAGGGCACTGTACAGCTGGACAATGAGCCACAAAGGGTCTTGAGGTATGAGACAGAACAACACTGAGTGTAAGATTTACAGACTTGATGGGCAGTGGTGGCACACGCCTTTAATCCCAGCACTTGGGAGGCAGAGGCAGGTGGATTTCTGAGTTCGAGGCCAGCCTGGTCTACAGAGTGAGTTCCAGGACAGCCAGGGCTACACAGAGAAACCCTATCTCAAAAAAAACAAACAAAAAGATTTACAGACTTTATAGTTAGATAGCCCTTATGTTTACAGACCCACCATGCACCATTGACAAGGAAACAGATGAAACAGAAATTCCTGATTACATTTTAATTACCTGGAAAAAATGAATAATTTCAATATAAATATATGTCTTGAACATTGCAATTCATGGTTTTTTAAATTACATGTATCTATTTAGGGTGTGTGTGTGCTCCCATGTGTGCCATGGTGCATAGACAGAGGTGAGAGGACAACTTGGGAAGTCTGTTCTCTCCTTCTACCATGTGCATTCCAGGGATCAAACTCAGATAACTTGGTAGCAAGTACCTTTAACCACTGATCCCACTTACTGGCTCAACATTAATATTTTTGTTATTTGGGGCTTGGGAGATGGGTCAGCAGTTAAGAGCACTTACCACTATTGCAAAGGGCCCAAGTTCGATTCCCAGCATACTGGACTCACCACTGCCCCAAACTCCCACTCCTGGGGATCTGATGCCCTCTTGTGGCTTTCAATAGCACCTGCATCTACATGCATGCATCCTCACACAAACACACATGCATAACAGAATTAAAAATTTTTTTTAATTCTTTAAAATATTTTTTGTTATTTCAAATTATAGTCAGCTGGGAACTGTAGTGGCACATTCCTGTGACCCCAGAACATGGGAGGTAAAGAAAGAAGAATCAGGAGTTCACAGTCACACACACACACACACACACACACAAAAAGATAACTGGTTTCCTGTGGTTTTTACTGGTACATCTGGTAACCCTCCCTAGCATATGAGGTCTTTAAGAAGCTCTATGATCCTCAGCTAGGTGAATCCTCCTTACAGAAGGCAGATAAAAAAAATGACTGGAGTTCACATGACGTGTGATCAACATCTCTGTATAGCCAGGACTCAGCATCTTTCTTGTTCCTTTCTTTGTCTCTGATGAGCACATTTCTTTTTTCATGGGGCTAGAGAGATGGCTCTGTAGTTAAGAGGACTTGTTCCTCTTGCAGAAGACCCAGGTTCAATTCTCAGCACCTACATTGTGGCTCACAACCTGCCATAACTTCAGTTCCAGAGCATCCAACACCCTCTTCTGACTGCTTCAAGCACCAGGTCTGCACACAGAGCACAGACACACATGCAGGGAAACGATAGATAAATAAATAAGTCTTAACAAGAAAAGAAAATCCCGGGAGCTAGCTTCATCCAATAGGATGAAAAGGGCAGGGCGTGTGGGAAAAGTGAATCAGGACACTCAAAGGAGGTGCGGCTGGAGAATCTGGCCATTGTTGGACTAAATACTAGCAGTCCTATATACCCAAAGTCTCAAGGGCAGAGGGGTGTTTGCTGTGATTTGGGAATGGTGTGACTGTCATGTAATGAATTCTTGTCTCCAGGGGCCACCTAATAGATGAACTCAGCCATTCACGGTTCCCAGAAGTGCAGGCAGGAGGATCAGGCCAGTCTGGGCTACAGGAGACCCCCATCTCAAAAATAATAAGACTGAGCTCACACCAGCCCTGAGCAAGAGAATGCTAATGCAAACCACAGAGGTAACTTAAAATATTCTTGCTGTAGTTCAAAATGTAAAAGGAACAGTAGAAATTAATTTTAGTAATATATTTTATATAATCTACTCCACAAAATATTACCCTGGCATGTCATTAACATTTTAAAGTGACGAACAGGGTACTTCACATGCCTCTTCATGCTGCCTTTAAAGATCCTCTGAGCAGCCTGGCATGGTGCAGAGTACCTCAGGACGCAGAGGCAGGGTCATTCTCAGCTACATACTGAGTTAGAGGGCAGCCTGGGGTATATGAAACCCTGACACCAAAACAAACAAACTCTGTCTTCATTTCACACTTACAGTTTGGATTTACATCTCAAGTATTCACTGAAGGGTATCAAACAGCACAGCTCTTTGTGTGTGTATGTGTGTGTGTGTGTGTGTGTGTGTGTGTGTGTGTGCTTGAACATGCAGGATGTGCATGTGTGCATGCCTGCTTGTCTGTCTGTCTGTCTGTCTGTCTGTCTGTGTCTGTGTCTGTGCCTGTGTCTGTGCTTGTCTGTTTTGAAGCAGGGTATCCTGTAACCTGGTTGCCTTCACCTTGCTATGTGATCGAGGCTGGCCTTGAACTCCTGATACTCCAGTATTTATTTCTCAAGTACTTGGATTGTGGGCATGTGTCTGTGCTTGGTTCAGCCTTGTACCCTGATATGTGCAGTGTTTACTTATGTAGAAATCTGAGGAGCTAAATTGGAGGCTGTTGTGTCTTGAAAATTATGTCTAATGTTTGGAGGTTAGAAGCAATTCCTGAACTTCTAGCTGGAGTGTGGCTAGACACAAGTGGGTTAATTTCACAAAATAGAAGAAGCTGAAGGTAAACAGACGGGATTGTGGGGGGGGGGGGGGGGGGGGGGGGGAAGCTGAGAGAAAAAGAAAAAGAAACAGGCCATGGTCCCTTTAAGTCTTCAGTGCCTCAGGCATTGGGAGCCAGCCCCATGAAACCAGAGCTGTGTAGACCTTGGCTGCCACCTGGTGGCCTGATGTTAGTGCAGGGAGCCACAATGTCACCCGCACTTCTCTCTTAGTATCTGCCTGACTCTGTTGTTGAGGGTGTGGGCATTCTCCCTAAACTCAATCTCCAGACTTAGAAAGGCAAACCACACCTTCTCCAGAGGCTGAAGCAGGGAGATCACTTGAATGTTCAAGACCAGACTAGATAGGAGAGTGAAATTCATCTCTTTAAAAAAATAAAATAAAAATTACTTAATTAACTTTGCATTTTAAATTAACATTAATGAATAATCTTTTAGTATAAGTTTATCCCTGATGTCTAACTGATATTTTTTGTCAAACTGAAATGTAAGTGGACATTCTGTATTTTATTTGGAAATTCTACTTCTAGTTCATTCTGAGGGTTCCAAAACAAAGTATACTCTTAACTGTGCGGGGTAGGGGGCTCTGAGCTACCCTAGGAACCACAGATGGAGAATGGGAGGAGTTTGGGGAGCGGGGTTTAGGGTGACAGTCCTGAGGGCACTCAACAAGTACTTGACTAGTTGTCCCAGATGTGGGGACTAATACCGATATGTTTTGTAATGCAGCAGCATGATGTGGTGGGCATGAGGGGAAGGGAGTAGAGACAGAGAAAGAAAAGGGACAGAGAAGGACAGAAAGAGAAAGGAGAGAGAAAGAAGGGAAGAGGCTGGCCGGGAACACATGGGGAGAGAGGAAGAGAGAAGAAGGAGAGAGACAGACAGACAAAGAGATGAGAGGAGAGAGAGGAGAGAGGGGCAGGCAGACAGAGACAGACATAGAGAGAGAAGGGAGCGAGAGGGGAGAGAGAGGGAGAGAGAGAGGGAGGGAGGGAGGGAGGGAGAGAGAGAGAGAGAGAGAGAGAGAGAGAGAGAGAGAGAGAGAGAGAGAACAGTCCTTTTATAGCAAGCCAGACTTGTACCTGGCTGTTGCTAGGTAACTGTTGGGTGGAGCCTAGAGAAAATGCTAACACCTACCATGATGATAAGCCTCTGAAACTGTAAACAAGCCCCAATTAGATGCTTTCTTTTGTAAGAGTTGCCTTGGTCATGGTGTTTATTCACAGCAATAGAACACTGATGAAAACAGAGAGTTATTACCAGGGAGCAAGATAGCGCTGTGCCAGGCCTGACCATGCTGCTTGCGAGCAGAATGCGGACTTTGGGACTTTGGATTAGAAAAGCAGTTGAATGCTTTAAGTGGGGCAAGACCCCATCCTGCTAAGCTTCCAACTTGTGGGGAAAAAAATTAAAGAAATGCTTAAGCAGTGAAGACGACCATCAACAACAGAAAGCTGGTACAAATGTTACTGAGCAAGGTGGCCAGGTTCCAGCCCCAGCAAGCAGCAGAGCTTGGCTGCTTTGATCAAACGGTAAATGGATAAGCATCTGCAGGTCAAGGTCCAGTACTGGGTCACATGAGTGTTAGCCAGTATTCTGGTGTTCCTTGGAGGAGGGTTCACATGAGCTCCTGACGGAGAGTTAACTTGTCTGCTTTGTTTACTAGACTAGTAGTAGCCACCACAGCTTTTAGATAAGTGGGCCATTCTCTGGGCAATCACTGGGACAGGTATACCCCAGGGTATTTCCATGGCCCCAAAGTTTAGGGTAAAAGCCCTTTGCAATGCCTTTTGTTTCAGGGACAAACAGATGAAAGGTTTTGAGATGCCTGGAAGTGGGGCTGGAGAGGAAGTCTGGCCTGTTGTTAAACCCTCAAGTGCCTTTTGCTCAGTTTCAGTCCAGATTAGGGGCTCAGTGTCCCCCTTTATGACAGTGTATAGAGACCTTGCTATTTCCAAAAACCCTGGATCCAGAGATGGCAATGTCTAGCTGTACCTAGTCTCAAACCTGTGTTTTAGTCTTTCAAGTTGGGATCTGAAGAATAGCAGCAAGCCTGCTCTGAGACAGACTCCTTTTGCCTTCTCTCTGCTGGTAGCCAAGATAAGTACCTTCTGATGTACAAGGCTGAGCTTTCTTAGCCAACACTCTGGGCTACTTCGAAATAATCCCTCAGAGGCCTATTTATAATCTATTTTAGTTGTAGAGGCTAGAAGGAGGTCATCTACATAGTGTGAGACTATAGTCCCAGGAGCCCTCTAATGGAAGGGCAGGAGGTCAAGACTTAGTGCCTCATCAACAGGATTGGAAAGCTTTTAAATCCTCGGGGCAACCTGATCCTACTAAGTTGCCTGCTATAACCTCCCTCTGGATGTGTGCACTCAAAAACAATGATGGGTTATGTTGAGAATTTTAGCAGAACTGTTGTATCTGGCAGGAATCTGGAGTGATGGCGCTTAAGCCTTGAAGTAGCCTTTTGTCAGAGATTATTATCAGAGATTTTATGGGGCTGTTCCTTTGAAGGATTCGAAGAGCCTTTTTATATCTTGATCCGGAGACAGACCTGGCACACCAGGAAGTCTTTCGTGGCTGCTTAGGTGATGGATCTTTCAAGTTAACCCCTAGGTCAGATAAGAACTTTTGATATTCAGAAACTGACTTGTTAAAGCTGCTTTTTGCGTAACAATAAAAAGAGCTTCAGGGGGGCTGTCGGGAGTTCAGTCCTTCAGAGGCTGATCCTTCTGCAGCTGAGAAGCCTACATTCACTCTGCAGTGGCTCCCTTTCCAATCAATCAATCAATCAATCAATCAATCATCCGTGTAACCCACCAACATGGACAGTGTTGACTCATCTCTGCCAATGGGAGGCTGAAGAATGTCTCTTTCAGGTCCAAGACATTGAACACCTGTCTCTGGAAAAATCAACCTCATGAAAGTGTTTGGGTTTGGGACCATGGTGTGGATGGTCTTGACACTCTTATTCACTTCCTTCAGATATTGGACAGATCTATAATCAGAGGCCCCAAATTTTTTTCACATGCAGGAAAAATATATTCCAGTATGAATGGCAGGGTACCAGACAGGATGCCTGTCTCTCTAAACCTGGCAATATGGACTGCAATTCCCCCTTTTTGCTTCCAGGGTCATTGAATATTGTTTAGTCTAGTCAGGGGTAACTAAACAATTATAGGTTAGTTGAGCAATTATATGCTGGGCCAGTCCCAGTAGGTTGCTTTCTGCCCATATCTGTCCTGAGTTCAATTCCCAGCAACCACATGGTGGCTCACAACCATCTGCAATGTGATCTAATGTCCTCCTCTGGTGTGTCTGAAGACAACTACAATGTACTCAAATACAAAAAGTAAATAAATAAATCTTTTAAAAAAGATTTTAAGAATTTAATTGTTGTTTCCTAGGTAAGACCATAAGAACAACATATTTTCCAACAAAGGAAAGGTGAATTGTTTTTCAAGACAAGTTCTCACTATATAGCAGTCCTAGGACTGGCTCTCCTAGGACTCATAGTGTAGACTAGGCTGACCTCCTATTCACAGAGATCTGCTTGCCTCTACCTCCCAAGTGCTGGTATTAAAGGCATGTACCACTATGCTCTGCAATAACATGATTTCTTAAGTAATAGCAGAGTGGTAGGGTGCTTGCATAGCATGTGCTAGACCCTGGGTTCCATCTATAATGTCAAATGTGTGGGTGTGACACAATGTTGAAGTCTTTCCCTCAATCTGCACAAAAAAGTAACAGAGGAGGATAAAGTTCAAGCTTATTGGGACTGGAGAGATGGCTTGGTGGCTAAGAGCACTGGCTGCTCTTCCAGAGGACTTAGGTTCAATTTTCAGCAGCCACATGGTGACTCACAACTCTGTTATTCCAGTTTCATGGGGGGGGGGATATATATTAAGTTCTCATTTTGACCACTGCCCACTGCCAAATGAAGCTTCTCTGACTAAGACTGAAGGCTGTTCTGGTGTGGGGTATTCACCAGAAAAGACTGCTCAGACATGGGTTTGAGACAATAGAAAGTCTTTATTGGCCAGCCGGCTAATAAACGCTACTGGGTGTTCAGGATCCCAGGGTAACATTGGTATCATAAGCACAAAAGCCATGCTCTGGGCTGACATATTTCAGGGACCCAAGAATAACAGTTAGCAAGAAACAGAACTACAGAAACCCAAAAGCAAGGTTCATACATTTAGAGACTTTTCCAGAACTATTCACTTTGATGGATTAGGTCTTTGTTTTCATTTTGGCAGGTGGTGCTGTCTATGTACTGAGTTTTACAGAGTGAATGGTACTTCCATTATGGAGTCATGGAGTAAGGGGCCTGTTATGTTCTCCACTTTTGTTAGTGAATGAGTCAAATCATGGACTCATCCTGTTTTAGTTTAAGATGCAGGGATCATTGTTAATCCAAGCAGAATGAGAATTAAAGGCCCATCCAGAGCTGATAGCAGGGGAACCAAGAGAACAAAGACTGGTATACCAGTTATCTGATTTATGTCTTTGTCTCTTTTTCTTTTTGAGTTTGTTTTTCCAGTCATGGCAAGGTTATTTATTTCTATTTACTTTGATCAGTTACCATGGAAACAAGAGGGTTATCCCAAAAGCTAGACATAGTTTCCTTAATCTCATGAAAAGTAAGTCTAAGCCTCTCCAGTTCTGTAGGATCGTTTCTGCAAAGGAATGTAACTGTTGTTTCAATACTTCTAGGTCCTGATCTGTCTACTTAGTTTGGAAGGTATCAAGAGAGGCACATTTAGTCAGACCATTGATGCATACCCACCAAGAAGTTTCAGGGGCCCAATAATATTATTATCCAGATGAATTAACCCATAAGGCAGAACAGCAGATATCAGAATAAGGGGAAGTACCTAGGTTAAAGGTATATATATATGAATGATGGGTTTTAGTTCCTTATAAGTCCTCTAACTTTGATTTGGTCTGCCCACAGTGAAAATGAGTGTTGTCAGTCAATGGGCTGACAGTAGTTAGTTTCTACCCCTATGTAGTAGTACAGGTCCAGAGGTCTAAGCATAACCAGCAATCCTGGCTGATTTCTGGCTGGGAATGATTAATTCTATTCCCAAGATCCCTTCCTGTGGCATGAAGTCTTTTTATCCAGCTTTTTCCTATTTCTCAAGGGCTAGAATCTTTTTAACTTTTGTTTTGTTTTGTTTTGTTTTGTTTTGTTTTGTTTTGTTTTGTTTTGTTTTGAGACAGTGTTCCTCTGTGTAGCCCTGGCTATCCTAGAACTCACTCTGTAGGTCTGTAGATCATCTGCCTCTGCCTCTTGAGTGCTGAGACTAAAGGAGTGAACCACCACCATCCAGAAATTAACATTTGAGGAGGGCAGAATCTTTTTTAAAGGAGATTTTCAGGAAACCTCAGTTTTTACAAGAAACTCTCTTGTTTCTGGAACTAGGACCCCAGCTGCATGGCATGCATAGAACTATAAACTCTGTATTTTATGTCAAAAGATAAATTCCCATATCTTTCATATTTTTTCATACAACAATACACTTAGAGTGGGCATCAGCAAATAAAGGTCAAGATGGAATATGGGTTGCTGGTCTGTAGTCACGCCAACTAAAACCTTCCTGTATCTGCTTCCTCAGTTTCCAGTCCAGGCCTGAGGGCTTTGGTGAAGATTAGTTACCAGAAAACGCTTGTTGTTTCTGAGAGAATGATCTTTCCTTCTGGTGTCTTCCATCAGCCCGTGGGGTTGAGGTGTCCATTTCTGCTTTACCATGGTCTCAGGCAGCACTGGGTTATAGTATCAGCAGTCTTAGAACCCTTTGTCAGGTAGCCAGGTCAGCAGCCCCACAGTGGAGGACAGCTATTTGTAGGGAAAATCAAATAGCCTCTAGAAGGGCCACGATTTTAATGTCCCTTCTCCCAGTGGTGAGACCCCCACCCCGCTCATCTCTATAGATCATACCATGGGCATACCTGGTAGTGAAAGCATCCTGGCTGAAGATCCGTGTATGTGGTGGTGGACTTTCCACTTCCCTGTCTGAGAGCCTGGGTCAGGTCAGTCAGTTCTGCTCTCTAGGCTGAGGTATCTGGCTTGGGCCCAGATCATTTCTATTAAAGTAACTAACTACTGTGCCTCCCCTGGTTTTGTCTCCCACCATCTGACAGTCATGGGTGAGCATCTGCATCATCAGGCAAGAAACTAGCTTAATTGATGATGGTGGGTTTCTCAAACCGGACTTGAGGGTTGGCCAGGAGCAGGGACTGGTACTGGGTCACACAGTCACTAAGCAGCCAGCACTTTGGTGCTCAGAGGAGGGGGGCCTCAACCATGTTGTGGGTGTTGTGAGTATAAGATCTTCTTTTGTTTGTTTCTCTGTGTAGCCCCAGCTGTCCTGGAACTCACTCTGCAGACCAGGCTGGCCTTGAACTCAGATCTGCCTGCTTCTGCCTCCTAAGTGCTGGTGTAAGACCCCAAAAGGGGACTCTCACCCAAGTCCGGACCTGCACGAACCCAAGGACACACGAGAAACCTTCTTGATGCAACTGCAGAGGAGGTTTAATGACGAGGGCCCTCAGGCCGGAATATATCTCACGCAAGAGATAGAGATTCCGACCCCAAGCCCAGGAAACTTGGGATATTTATAGGTAGGGGTTGGGGAGAGCGGGAAAGTTTGGCACGGTTACATATGATTGGATATATCAAACATCCGTTCCCAAGCCTGGTTTCCATCTAGCCCCCATCCCAATTATCCTAATTTACATCTGTATCTTGCTCCTGGGAGAATTCTTTTCAAGTGACTTCCGTTTACCCAGGTGTTTTATTGCCTCTATCTTGGGTCTTTTGTGCCTTTGAAATGTTTATTCAAGCCCTTGGAATGCACCCCAGGGGCAGCTAACACTTGAGTGTAAATTGAAACTCTGAACCTAAGAAACTCTCACGTTGAGACCTAAAATTTCATTTTTACAATTTATTCTTACATTTCCTCCTTTTCTCTCATGGTCAAATTCCAATCTTGGAATTATGAATCATCATCTGGGTGTAAAGAGTGATATTGTTGTCTAAGCATCTAATTATATCTTTGTCATTGAATCTTTAATTATCTTTTTCTCACGCCCTGGATGGTCTCTAGTATGTACTTAGGTAAAGTAGCTGTCTCTCTCTCTCTCTATATATATATACATATATATATATATATATATATATATATATATATATATATATATATACTAATGGGCCTGTTGGCTTTTTTTCATCTCGAGGATGTACATATGTAGCTTAAGTCCCACTCTTTAAGGCTGTGTCTGGGACACAGTTTAGATTCAAATGTCTCTTATCTCTGACAATTGGGCAATCTCTATCCCTGTGTCTCCAGGATGGGCATATCTCAGGAGTCAAGGCCTGCTGGTCCTTGGCCTTGTAGAACGGCAGGTGATCTTGAGCCTGAGGAGGTTGTTCAGGTGTCCAGCTGTTCTCTCCAGTTGGCATCAAACGCAGGTGTCGGCCCGAGTTATGTTCAACAGCATCAGGAATAGTTTCTTAGTGGCCTGAAAAATCATCTCTCACACAAGAGGGACATTCTGGGTTTGGAATAGGGACAAGGAAAGGGACACTCTAGCCAGCGCCAGTTCTCAGGGGTAATTTAGTTTTTTAGGGTTTTGTTTATTCTCTCTACCTGTCTTAAGCTCTGGAGACAGTATAAACAGTGGAGCTTCTAATTAGTCTCTAATATTTTTGACAATTTCTGACTTATCTTACAAACAAAGGCAAGGCTATTATCTGATCTAATTATCTCAGATGTTTGAAAACCTCGGGACAACTTCTATTCTAGGCTGTTCCCTTTTAACTTTTTTTTTTTTATTTATTCTAAGTCTCATAAGCCTTTACTTGTTGGCATATCTTATACTGTCTTATCATTCCTCTGGCCCAAAACCTGAGGTCTATTATATGTTTTTAAATCTCTTGGCTGTTTGGTTGCACTCATATCTTAAGAGTCCATCTGTGTATTTAGCCTGGTAAATCCTTTGCTTTCTGGGGAGTATAGTTCTCCCTTCTTGTGTGCACCATTTTCTCTTTTTCTCTAGATAGTATCTGGCAGGATGGCTAGCAATCTGAGTTCTTTCTCTTATTCTGTGCTTTAAGTGAGGCCATCTCTTAGGCCCACAACTGGAACAGGCTCTCATATCAAGACAATTGATTTGTCCAGTTATTGCCTCAGGCCACTGAGTCTCTTCCCTTTTTGGTGTCCTGGGCAACGGATACTCACAGTTCCTGGCTTCATCAGGGTTTCCTTTCTTGGTATATAGTCCTGCAGACATGGGCTGTGGCAAAAGCATATCTGTTGTCCATGCAGATGTTGGCTTTTTTGTCAGCCCCAAGTTCCAAGTCCCAAGTTCTCTGCACCGATGATCTCAGGGGTGGGAAGTCAGTCCAGATGGCATGTGTCCACCACAGTAGCGCTGGCTTGTCTCTGACCAGCATGGAGAAAATTGCTCCCGTCTGTAAAGCAGGTTACCTTGGCTCCTGGCTGAAGTCAGTCTTCTATCCGTTGAATTCTTGTCAGCTAGTTGCAGCCCAGGAAGTGTTGTATCTGGATGTCCATCCTAGGGAGTATTCCCTCAACCAGACAGGGGATAGGAGCAGGCTAGGATGACCATAAATGAATGGGATACCCAGCCCATCTCTTAGTCTACCATTTTCAGGTAGTCCATGAATATGTTTTGACCCATTGGCCTGGAGGAAGCCCCTGTGTCTATCAAAAGTTGGGTGGCTCCAAGCTGTCCCGTCTATCTCAATAGCCGTCTTTACACAGAGCTGTTATCTTCGCCACTTGGGGTGTTTTTCGAGGCCTGGGATTTTCTGGCCCTGGCTTCTATTTGTTAGGGCCCTCTTGGACCCTGAAGCTGGCTCCTTTATTTGCAATGTGCACACTGGTCTTTTTTCAAAGAGTTTTATCTCTCTTTGATTGAAGTCCCTCTTTTCTGCTTTCTGTAAATTCTTTTTCTGTCACCTTTATTTTTCTTCACCTCTCTCTAGACTTTCTATCTTCTCCATTTTTTTTCTCTAGACTTTCACAGCAACTTATCTTTATTCTTTTTCTCTATTCTTTTCTTCTAGACTTACACTAAATCTTCTCTACTCCTTTCTTTTAGACTAAATCTTCTCACACTTGCTATTATCATCAATAATTTTAATCCTGTCTATGATTTCATCTATCTTATCTTTTTTTTCCTTTTTCCCTGATACTTCTTAAATCTTTCAATGACTTATCTTGTAGTCTCTCTAGCCTCTGAAGCCTTGTCTACACTGACAGAATGTCTCTATGAGCTATTTTAGAAAGGCTGTGGGTAACTTATCTGACCCTTGCTTAACCTCATGTGTCTTGATTAAAATTAGTGGGATCTCATGTAGCTCTCTCAAGATCTGTCAATGGAATCTGGCGTGGGCCTTTGGGTGTCCCTTACCTTCTATAACCCGCTGTTGACCACAGCCTGATCAATTGATGGGGTCCCCATCCTGAAGGAGCATTCTTTTTCCAGTGTCTTCTTTTGTTCTTCACTCCTGAAGACCAGAACCTACAAGGGTCTTGTGGAAGAAAGGCTCTTATCTTATTCATTGCTTTGATCACCTGTAAAAGCAGTAGTCTTTTAGAACTCTGTGTAGACTGATGTATTTGTGAGGCTGCATGACTGTTGTTCCCCTCACACTAGAGACCACAACCTAGTTCAGTCTGTAAACAGTATCTTGTCTACAGGTGTAATGTGAGCTCACCTCTGAAGCTCTAAGAAAGAAATCAAATCAGAATGAATAACTTTATCTACAGCATTTCACAGTAAAGACTATTAAGATGTTGAAGGCTCACATAGTATTAATGATTTGATACTTATTTAAATTTAACTTTTGACAAAATAGAAACTTTAGTCATAGTTCTATAAAAATCTTTTAAAGAGTTATTTCTAATTAGAATATTGTTTTAGAAGTGATACACAACAAGAACAGGAAAGTAAACATTTTATATCTAATATAAGAGCACAAGTCCTCACCACTTCTTCTTGTCTGAACTCTCACCTTTGAACCAAATCTTGATGAAAGTCTCATATATATAATGAAATTATCTCAGACAGCAATGGCTAGAAAGTCTATCAAAATAGAAGCTTATATATATATATTTTGACTCAGGACAGCCTGTAACTTTTTAGCTGTAACTAAAGGAAAAAAGTGCTCTTTTATTTATTAAACTAGGAAAACCCACTATCAACTCTCTTATCATAGAAGCCAAAAAAAAAACTGCTGGCCCCCTTCTAAGAGCCGCTTTTGAAAACAGTCTGTTCTCTTCAAGGTTCTTTCTGTTGGTGTCCTTCTCCTGGCCACAGAGCAGGGCGAATTATGTTTTTCTTGTGTAAATTGAGACTGTCTCACAAGTAAGTTTTAAACTAAATTAAGTAAGCAGTTTTAGTAGTTCATCACACCAAATCAGGCACCTGACACACTCTGTCTCTTCCTCCAGAGGAACAGAGCTTTCTCTTGGCCACAAGCTGTGGAACAGGACCAGCCTGTCTCATTGCTTCTGCTTTTAAAACTCAGGATGTTAACACAGTATCAGTCCAGAAAAAAGAAAAGGAACGTCAATTGTCAGTCAGAGTCCAAGAACATGTGAAACAAATAACACAGAACGAAGTTTATCAAGAAAAGACAAGGAAAGACAACACGTAGACTGCCCCTATCACTATATCAGTGGCACAGAATTGTCAACAATCGCAGCAGTGTCTGGAAACCGCATGGCCTGTTGGGAAACGTAGTTCTCAGGCCGGCTGCCATCTTGGATATAATTGTCAAAGCTGCAAAGCCTGTTGGGAAACGTAGTTCTCAGGATGTCGAGCACACTCACTAAAGCCCTTATCTCTCGCTAGGCGCCCGCCTGCATGTGTTCGCCACCCGCCTCTCGCCTCCCAATCGTACTTAATTCATCACGGGCGGGAGGCTGGGAACTCATCTCCCGCCTTTTAAACTGCGGTGGGCGGGAGACCTGCATGTACTCTGGCTTCCAGTACCAGGGCGGCTCGAGCGCTGGCGAAGAGGGGACCACCTAGGGGGCCAGGGCAGCCAGTGGTTGTGGAGCCTGGCTCAGGTACTCTGCCACACAGTAGCGGCAGGGAGGGGTTCCAGAAAGACTGTACACAAAATATAAACACACAGAACTAACACAGTCAGACACACTTGCCCGAGTTTGGTCTCATAGAACCAGCCAAACGCGACCTCTGACGGGAAGGATTCCACATCTTCCCCCTAGCAGGAGCACTCATCTCCTGTTCCAAAACAGGGTAGTCAGACCTCCCTGACTCCCTAACCCAGATGGGAAAGGATACCGCCTTTCCCCAAGGGCAGCCAGACCACTCTGACTCCCTAACCACCCGTGAAGCGTCCTTCCCGGGCTGCAGCCTGTGGGTTTCAACACGTCTGTCCATCCACAGTCATTGGGCCCTCACGGTCCACAATGACAGCTGCACTCAGTCTCCGATGGGGAAGGTTCCCCTCACCAAAGAAACCGATATCAAAACACAGAAACAAAGACAGCAGAAGAAACCAAAACAAAGAGACAAGGACAGCGGCGCCGCACTCTCACACACACCACTCACACAAACCTACCTCCAAGGGGTCGTCGTGTGTCTAGGGTGGTCGCGCGTTTCCCGGTCAGGGAACCAAAATGTAAGACCCCAAAAGGGGACTCTCACCCAAGTCCGGACCTGCACGAACCCAAGGACACACGAGAAACCTTCTTGATGCAACTACAGAGGAGGTTTAATGACGAGGGCCCTCGGGCCGGAATATATCTCACGCAAGAGATAGAGATTCCGACCCCAAGCCCAGGAAACTTGGGATATTTATAGGTAGGGGTTGGGGAGAGCGGGAAAGTTTGGCGCGGTTACATATGATTGGATATATCAAACATCCGTTCCCAAGCCTGGTTTCCATCTAGCCCCCATCCCAATTATCCTAATTTACATCTGTATCTTGCTCCTGGGAGAATTCTTTTCAAGTGACTTCCGTTTACCCAGGTGTTTTATTGCCTCTATCTTGGGTCTTTTGTGCCTTTGAAATGTTTATTCAAGCCCTTGGAATGCACCCCAGGGGCAGCTAACACTTGAGTGTAAATTGAAACTCTGAACCTAAGAAACTCTCACGTTGAGACCTAAAATTTCATTTTTACAATTTATTCTTACACTGGGATTAAAAGTGTGTGCCACCACTGTCTTTGGGGTATAAGAGTTTGAGGCTAGCCTGGTCTACAGAATGAGTCCTAAGACTACCAAGGCTACACAGAAAAATAAAATAAAAAAGCAAAGATGGGATGGGTTGCTGCCAATGGGAAGATGAAGAATACATCTTTCAGGTCCAAGACGGTGAACACGTATTTCTCTGGAAGACTCAGACTCATGAAAATCAGAGGTCCCAGGCAGGAGAGGCATATTCCAGGGTGACTGACTGGCTGGGCACCAGGATGCCTGTCTCTTTAAGCCAGGTAATACAGACTACAATTTCCCCTTCTGTTTCCGGGGTCATTGGGTATTGTTTAATCTGGATGGTGATAGATAAACCGCTTAGTTGAACAACCAGTTGAACAACTGGGCCAGTCCTGGGAGGCTGCTTGGTTTCTTCTGACAGAGGGTGAGATGCCCAAATGGTGTTTGTAAGTCTAACTTCATCTCATTATCAGAGACGGTGATGGTGGTTTTCAGTCTATGCAAAAGGTCTTGATCCAATCAGTTCTCTATTAATACCCTTTGAGCCACCTCCAGCATCGAGGACCTACTTAAACTTTTATATATTTTTTTTTACTTTTGTTTTCAAATATTTGGGGCCAACTGGGTGACAAAGGACACTTTTTAGCAGTTGTCTTTAATAGAAGCAGGCAGATCTCTGAGTTCTGGGTCAGTCTGGTCTACAGTGCAAGTTCCAGGACAACCAGGGCTGCATAGAGAAACCTTGTCTTGAAAAACCAAAAGAGGGAGAGGAAAAAAAGGGTGGGGAGAGGGGAGGACCTATAGAAAATGTTTTAAAGTCTTCTAGGTCATTGTTGGGCAGAAAAATCCATTCTATTGAGGCTGCGTTGCTTGGCAGTGATTCCCCTGTCTGGCTCAGGGGTGGTTTGTTTGTTTGTTTGTTTGTTGTTTGTTTTCAGAGAATGGTGGGAATCTTTTAGTTTTCCAATTACATAGATCACTGACTGGTAAGAAGATATAAATCATGAAAGATTTACAAAAGGAGTGGAACTTTCTGTGTTCCTTTATGCTCAGCCCAGGGTTCCCCCTTCCTTGGGGCTGCTTAGAATGCTCACCTGGAGGAACCAGTCCCTGCTCCCTGTGTGCCTTCTGTTTTGATGGCCTTGGATGAGAGGTATGGCCCCTTCCCACCTCCATACAGGTACCAACCCTGACTGTGAGCAGGAGTCCAGCAACAAAAAAAGCCAGTACTCCTAACCCTAGAGTGGGACAGGGAGGGGTTTGGGTAGTATCTCTGAGTGACCAGGCAGAGTCAAAAGGATTAGGGTTCCCAACAGGAGGTGGCATGGGTTTTAAGCAGGATGGAGGGAGGGTCTCACACCAGAGAAAGCCACTGAGTTAATACAGGGAAACAAAACTGACAAAAACACAGAAACACAGAAAGACACACAGACACAGACACAGACACAGACACAGACACAGACACACACACACACACACACACACACACACACACACACACACACACACGCAGTGAAAACAACCAGGAGTGGCTACCACACATTCATACACCTGAACACATTAGATAGAGGGATCAGTGACATCTCATATGGATCCCGACACTGGATCAGGAACCACATCTAATCCCTCCTGTGTGTCCAAACAGAAGGCACCTTAACCAGACCAGGAGACTTTCTAATTTGTTTTCTTTTGGCCGGAGGTGTTAAACCCCTCCTGAAGTGTTAGTAATTGATCAAAGGGAGCGTTGGGGACCTGGAACATCTCAGGTTTCACACCCCCAGGAGTCCCCTGACCATCAATGGGGCTCTGAGACTTTTGGTGGCTTGAGGTCTGGTCTCTGTGATCTTAGTAGGACCTCCATAACTGCTGTGGGGTATTCACCAAAGAAGACTGCTCAGACAGGGGGTTAAGCCAACAGAAAGTCTTTATTAGCCTACAAGCAACTACACTGGGTGATTGGGATCCCAATGTAGTCCAGAGCCTTTCTCAGGGTGAGCTTTTAAGCACAAAAGCCATGTCCTGGTTTGACATACTTCAGTTAACAAGAACTGAATAGAGATTTTCCCAGAACAATGGACTCTGATCGATTAGGTCTTTGTTTTCATTTTTGGCAGGGGGTTTTGTCTATTTGCTAAGTTTTATAGCCTAAATGGCACTTACATCATGGAGTCAGTTATGCTAAGGTGGTGGTGGTGGGGCTATTAAGGTCAGGGGCCCTGTTATAGTATGGGCATGAATACATACACACACATGGGGGGGGAGAGGGAAGGAGTGAGAGAGGGAAAAAAGGGAAGAGAGAGAGAGGAAGGAAAGGAGGGAGAGAGAAAGAGAGAGATTAAGAAACAATTTAACTACATATCCATTTAGCAAAACAATAATAGCAGATGCTCCCAGAGGGCCTTGGACTTTGCCAGCCAAAGGCTTTCCACCACCTCCACACTGCCAGGCATGTTCCTGTTCCAAGGCACTCATATTCAAGAACTTTCCCAGAACTATGGACTTTGATGGGTTAGAACTGTGGCTTTCAATCTTCCTAACGCTGAAAACCCCTTAATAAGGTTCTTTATGTTGCAGTGACCCCCAACAATAAAAGTATTTTTCCTGCTTCACAGCCGTAATTTTGCTGTTATGGATCGTCGTGTAACTATCTGTGCTTTCCTGTGGTCTTAGGTGACCCCTGTGAAAGGGTCATTTGACGCTGACATTGGTTGCGACCCACAGGTTGAGAGCCTCAGGGCTTTTTCTGGTTTGGCAGGCGGTGTTGCTTCCATGTTGTCTCTCATGAATGGCACTTCTGTCCTGGTGTCAGCTGTGTTAAAGTCTACCTGTGCGTGCCTGGGAAATCCAGGTTAAAGTCTTACTTGAGCACAGCGGTGGTGGCGCACACCTTTAATCCCAGCACTTGGGAGGCAGAGGCAGGCAGATTTCTGAGTTCGAGGCCAGCCTGGTCTACAGAGTGAGTTCCAGGACAGCCAGGGCTACACAGAGAAACCCTGTCTCAAAAAACCAAAAAAAAAAAAAAAAAAAAAAAGTCTTACTTGAGCCTGTTTCCAAATTTTGTGGCATCTTTCATCTATGCTTTCATTTTCCGTTCACACTCAGGCCCGGGCGCTAACAATCCGTTTAAGGAGTTGTTGAATGAACTGAAGATTCTATTAGGAAAACTACCTGGGTGCCAAATAAAGCTACCGTCCTTGTGTAGGCCACGTGAAGCAGTATTTATTAACAGTTAACCTGCCGTCCACATGCAGCTGCTGTTGTCAGCCCCAGTACTGTTCATTCTACTATTCCACTGCATTCCGTGGCCCAAGACGCAACTTTGAACTATGAACATCTGTGACCATGCCTCTTTGGTCTCTGTTTTTTGTATTTGTTTTTCAGCACACGGATAGCTATTTGTAGTAGTGGATCCAATGTTTCCTCCTGAGATTTGGCCATGCACTTTGGTTTTTTGGGTGGGTGGGGGGCTGGTGATGGTGTGGTGAGGATGAGACTCTGAACTTTGGGAGTGGCAGGAGCTCTGTCACTTAATGACACAGCAGCCACACAGAACTGATGTGCGCCCTGCTCAGAGGCACCTGATCTCTGCTTGAACTGTTGAGGAGATGTTGACATTGGTTGCCTTGATTAATTTGTTCTGCTGGACCGAGTAGTTATAACAATTCCAGTTTTGCCGTGTGGTAACTAATTGGTGAGAGGCTCATCTGTGTGAGCATCCTGTTGAGTTTCCCCACTCCTGACCTTCCAACTCCTAATTACTACCTGACCTACTGAAGGACAGGTCGGAAGTTCCTCTTCTCCTTGTCTATTCTTTTCTTTCCTGCATGTTTTTGTGTGTATGAGTATTTTGTCTGCCTGTATGTCTGTGTACTATGTACATGCCCATGGAGGTCAGAAGAGGGCATCAGATCCCTTGAAACTGGAGTCACACTTGGTTGCAAGTTGCCTTGTGGGTGCTGGGAATTGAACCCAGGTCCCATGGAAGAGCAAGCAGTGCTCTCAGCCATTGAGCCAGCGTTTGAGGCGGTATCTGTAGCCCATACTTCTCTTACTTCAGCCTCCCAAGTCCTGGGATTATGACCACCATGGGTAGCTTCTACTCCTCTCTCTCTTTTTTACCCCCCCTCTCTGTGTGTGTGCACGCACATGTGGGTGTGGTTGCACATGCACTAGCACATGTGTTCATATAGGAAGAGGTTGAACTCAGGTTTCTTTAGAAGAGTCATCTACATTATTAGTAGTAGTCGTTTTTCAAGACAGGGTTTCTCTGTGTAGCCCTGGTCTATAGACCAGGCTGGCCTTGAACTCACAGAGATCCGTCTGTTTCTGCCTTCTGAGACCTGGGATCTAAGGCATGTGCCACCACTGCCTGGCTCAGAGGATGAGTTTTAGGAGTCACTTCTCTCCTTTCATTATGAGTTCCAGGCATCAAGGTCAGTTCTCTGGGCTTGTTTAGCAAGTGCTTTTGCTGCTGAGCCATCCCACCAGCCCTTCATTATTTTCCAACAGGGCCTTCTCAGTGATGCCACACCAGCTAGCCAGCAGACTCCGGGGTTCAGCCTTTCTCTGCTTTCCTAGTCATAGCACTACAAGAGAGCCTGAAGTCACTATTGATGAGCCATTTCCACTCCCCCTTTATTTGCGTATCTATGTCATTAAAAACTCATGGATTCTCTTGCTGGTTCCTGGTTGTTGGAAGGTGAGCTGCTCTGTTCTACCCCTGCCCTCCCTGCCAAGACATACTAGAACTTCTGAAACAAAAGTTTGGAGGTTTACTCTCTTAAAGAAGATGCAGCTGATGAGACAAGCACAGCATTAGGGAGAGAAAGGAGAATCCTGAAGCAAGAGAGTGTGGTAGTTCAGTAGGTAAGAGCATCCCTGTTCTCCCAGAATTGGGTTCAATTTCCAACACTCACATGGCAACTCATAACCATGCGTAAACCAGGTCCAGGGGATCTGCTGCCCTCTTCTGGCCTCCACAGGTACTGCATGTAAGTGATGCATAACTAATCATGAAGGCAAATGCCCATAGGCATATAATAATTCTTTGTGTTGTTTTGGGTTTTTGTTTTATTTTGTTGGGTTTTTTTGAGACAAGGTTTCTCTGTGTATCCCTGACTATCCTGGAACTCTCTCTGCAGACCAGGCTGGTCTCCAACTCCTGCCTTCCTCTGTTTCTAGAGGGCTGAGATTAAAGGTGTGTCCCACAGCTTGGCATAAGATAAAATTTAAGAAGTGGGGGAGGGAGGGTTGGAGGGAGGAGTGGGGAGGCAAAAAAGAAAGAGAAGAGAGAGAGGGAATGAGAGAGAGAGAGAGAGAGAGAGAGAGAGAGAGAGAGAGAGAGAGAATGAATATGAACTTCCCGAGCTACCAGCAATGGACTTTGCCAGACTTTTGCCCTAGCACAGCCAGGAATGTATGTGGGGGTAGGAACAGATTTGTCTATGCACAAGATAAGGCCACTGTTGTTCATATTGTTATGGGGTCCACTTAGGTCCAACATAACTCAAATACCAAGTCAGTGCAAATGACACAAATTCATTGTAATCAAGCTGCTACTGACCCATCAGGGCCACAGAACAGACATGGGAGCTGAAGTGCGACCTTGAAGGGACATTGTACAACATATTTAAAGAGTGAAACCATAACGTGACGGGGAGCAGGGTGGGCTGTAGCATTGTCTAATCATATTTTGAGATAAGGGGTTGAGCAAGGGAGCACCAACAATCAGGACAGGAGTTGGTTCCTGGGCCTGGAAATATGAACTCAGTTTGACCCTGCCAGCAAGATGGAGAAGCTGTCCTTGAGATGGCTGGACTCAGACAACCATCTCCTAAGAGAAGCTGTTCATTGTTGGAAAGTCCCCAGCTCCCCTAGCACCTGGGACCTTGAACTTAGTTTCACCTGATGATTAAATGAAGTCTAAAAACAAAATGGCAGTACTTAGGACAAGTTTCTTGTCCTTAACATTATGTGCTAAGAATCTGGATGATGGCAACATGCAAGGGAGACACAGGGGAGAAATCCCTGTGAGTCAGGCTATACACGAAGGGACACCTCTCTGTAGGCTGTTACCATGATGTCACAGGGGAAAAGTGACTGTTGAAACACAGGTGTTTGGTGGAGAAGACGGAGGTGCTAAGCAGTGATGTTATGGTGGCAGCTGGGATGAGAGACTTCCACATGCAGCTGAGAAGACTGAGTCCCCTCCATGAGCCCGAGTTCCAAGGAAAGAAACCTCCAGGCTGAATGGTCAGCTGGAGGAGAAAATAACCCACTGTACAGAGGTGAAGCTGGGGCTGGTAGCTGCAAGGACACTAACCTGGAGCAAGTTCAGATGTCAGAGCTGCAGATTTCTGCTTACATGATGACTTCGTATCAGGAAACACGGATCAGGAACAGGTTCAGAATCAGATTCCAGACCAGAGTAAAAGGTTTCCTCCTTGTTACACTCTCAGAGACAGGACTTCTGAGGGCCAGGACACTGCCAGCCTCACACTGGGAGCAAAGGTCTCAAGTACTTAAGAGACTCATGACTGAAGCTTGTGTTACTGGGTAGGTGGAAACCAGGACACAGGCCCTAGCAGCTGGAACTGCTGGCAGAGTGTAGGTACAGCCTCAAGTCATCGGCGGGGGGCTTCAGGACTCTTACTGCCTGCAGTGCCTCCGTGATTAGAATAGCCAGAAGTTCCCAGAAGGATTCTGAGGAGTCCCCAGTACCTCCAGCAAGCCAGTCCACTGTGCCTTGGGGCCTTTGTCTAGCACAGCTCCTCAGGAACAAGGTAGGCACTCTCAGATCTTGTCCTGACTCAGCCTGGTAAACTGTACTGGGATCAAAGGTTCCCCCAATGTAACAGGAGATAACAACAATAGCAACAATAAAAGATACGTCAAGATTAACCGGGAAAGGAAGCCAGTTTGTAGAGAAAGACCCAAAGCCCTTCCTTTCTGTGGCATCATGAACAGAGCCTGAAGAAAATACAAATGGGGAGAAGGGGCTGTAAGAGAGACCATACACCTGTAGGGTGGATAATTTTTAGGTTCTTTGCTCAACTAATAGCCAATTTCCATTCTTGGGAGTGTTTGCTTTTCCTTTTCTTAATATGCATGCATACATACATACATACGTATCTTATTTGTATGGGTGTTTTGCCTAGAAGCATATGTATGCACATGTTCATGCAGCACCCAAGGAGGCCAGAAGAGGGCGCCAGATCCATGAAACTGAAGTTAGGTGAGGTTATGAATTACTCTGTGGTTCCTTGATCAAACCTGGGTCCTCTAGTCCCATCTTAACAGCTAAGCCATCTCTCCAGCCCCAGTTTTTCCCTCTCTCCCTCTCTCCCTCTTTTGATTTTTGGAGACTGGGTTTCTCTGTATAGCCCTGGCTGTCCTGAACTTGAACTTACTCTGTAGACCAGGCTGGCTTTGAACTCACAAAGATCTGTCTGCCTGCCTCTACTGCCTGAGTGCTGGGATCAAAAGCATGTGCCTTTTCCATTTCTTGTTAAGTTGTCTAATTTTATTCCATGCCTAGTTTAAAAGACGTGACCTTTTTCTCCATCTCCTGGCAGCTATTGGAGTTTTCAAGTAGCCTTTATTGCTCTTTTCAAACTCTAATAAAGTTATCCTTGAGCTTCCTTTGAGTCCCTTCTAAATTCTTGTATTAATGATACCAAGAACCCTCAAAAGAATCTTACTTTTTCAGGAACAAAAGGAGAGGAGTATTCGGATGGATTCCTCAGGTCCTTCACAGATGGAGCTAGGGCTAGAGACTGATAAGGTCAAGCACTCTGGGGAGAGGATGCAGGCTCACCTGCCATATGGTGTTTGGGCTTTCACACTGGCAAGCAGAAGCTGAAAGCCATCCAGTGCAGGATACTTCAAGGCTGGTGTGCCAGCCCCACCTCAACTTGCACACAGGAATGCTACTACTCCTGCTTGTCCAAGACCAGGACGGAAGTCCCCTCTTGTTCTACAGAATGAGGGGTGCCTGCTCTCCCCCCACAACCCCCCTGTGCAACAGCACAGTTGCACAGCTTTGTAGGGGTTACACAGCAAAGTCATTCACCTGCACTGAACTAACATTTTTTTAATATCGAAAGCTAAAACACCAATTTTTCTAGTCACTTTCTAAATATAATAAATGCACTTGCTACTGTAAAAAAAATCCCTCATTGGTCACAAGTTCATCTAATTAGTTTTAAAAATAAATTAATATGTATTTATTAAGTGTATCTGTATACATGTGAAGGTCAGGAGACAACTTGCCAGATTCCTTTCCTTCCACGGTGGGTTTCAGGGGATTGGACCAGAGTTGACAGGCTTGGCATCTTTACCTGCTGGACCATCTCATGGCTGTAATTTGTTATACTCTTACTATCTTTATTATTTTGATACTGAAAATTCACAGATTTGGCTAGTTGAGTCTTCAAGAGAGTGCCTGTGTCATTTTACACATTCCCATTCATCACCACTGTTAGCATTCCTTCTAGGCTCCACCCCAGTTACCTGGCAACAGCCAGGTATGCCCGGCTTACTATAAAAGGGCCAAGAGCCGGTCGTCCTCTCTTCTCCCTGACCTCTTTCTCTCCTTCCCCCTCTCTTTCTCTACTTCTTTCCCATGCCCTAAATAAACTCTATTCCATACTATAACCGTAGTATGGCTGGTATCTCAGGGGGGAAGGGATGCTTCAGCCTGGGCCTGCTTGAGGCACCCTTTCCACCTCATCATACCGCGGTGCCTTTACCAAAACACATCCTAGCCTCCTCTTCTTCTCCTTCTTTCTTCTCTTCTCCTTTCTTCTCTTCTTTTTTCTTTCTTTCTTTTCTTCCTTCTTTCTTTCTTTTTTCTTCTTTCTTCTTCTTCTTTTTATGAAACAGAACAACCACTGTCCTTACATTCTAGTACAAGGCATTCATTCCAAATTGGTATTTCTAGAACTGGCTTTTTCATCAAGGAAGCCCTTTCCACCCATAATTTTTGCGACACGGTCTCATGTATCCCAAGAACGACACTGAAATTTTGATCCACCACCCGATTGAATGATGTGATTAACTGGCGTGTACACACACGTTTACTCCCATGCCCTCAAGCAGGCGAAGCTAGCACGCCATCCACTGAGCTCCCTTCCCTCCTCTTCTAGCACCAGGAAACACAACGGAAAGGCCAGGAGCCCTCCCCTTCCTGTCCCGGGGCGGAACTTACGAGCTCCGCGTCGGAGCCGGAGAGCAGCGCTGCACACCAGCCTTTTCCGGCTGTAACCGGAAGTTGCTCTAATAGAGGCGGCTCCTTGTCAGGTGACCAAGGTCCGGGTAGGAGGGGTCGGAGGTTCAATCTTTCTGACTGACTTGTCTCTAAGACTGGCTTGTCCACTGTGGGACAGGGGAACGGACTGGTGGCGTCGCTGGCGCTCGCTCTACGGCGGCAGGTACGTAACGAGCTGGGGCGGCGGGTCCGGGAGGCATGGGAACCCCCTTTCCGGGCTCAGGGTCTGAGGCACCTGAAACCAAGGGCCGAGAGACAGCCAGTCTGGCTGTCCAGAAGAAAGGTCAGACTGGCATTCTTGGGTACAGATTGGGCAAACTAAGGCCCCGGAAAAAGGAAGGGCGCGCACAAGCTCCTTTCCAGACGGGGGCTCGTCTGGACTCCCTGTTAGCCCCGGGGGCGGGACTGTTTGTCAGGTGGGTAGTGATTTGGTTGAGTGGGGAGATGAGGCGTGTGGTGAACAGATTTGAGTTGGAGCGTGGGAGACCTGGACTTGCGTTGGCTACCGGCAGCTAGTTGTGCGTTCTAGGCCAAGTCCTTTACCTCACTGAACCTAGTTTCCACACTTGTATAACCGGGCACGGCTTCTCAAAGCCTGGCTCTTCACAGCGCCTGCTCTGAAATCCTCCGGGGTGCCGGCTCTACAGCCCTGGACAGCTTGTTTCGAATCTGGGTTTGGATCCTAGGAAACCTTTTGAACGTTCTTCTTAGGAGTCCTATACTCAGTGGTGTTTGAAGCCTGTTCACCTGAAATGCTGTCCCGCTGTGAGTGCGGTATTCGATTCGCGGCAGGTTCGATTCTTTGAAACATCCAGCTTAGGAAAGAATGCCGGAGGAGAATAACTATCTTTAAAAGCTGGCGCGGGGTGGGGGGTTGGGTGTGTGGGTTGCGGCAAGGAGGGCTCCCGCTTAATCTTTGTAGCTGAAAGAGGGCCAGCTAGGATTAATAGCTGGGTTCTAGGGAAGACAAATGTGTACTTAGTGTTAAGAATTTAACGGAAGAATTATCAGGGGTGACCACTGACAGGATTGACTGATTCCTTGTAAAAGAAAGTATACAGGAGGTCCTTTCCAATGCGAAAGTCTCTTATTCTGAGTATTTATTTTGACTTTGTCTTTACATTGGTAACTCTGTTTTCAGAGGGTATGTGACACTTCTTTTGTTGTCTGAGACAGGGTCTTAAGGATCTCAGGCTGTCCTCAAGTTCCCTTTGTAGTTCAAGTTGGCCTTGAACTTCTGATCCTCCTGCTTCAGTCTCAGTGCTGATCACCAGTTACTTAGTACCTTTATGCCTGTTGAATGTAATATTTCTTTGTCTTCCTTTCTTGAGCTCTCCTCCCTAGTCTCTATCTCTTGTCAATAAGGCCAGCACACTTGATCTTATGTAATCTTTTCCTGGTTGTCACATTTCCCATCCTTCTTTTCAAGGACTTTGGAATGACTTATCTGATAAAAAAAGTATCCAAAATATATGTTGTATTAATAAACAGGGATCCATTACATTGGTTAGTTAGTAATTTTTTGTTGCGTTTAATTTTTTTAAATTTATTTTATTTTAAGTCAGGGTCTCACTCAGCCCAGGCTGAGAACAATTTAGAAAGTCAGTCTCTGTCTTGTCTGTATCTCTGTCTGTTTTTCTGTCTCTGTCTTTGCCTTTGTCTCTGTCCCTCTTCCTCCCTCCCTTCATCACTCTCTTCCTTTTCATTATGTAGCCCAGAGTGACTTCAGATTCATAGTCTTCCTGCCTTAGTCTCCCAAATACTGGGATTGCTTGTGTTCTCCAAGGCTCTGCTTGCCAGTGGACTCTGATTACAGAATGGACGTCTAAATTGCAGTTGTTTGGTTTAGTCTTCTCCCTGGTTTATAAACTGAACTTTAACTCTTTCTCTAGCAGTGTGTGTATAGATGTGTGAGAATGTCTGCAGTTTGTAAGCTAGCTATCCATCCAGCATATATGACCAAATCTTTTACGACCCTGACTTGCATACCTATATTTTTCTAATCTAACATTAGACTTCCTTATTTTGCACTTAACCAGACATCAAGTAGATCACTTTTCCATCTCCTGTTAGAGTATTTTAAGAATGCTTATGTTGTCTGGAAAAGCAAAGATTCCATATTATGACCCAATTCTGCTGACACTTCCTCCACAAAACAAAAGGTTGGGGTTGAACCAAAAGTTCCTGCCTGTTTTCCTGTTGTTTATGTAGTTGTGAAATGGTCATTCAGTTGTTACCTAACATTCCGAGTGGTATGACCCCGTTGTCATCTCAGTGGTGAGGAGAATGCCCCTAGTTTGTTGGATTTTTAAAACTTATTAATCTGGGGGTTTCTTTTAAAGGGATACTTGATGTAAAGTGTATTCTACTGGCCTGTGAAAAAGGGACTTGATGGTAAAATACGTTTAGGAAAAGCTACTGACCATTATCCTTTCTTAGTGTTTTAATGCAAGCACCACATTAAAGGCACTGACAGTTCTCACAATAAAAATTTGGGCTTTATAATAAGCTGGCATAATACAATGTTTTGGTTGCTTGGCGTTACCAAATTTATTTAGTATGAAACCTTTTTTTTTTTTTGTCTTTAACACAGGGCCTTGCTTTGTAGTGTCCAGGGTGGCTTCAAATGTTCTCTCCTGCTCCAGCCTGCCAAGTACTGGGGATTACTGATGTATGCTCCCATGTAGGGTCATTCTTATTTTTGTTTTGTTTTGCTTTGTTTTTGTGTGTGTTTTCAAGACAACAACCCTGGCTGTCCTGGAACTCTCTTTGTAGACCAGGCTAGCCTCAAATTCATAAAGATTTGCTTATCTCTGCCTTGCCAGCGACAGAATTAAAGGTGTGCACCACTAAGCCCAGCTCTGTATTCTTAATTTAAAAATGAATTGGCAGAATCTGACCTGAGACTTTGGCTTATAGGCCAAATCTAACCCTATGGCTGTTTTTTTGCATAGCCTCAGAACTAAGAATGACAGCCCTGCCCATGCCCCCATTTAGGCTGATCTCAAATTTGTGGTGATCCTCTTATCCAAGTGCTAAGATTACAGGAATGTATCATGCTTGTCTAGCTTTAAATTTCTTGTGTTTGAGGGAGGCTGTGCATGTGTGCACAGGCATTTGTTTGCTTTCTGATTTATTTACTTTTTTTTTTTTTTTTTTTTAGCCAGAGTTGCTCGTTTTGCTTAGCAAGGCTGGCTGGCCAGCACGCTCCCAGGATCTACCTGTCTCCCTGTCTCTTCTACCAGTCCTCAGGGCTAAGGTTACAGATATGTCTTGCAGGGCCCAACTTTTACTTGTGTGCTGGGAATCTGAACTCAGATCCTAATGCTTGTGCCGCAGCACTTACCACTGAGCCATCTTTTCATCCTGACTTTACATTTCTAAATGTGGCACTAAATCTAAATAATCCCAGCACTTGGGAGACAGAGTCAGGTGGATTTCTAGAGGCAAGTCTAGTCTTTTGAATTTCACTACATTGTGAAACCCTGTTTCAAAATCTCAAAACCAACCAACCAACCAAAACAAACATATATACTTGCATACAGACAGACAGACACATCTCATGTTATTGATTTACATTTTCCTCATGACTGATAGTATTGAGCATATTTTGGTGTGCTTGCCATCATCTGTACATCTTGCAAGCTTTTTACGTTTCATTTATTTGTTTGTTTTTGTATGTGTCTGTACATGTGCCACAATGCATGTGTGGAGGTCAGAAGGTAACTTGCAAGAGTCAGTTCTCTCCTACCATTTGGGTGTATGGGGATTGAACTCAAGTTGTCAGGCTTGACAGCAGCACCTTCAGCTGCTAAGCTGTCTCTCAGACCTGCTCATCTGTATATCTTATTGAGAGAATATTCATGCAGTTCCTTTTCTCATTCTGTAATTGGGTTATTTGTCCACATGTACAATTTGTGAAATAAATATTCAGAGTGTTTCTAGGATCCCTGAGATCCCTAGAAGTAACTCAGAATGAGCTCAATGGCTCAATGGGACATGCCAGTAACTTCCTTAGCTGGATGAAACTGGATTTAGACATGCTAAAGCACACAATAACTTGTCCATTTTAGACTGCTGATCATGCAAAGTTAGCATAACCCCAATCACTGCTGATGTGAGCAACCATGTTCCTGCAAAAGGGGTACTACTTGTACCCCGAAAACAGTATCATCCAAGATGTGGTAAGAGCATGTGGAGATCCTCGGTGCTTTTCTGTCACAGAGGGGTACATGACATTGTAGAGTACTTAGAGTGAGTGTGGGCTTAGGGTTGCAGAACTGATGGCTCACCACACTGCTTCTGACTCCATAGCCTTTGGCCCTAACCATGTCATTCTTGAATTTTTCTTTTTCTTTTCCTTTGAGACAGGGTTTCTTTGTGTAGCCTTGGTTGTCCCTAGAACTAGCTCTGTGGACTAGGCTGGCCTTGAACTCATAGAGATCCACCTGCCTCTGCCTCCCAAGTACTGGGATTAAAGGCATGTGCCACCAGTGTCCAGCTGCACAATTTTGAATATTAAAACAAATACTCCAGTCATGTAAATTGTTAAAGATTACTTTCTTTGGAAAATTTAGAAAAGTATCCCTCTTAGCCACCCTGCCATCTCTGTATTAACTGAAGAGAACCTTTGTTACAGTTGCTCTTAACTCCTTGTTTCTTGTTACTATGTACAGGGCAGGTGCATGTGTGGGTGCGTGTTTGTCTGTGAGAGACAAAGTGTGCATGCCAAGTGTGCATGTGGAGATCAGAGGACAACCTTGTTAACCCTTAACACCTTGCTTCTTTTTCACCATCTGTGTCAGGCTAGGTGGCCCTTGAGTTTTCAGAAGTCCTCCTGTCTTTGCCTCTCATTTCCCTGAGAGCGCTAGGATTTTGGACACTTTCCTTACAGTGTCTGATCTTCCTTGGGTTCTAGGGATTCAAACTTGGGTTGTAGTGCTTTTTTGGCAAAGGCTTTTAGCTGTTTAGCTGTCTCCCCAACTCACCATTGGGTACATTTTTATGGTTGAACCTTTTGGTATACATAGTTCTGTATTTCATTTTTTTCCTTATTGGTTTTTGAGATTGGATCTTACTAGGTTGCCTAGACTAGTCTCAAATTCCTGACCTCAATGGATCTTCCTGTTTCAGTCTCCCAAGTAGCTGGGACTACAGGTACCTGTTAACATATTCATGTTGATGCCTTGTGTTAGTGCCATTTTTTTTTTATAAGCATTAGTTGTAATGTCAGAATGAATTTCCATTTCCTCAACTGTTCACTTAAGTTGTAAACACAGACATAATGGCTGTGATAACCACTCAGCATGCAATCAGTAAGTAGGGCTGTGTTTTGGGTTTGTTATAGTAACATGTTTGTTTGTTTTGAGATAGGGCCTCATAGCCAAGTTTGGCCTTGGACTTGTTATACTTCTGCCTCCATCTGCCAAACGCTGGGATTGCAGGTATGCTCCACTACACCCAGCAGCTTTCTTTTTTACAAGATTTCTTTTTATTTGTTAACAATAATAAATGTGTGTGTGTGTGTGTGTGTGTGTGTGTGCGCGCGCGCGTGCGCTCCCCTCTGGGGCTGGAGTTGCAGGGGTTGGTTGTGATCACCCACCATGGATGCTGGGAACTGAACCCAGATGTTTTGCAAAAATAGTGTGCTCTTAACTCCTGAGCCATGTCTCCAATCCTAAAAACAGATTTAAAAAAAAAAAAAAAAAACTCTTTTGAATTGTGGTAAGAGATATATATATCTATATATATATATATATATATATCTATATATATGTATATATATTTTAACCATTTTACTTGCTTTGAGGTATCTAAGTTATTGCTATTAAGTACCTTTATAATATTACGTGACAGGTATCACTATATATCTCTAAAGCTTAGTCACCTCACATAGAAGCTCTGTGCTCACTGAGCAACAACTGCAGTGTTCTCCCTCCTAGTAACTTCTAGTATCCTGTCTGTCTCTATGAATTTGGTTGTTTCTGGTATTTTCTATTCATAAAATATGTAACTTTTTATGGAAATATAAGTATTGACCTGAGTGCTGGGATTATAGACATATACCACCATTCTTGGTTTATGCAATGCCAGGGCTACACAAAGCATTTCTCACTAAGCTGCGTGCCCAGCCCCAGCTTTTTCTTCTTCTTTTTTAAGTCATACTAAAATACATCTAATAATATTGTCATCTTAGTCATTTAGCATCATCACTCTTTCTCTCTAGGACTTTTCACTTTCTACTCAGACCCTGCTGCTGCTTCACATCTGGATAAGACATGGGCCCACCTCTCCATTTTGTTGATGCACACATAGTGCTGGAGTGCTGAGCCTTGTCCTCCAGGTGACCTTGGGACACACAAAAGATTGGTCAGAGCTGGCAGTTCTATTCTAGAACCAGCTGCCAGGTTGATTCCTGTGGTGATACCTGTAACAGCTGATATGAAGTTCCCACTCCACCAGCTGTTCTTCAGAAGTACCTGGTGACACGGGTGTAGTGGGCCTGTACAGATAGACAGTTCTTTGAATATGAGAATAGTCCAAGATGCAAGGCCGTGTGAAGAAATTTGTCACTGCTATGTAACACTTAAGTTCTGACTTAGCCATAGACTCTTTAGGGCCAGGAAACAGATCTCATCGTGTTTTCTTTTATCGTTGAGCCTAGTTCACATTTTCTAAATGTTTGATGAATGGGGACAGTAAACACAGTGATTTGTAAAAGTTGTTGTTATAGACTTTCCAAGTGATGTGTGGCATTATTTTGTATATGTGTGTGTATGCCTGTGTGCTCAGGTGCTCAGATACATGTGTGTTTGAAGGTCAGAGGGCAACTTCAGGCACCACTCTTCAGCTGCCATTATCTGTTTTCTTTGAGACAGAGTCTCATTGACCTGTGATTTACCATGTAGACAAAGTTGGGATCCAACGTGCCCTGGGATTTGTCTTTCTTGCCTCCACGTAGCATTATGCCTAGCTTTCTGGGGGGGGGGGGTATTAGGGAAAGTATTTCTGGGGATTGAACCTGGATCCTCATATTCACAAAGCAAGCATGTTACCAACTTGATCTGTCTCCTCTTCTTTGACTTTATTGTTTTTAATCACAGTTCTTCAAGAACTACTATTGAAATAAAAATGCGATCATTATTTTGTCAGGTATTTGCTGTGTGGTATTAAACTCTTAAAAGTCTTCTCCTTAGTTGGCTAATTCTTTTCAACCCTACTTATTCTTCTTTTAAAGTTTAAAGTATTTTAGAGGCCTTTAGCTCAACCCAGGGAAAATCTGAATTAATGAAGTTCTGCTGACTTGCATAACACTCCCTTATTTTATAAACTTTTCTTGTAACAAAGGAGGGCAGGCATAGTTATCACTGTTTGCAGGTGAGGGGCACTAGCTGAGTGAGTGGAGAAGACGAGCCTCAGCCCAAGCCCTTGGGGCCAAATGCTTTTTTAATATATTGTGTTTTACTTGAAAGTGACAGCTCTTACCTGGGATCTCTCCCAAGTTGAAGAGCTTTCCTCTGGTACAGCATTGCCCAGCTAAATTGGTTTGAGTTAAAATTGCCAAATTCCTATTATTCATTCACATACATTATTTGATATCCTCTTTCTGTCAGGTTTGCTGTTGAACTTGTAAGTTGGATCTTACAAGAGTATAATAAACTGCATAGTCAGTCTTGAGTATGAACGCACAAACACACACAAAAGTCATAAATCATAAATGGCAGCCTGAACTGTTTCCTATTTGTAGATCTATGAAATCCCTTTTTTCTGTTCCCTGTACCTACCCCTTTTTAGTTCAGAGACTGGACTAAGGCTGGGATTATGGCTTAGTGGGAGTACTTGTCTACCTTTTCGAGTCCCTGGGTTCCATCCCTAGCACCTCCCACCTCTACCAAAACCTTTTGAAACAACATTCCTTGAAAAACAAGGACTGAGTCAACTATATAATCATTCTAGGTCTCAAAAACAACCACTGCTCATGTAGAATACTGATTTCTCCAAAACACTAGATTAACTTGTATTTAGTAGTGCAGTTTGTATGCTCTTGGACATCAGCTTTGACAAGCCATCCACATTTATGAGTTGCTCCCAGGGTGCCAAGCCTTGTTCTGACTAAGGCATTTGGAAGCTAGGACAGATGTGAGCACAGGTCACTGGAGTACCATCTGTTATGCATGTGACTTGGGATTGTGAAGCTTTGCCACTGACTGGCTCTGTGACCAACCATGGTATGAGTGAATGACCTAACTACTCAGCCTAATTTAACATCCCAGGAGTTGCAAACAGTGTTGTAGTAGTGTTTGCCTCAAGGCAGGCTGGGAAAATTAAATGAAATAATTCATACAGAAAAGATTAGCAGAGTGTTAACAGACGTTATGGTAAGAAATGTAAATGCCCTTGACTTCAACACTTTAGGTAGAAATCTTAATTCTCTGTGTCAAGCCTTGTTCCATACTACATTTCCTGTCCGTGCATAGACAGTTACCCAGGCTGCCTTCAAGGAAGAATGTTCATCCAGAAAGGGAAGTATTGACACATTTGCAGTGTAACCACTTGCTGATTTTGTTGCCCTGTGGGGAGTATAAACAGAACTGTTCCTGAATACGTATCTGGATGAAGCCTCCTTACTGTTTTCTGTCAGATTATGACAACTATTTTGTATAGAGGTAATGACCCATTCTACAGACAAGCATGGAGGTGAGATAACGTAGGCAAAATTACAGAATAAGTGAGAATTGAAATTCATACTCAGGGTATCAGATGTCTCTTTGCCATGCTTTTTTAAAAAAAAAAAAAAATATTATTTATGGGCTAGAGAGATGGCTCAGTGGTTAAGAGTACTGACTACTCTTCCAGAGGTCCTGAGTTCAATTCCCAGCACATGGTGGTCCACAGCCATCTGTAATGGGATCCGATGCCCTCTTCTGGTGTGTATGAAGAGATCAACAGGTGTGTTTACGTACATAAATAAGTCTTTTTAAAAATTGTGTTTATTTATTTACTTTACAATACAGGGTATTGAACACCTCTTTCATGCTGTGAAAGCGCTCTTCCATTGAGCTATTCTCCAGCCATTTTTTTCCTTTCAATTAAAAAAAATGTTTTGGGGCCTAGAGAGATGGCTCAGCAGTCAGTTGATCTTGCAGAGGACCTGGGCTTGATTCCCAGAACTCACATGGTGGCTCACAGCCATCTGTAACTCTAGTCCTAGAGAATCTGACACTCTTTTGACCTCCTTAAGCACCAGATGCACATCCAGTACAAGGACGTATGTGCAGACAAAACACTCATATAATTAATCTAAAAAATATGTGTATGGGTATTGTCTTAGTTAGGGTTTCTCTGATAAAAACCATGCCAAAAGCAACTTGGGGAGGGAGGGTTTTATTTCAGTTTGTAACTCTGAGGTCACGATCCATCACTGAGGGAATCAGGGCAAGAACTCAAGCAGGGCAGGAACCATGGAGAAGTGCTGCTTACTGGCTTGTTCAGCCTGCTTTCTTATACTATCTAGGACCACTTGCCCAGGGTTGGCTCTGCCCCCAGCAGGCTAGGCCATTATACATCAATTATTAATCAAGGAATGTCCCACAGACTTGCCATAGGCCAGTGTGATGGTTTGTATATGCTCGGCCTAGTGAGTGACACTATTAAGAGGTGTGAGTTGTTGGAGTAGGTGTGTTACTGTGGATGTGGGCTTTAAAACCTTCATCCTAGCTTCCTGGAAGCCAGTCTTCTAGCAGCCTTCAGATGAAGATGTAGACCTCTCAGCTCCTCCTGCACCATGCCTGCCTAGATGCTGCCATGTCCCCGCCTTGATGATAATGGACTGAAGCTCTGAACCTGTAAGCCAGCCCCATTTAAATGCTGTACTTATAAGAGATTCCTTCTTAAATGACTCTAGCTTGTGTCAAGTTGACAAAACTCTAGCAAGTAATAGGAGTTTTGTGCATGCAGAGGTGTGTGTAAAGTGCTAAGACTTTACCTGATGTAGTAGCTCATGCCTTTAATCCTAGACAGGCAGATCTCTATGAGAGACTAGATTTAGTCTGGTTCATTTAGTTAGTTCCAGGCCAGCCAGGGCTACATAGACCTGTCTTAAAAAAAAACACCAACAACAAAAGCTCTAAAATTTCATTCACAATTTACTGTGAATGATTCTTAATCTACTTGCTTTCCTTTTTGTCCTTTGTTGAAATATGAAGATATAGAACTTTGAACAAATTCCCTTTATTTTCTGAATATTAATAATAAGTGGGCTGTTCAGATGGATCAGTGGGTAAAGGTGCCTGCTGCCAAGTTATGACCTGAATTCAACCCCCAGGTCCCCTATGATGGAGGAAGAAAACGCTGACCTCCATAAGTCACTTGTGGCAGGTGTACCCACACACACTCATGTACAAACTTAAGTAAACAAATATAAACAAAAATTTAAATACAGTATTTACTGTGGACAAAGTGGAAAGTACAAGTGAGTGGGGTGGGGGTACCCTATGGCCATCAAGATGACACAGCTGGTAAAGGCATCTGTCACCACTCCTAATGACCTCAGTTCAATCCTCCACACCCATGTGGTAAAAGGAAAGAACTGGCTCCCAAAAGTTATCTTCTGACTTTCCTCTGCATGCTATGGCATGGATTTCCATACACATGCATAAAATAAGCAAAATGTAATTTAAAAAATCTTCCCTAGGTGTGGTAGTACACGTCTTTTATTCTAGCACTTGGGAGGCTGAGGCATGTAGAGTTCTATGAGTTCAAGGCCAGCCAGGGCTACCATAGTGAAATCCTGTTTCAAAAATTTTTTGAGAGTTTATTTTATGTGTATGAGTGTTTGCCCACATGTATGTCTGTGTACCACTTGTATGCAGTGCCTTCAGAGGTCAGAAGAAAAAGCACAGGATCCTCTGAGGCAGTATGTGTATACTGGGGATTGAACCTTTGACTCTTAAGGAACAGCCAGTGTTTTAGTAGCTAAAACATCTCTTTAGCATACCAAAATTTTTTTTTAAAGCTTAAGAATTTTGACCATAATTCAATTTTTCTGAGGCCACCATAGGTAATATTTTTGCCATTTTTTTTCTTACATGGTTTCACCTTTTCTAATCCTAGAATATGTTCAACTTTGCATACAGGGTTCTTTTATATTTTATTTTGAGACAGGGTCTCTTGTAGGGAGGGGTTTGCCTCAAACCTGCTTTATGTAGTTGAAGATAATCTTGAAAAAAATATAATGCTTCTACCTTTTAAGAGCTGTGAGGTTACAGGCATATGCCACCATTCCTGACTTCTATACAGTTTTACTTTATGACAAAGAGTTTTGTCCGGGCTGGCCTCAGGCATATGCTCCTGCCTCCTTAGTGTTGAGCTTATAGGCTTACACTTCCACTTACCAAGTCTGTGTGTTTTGTTTTGTTTACTTTTTATTTATTTATTTATTTTACTTTTATTGTATAATTTTTGTTTATTTTTACCTTGTGCACATTGGTGTTTTGCCTGCGTGAGGATGTCAGATTCCCTGGAACTGGAGTTATAAGCTATAACTGCAGTGTGGTTGCTAGGAATTGAACCCGGATCCTCTAGAAGAACATCCAGTGCTCTTAACTGTTGAGCCATCTCTCCAGCCCCATACCAGCTCTTTGTATACAGTTTTGCATCTTACTTTTTTCACTTACCATTATGTCATATAAGTAAAATTCTCATGTAATTAAAATCTTTGTGGAAATATAATCTATGTTTAACAGACTGGAATCGTATAGGGAGGGCTAGGAATTAGGTGGCAGAGCACTTTTTTCCATGTGTGAAGCTCTAGGTCCTGTGACCCTGGGTGAAGCCCAGCATCATATAATAAAATTGTTTTTTGTGTTCATGGATGTGTGCATATCCATATGCGTGTTCCTGTGTGTGTTGGTGTATATGCTTGCATATGGAGGCCAGATAACAACCTTGGGTGTCATTCTCAGGAATATCATCCACTGCCTTTTATACAGGGACTCTCATCAACCTGGAGCTCACCAAGTAGGCTAGACTAACTGGCCAGAGAGCCTCAGGATTCTATGTCAGCTTGTTCAGTGCAGGAATTGTATGTGTGTAGTACCACTGTGCCTAGCATTTTTATGTAGTTTTTACAGGTCAAACTAAGGTCCTCAAGTTTGTGAAGCAAACCCTCTGTCAATTGAGATACTCCCCAGATGCCCTTCACTCACCTCCTTTTTAAATAAAGTGTGATGGGCTGGCTCTGGTGACACATGCTTGTAATTCTAGTACTCAAGAGGCAAGGAGAGGAGGATCACTGCAAGTTCCAGGCCAGACATGATGCATAGCAAGACCCTGTCTCAAACAAAACAAAAGAAAAGATAGTGTGATGGGTAGTGTTACATCCCATAATATAATCTACCATTTGAGTATACCCATTTACTTAGCTAGAGGGTAGGAGGGAGCTAGATAGGAAGACAATCAGTAAAACCATGGGCATTTTGGAAGGTTGGGTGGGGGGTTCAGGTTATGGACCCCAGTTTGGAATATGAGCAAGCAGGCCAAGGGGTAAGGTAATCTAAGGTTTTCCTCTCCACTCTTTCCCTAGCTCTTGGTTTCTTACCATTCCCTAGGCTCCTGCATTGAATTTGCCTCAGAGACTTGAATACCTGTCTGTTATGCTGTGTCTTTATCCTCCTCTGCTCTCACATGTTCTTCAGACCTATCAATCAATGCCAAACAGACTGGGTTGCCTTATTTGTTTATTTGTCATTGTCACCCTTAAGCTGAAACCCTTATGTCTGTGTCCGCAATGCCTGGCAAATGATGAGATTTTTTTTTTTTTTTTAATAAATCTGAGAAGGTAGGTTAGGTTGACTACATAGGGAAAGTATAAGGACTCAAGAACAGGACCAGTGCATCCCCAGGAAAAGAACAGGACCAGTGCATCCTCTCAGCCTCCTCTATCTTTCTGGACCTAAAAGATCATGCATGTCTTTGGCCCTGTATTTGGGGCCAGGTCTCCTGAGGGCTGTTTGGGACTTAAACATTGTTTAGACTCTTGGATTTTACAGCTGGTTAATGTGTGTCCCAAATTCCACTCAACCTACTTATTTCTTCCCAGTGCAGCCTGCTGTGCATTTGACATAGACATTCTTCAAATGTGAGTCACATCTCTGTCTCCATGTGATCTATCAGCAGCCTAAGCATCAGTGTAGACAGGCTCAGACATGCCAAGGTTCCTTGCAGAAAGTTACCATGTGAACAAGTATGTGCCACAGGAACAAGCCCTTTGCTGGGAGCATGCCAAGATTTGTAATTTTCATAATGAAGATTGGCACTTTTGTGTGTCTGTACACTCTGGCCTTGGGATATTTAGAGTTGTAACAGGTATAGAAGGTGGAATATAGTCAGTTGTAGAGAGCTTGCCTGGCATGCCCAGGAACTGGGTTTTGTCCTCAGAAACAGTGGGAGTGGGGCATTAAAAAGGAGCACATACATAACCCAGGCATGGTTGTCCATGCCTTTAATCCCCAAATTTAGGAGGCAGAGACAATTGTATCTCTGAGTTGGAGGCCAGCCTGGTCAACAGATCAAGTTCCAGAACAGCCATGGTTATACAGAGAAACCCTGTGTCAAACAAACAAACAAACAAACAACAAAGGGAGTGCATAAGACAGATGATGGATTCCAGAATGCCTTTAGTTCTCTAGAACCTAAGAACTGAACACAGAATGAGAGTCACTTCAGTGGTGGTTGCTGCACGGATATCCAGCTCTGATACTCTCACACTTCTTGGTTCTGATACTCTCACACTTCTTGGTGAACAGGTGAGAATTGAGGGCATGGGCTTGGTCACCTTTAAGCTCTGCATTCCTAATTGTATTGCAGCTCTCCCTTAGTCTGGAAGCACCACCTTTGTCAACCTAGACGGCTCCGACTGAGGAGTGCTTTTCTAAACTTACTGTGTACTTGTTAATAAATGATCAATTGGGAAAAGTTGTCTTAGTTCAGGTTTCTTTGTTGTGATGAAGCACCATGACCAAAAGCAACTTGGAGAGTTAAAGGGTTTTAGCCTCACTTCCACATCACAATTCCTCACTGAAAGAAAAAGTTGAGGCAGCATCAAAGAAAATGCCCTACAGGGTTGTCTACAGTCTGTTACAGGAGCATTTTCTCAACTTAGGTTCTTTCTGGTTAAATGACTCTTAACTTTTGTCAAATTAACATTAAAATAAGCAAACAAGCAAACAAACAAAAACAGCCAGCACAGAGGTGCTGGGTGTTGTTATTTTTTTTTTGTTATTGTTGGGTTTCATTTGTTTGTTTTAAGAAAAACAATACAACTTGGGTGATTTTGATGGAGTCTTTATTAAGGATTCTTAAGATTTAACATGAACTTTTAGCTCATCTGCTAAATTCCCGAACCTCAACTTGGTACTGCTCTTCTTTGTGTAACCTCCACTCGGTAGATATAAATGTGGCATATAGTTGTCAGTGGGGAATTGTTAGCTGCACAAATGGGTGAATGAATGATGGGTTTGCTCCATATTTCATTAAAAATCACAAAAATTATAGCAATGAGTTTGGGGGCAAAGACTGCATATCTCCTAAAGCTACATGTTAATGAGCTAGTGTAAAAGGTGTAGTAGAGTGGTGGAACTGCAGAGATGGCTCAGTGGTTAAGAGCACTGGCCTCTCTTCCAGAGGACCTAGGTTTGATTCCCTACTACCCATATGGCATCTCGTGCCTTCTTCTGTCCTCTGCAGGCACCAGGCAGACAGACATATATGCAGGCAAAATACATACATAAAATTTAAATTTAAATGTAGAGTGGGCTTGGAGAGATGTCTCCATGGTTAATAGTACTTGCTGTTCTTCCAGAAGACCCAATACTGCACCCAATACTGCAGCTCATAACCATCTATAAGAATATAAAATGTGTTTATATTGTGTTGGAAACTTTGAATTTGGCTCTATGTGGTAGCCTGGCTTTAGGCAAGTCCTTTAACTTCCCTGGTTTGATGTTCTTACTTGTAAAATGGAGTGAGAGTCAGAAGCAGTAATAGACTTGAACCTGCAGTATGCTTCAGGTGAAGAACAAAGAATTACTAGGTACAGTGGTACATGCCTTTAGTCCCAGCACTGAGGAAGTGAAGTAGAAGGATCACTTAAGCCCAGAAGTTCCAGACCAGCCACAGTGAGGTTGCTATATTGGTTAAGTCAGAGTCTATAGGCTCTGTAGGAACCAAGATTGATTTTAGCAGCTCAGCAAGGCTCAGATCCTATTTCCATCTTATTCTAGTTAGAAGTCTAGTGTTCCAGCCAACCAGGACCTATATTATCTGTCCACTGTACTAGTCCTACAAGTCTTACGAGGTTGTGGGTACAGTTTTTTTGTTCTGTAGGTGCTCAGCAGATAGCCCCAAAGGGATGCTACTCACCTCTTTTGTACACGGGGTTAGGGAGGAGGTAGAGGAGAGGCTTCATAGATGAGTATGTGGCTTGGGAATCCAGAATTGCAAAGGGGTTTGTGAGCAGGCAGCAGCCTGGCAGTTGACCATAATCAGTCATACACATTGTACTCACTCATTCAGCAACTATCTGAGTGCCTACTGGGGTGAGACCCGGAGAAGGGAATCAGGATAAGAGTGGTGTGGTATGTTCAGAGTTGTCATGTATAAGCCTGTCCCAGTATTTGGGTTGCTGCATGACTGCTAACACCCTGCAAACTCTCAGCAGGCCTGTTGCTGTCTCTTGACTATTCCTACCTTAACACCTGTCTTTACCCCAGTTTTCCCATCATGCCTGTGAGCTACGGTAGTGTGAGCCATGCAGAGTCTGGTTGGATCCAGGTAGGATGTGTTCATCATAAGTGGTGCGTATGTGGCAGTAGCCTCTCCCATTTTGGTTTGCCCTACATCACTGATCTAGGTAGCCCTGTGCTTGCTTTTCAGGGGACAAAAGAAATTAATTAGCTAGTTTATATAACCTGGGTTGACCTCAGACTTACTTGTAGCCAAGAATATCCTTGAACTTCAGATGCTCCTGCTTCTACCTCCCAAGTTTATAGGTGTATGCCGCCATGCCTGATTTTAAGTAGTGCTGGAAATCTAGTGTTTTATGCATGCTTGGCAGACACTCTGCAAACTGTTACATCCCAATTGCAGAGAAGAGAAATTTAAACCTTGGCCAGTCAGTATTAGAGTTGAAGCTTGAATTTAGAGCTTCCCGGGACTGGGGAAAATATAGACATTATCTGTACTGCTATACTGGCCTGATTTCAAAAGCAGTATATTAAAAATGTGACACATCTGGGAATGATGATACACACTTTTAATCCCAGTGCTGAGGAGGCAGGGGCAGGTGGGTCTGTGAGTTTGAGGCTAGCCTGGTCTACATCATGAGTTCCAGGACAGCCAGGGATACACAGTGAGACACTGTCTAAAACAAATTAATTAATTAAAACTTTTAAAGAAACTTTATATTAATTATATAAATTAACTATATAACTTTAGAGGATTTAGGAAATATATCATTACTACCAAGCCCATATGTAGAAATATGTGTGTATATTTTTTTCACATCTAAAGATTTTTCTAGGGACTGGAGAGATAGCATGGTGGTTAAGAACACCTACTGGTTTTCAGAGGATCTGAGTTCAATTCCCAGTAGCTGGAATGTAGCTCACAACTGTCTATAACTTATGTCCCAGGGGATCCATCACCCTCTGCTGACCTCTGCAGGCATTGCATATATGTGTGCGTACACACACAGGCAAAATACTCATACACATAAATAAAAATTAAGATTAAAAAAAATTGAAGGTATTTCCTAAAATTTATGATTGTAATAAATGTAATATATATACATTTTACAGCTTCCTTTTTAAAAAGCCATTGTAAAAGTAATAACAGGCTTGTTATAGAAAATTAAAATAAGATAAGAGTTCAAAGTTCTTAGTCCTCTTAATATCAGAAGTACTTGATACATTAATGTTGCCTTCTAGAAATTGTGTATGTGTGCATATATACATTTTAAAACATTCATATATATTTTTGGCAACTTGACTTTTAAAATTACTTTTATTATGGAAAGCTTCAAAATATACATAAAATACAATGTAATCCTAACACATCATTTATTTCTAACCATCAACTTGTTTGTTCTTGTTTCTTTTACTCCCCTAACCCCTCCCCTGTGTGTGTGTGCATGTGTACACATACACCTACATGCATATCGCATATGTGTGTGGAGGCTAGAGTTTAATGTCTTCCTCATTCATTCTCTACTTTATTTTTTGAGACAGGGTCTCTCACTGAACCCAGGACTTACAAATTCAGCTAGACTAGTCTGTCCAGGGAGCTCTGGGGATCTGCCACACTGGAACAAAGTAAATCCCAAACATCCTATTTGTTAATAAAAAAATTCAGTGTGTGTGTGTGTGTGTGTGTGTGTGTGTGTGTGTGTGTGTGTGTGTGTGTATGTGAGTCTCCTTCCTCTGGAGTTATCTACCTTGCTTTTTGATTAAGAGTTTCTCATTGGTTGGTCCAGAGTTAGTCTGATTAGGCTAAATTGGATAGCCAACAAGCCCCAAGGATCCCTTTCAACATTGGGATTACAAATGTATCCCACTATGCCTGACCTTTTTATGTGGGGTCTACATATCAAACTCGGGCCTTAATGCTTGCATAGCAGCACTTTTCTGACTATGACATTTCTCCAGCCCAGATGGTAATTTTTTAAAGTTGCATAATAAAATCATACCCAACAAAATGAACAGTGATTCTGGCAACATTAAATGAAATAGGTGAGCATTAGCAGTACACAGCAAATAAAGTAAATCTCAGAACACTGGGGCTTGGGGACATGTCTAGCTCAGTGATGGAGTGTTTAGTGTTGAACTAGCATTGCGAGGGCCTACACACACACACACACACACACGCACGCACGCACGCACGCACGCACGCACGCACGCACGCACAGTTATACAAGAAGAAAAGGAGGAAGCTCTCCAGCTCTTCCACCATGAAGAAGGTCTTGGAACTGAGGAGCAAGACACTGCTACTGTCAGCAACCAGCTGCCCTTCTGGGACATCACGTAAAATGATGTAACTGAGTGAAAAAGTGGCAGAGAGCTGGCCTCTCTCCCTGCTCAAGTCACTAAGCTGCAGTTGTAGTGAGAGATGCTCATGAGCCCCAAGCTCTAAGTCTGCCCTTGAAGACGCAGTGGAAGGCTTCTTGGTCTGAGAAAACCAGTTTTGGGGACTTGATCTTTTTTTTTTACTTGGAAGCTGAAATCAAGGTGATCTGGTACCCTAGTGGTGAGTCCTCATTTTATACATGAGAAAAGCATGGTCAGGAAAAGTGTAGTTCCTAGCAGGCTGGGGGCTGGACAGAGTCTAAGCCTTTACTTCTCTATGGTAGCCACACAGTATTTCTGCTTCTAACTCCTGAGCTGATGAGGAAGCAGCTGAGGCTCCTGACAGGTTTTTAATGTGCACTCTGAATTCCTGGGTATACCTTGTATAGGTCTCTTTGTCTTTGCTTGGTTTCTTTGATTTGGAGGTAGTGATCAACAGTGATATGTTTTCAATGGCAATTGGTGACCAGCCTTATCTATGGTGATGTAGTAATTTGAATACAAATAGTGTGCCATGAGTCCCGGTCTCTAACCCACACTAATTACTTAGCCAGCTAACTCAGTCTGTAGTTTTCTGAAGTGAACAGGGCTGTCCAGAGCACGAGTGTGCCAGATGACTTTGGGATGTATAGAATGGACAACTTTTCTTTCACTGGCATAAATAAGTTTTTAAGTGTGTTGATAAATTTAGACAAAATAAGGTAAGTGGTTTCCAGCTGGAAGAAAGTACCAAAGACCATCATCTGGCTGCTTCAAGCTTCCTAATCTTTCCCGGTCATAGGAATTTCTTTATATTCTGCCATATACCAGTCATAGTCTTGAGTAGATTCTGTTCTCCTAGTTAACATAATTTGTCTAAAATTAAAAGATAGCTTGGCAGTTCAATTTAATATTTAATGGAGCATCTATTTATTGTCTGGTGTGGTTAATACAGGAAAATTTAAGTATAAATGGGAGAGCTTTGTTGAGAACCTTCTAGATGTTGCTCTGTATTTTTGTAATGAAATGTGTGTTGGGCCATGTCCATGAACAACTCATGAGAAGTGCATAGCCCCACAGCTTCTGTCCCTGCGGCTCTCTGGAAAATCTGCTCCCACATTCAATCATAGAGTTTATAACTGAGAGAAGTTATAAGTTGGCTTGGAAGTTGAGGGAAGTAGGCCTTAGCAATGAACAATCAAATGCTTTCTGCCTTCCAGGATTGTCTTGAGAATCTTCACTGAAAGCTTTGCTGGCAAGCAGCTATGGCAAGTAAAGGGCCCTCGGCCTCTGCATCTACTGAGAATTCCAGTGCTGGGGGGCCCAGTGGCAGCAGCAATGGCACTGGTGAGAGTGGAGGGCAGGACAGCACCTTTGAATGCAACATATGCCTGGACACAGCCAAGGATGCTGTCATCAGCCTGTGTGGCCACCTCTTCTGGTGAGTACCCTTCCTCCTCTCTCTGTGGACACCCTACCAAGTTTGAAAGCCCATGGCCCTGGGCAGATGTTTCACTTTGGACAGAAAATGTTTGGGGTAGATAGATGTCTCACTAATTTTGACTCCTGATACATTCAGACCCAAGGGACAAGAAGCCACAGTTTCTATCCTAGCTCTACTGCTGAAAGTCTGGGTAACCTTGGGCAAATCCTGTTTTCACCCTGGCCATCTTCCCATCTCTCCAGGAGTAAGGCCATTTTGTGAGCATGTACTGTCACTTGAGCAAGGCTTGCTTGCAGACAGTATTGCATAGTGGTTTTGAGCAAGGACTGTGGAGCCAGACTTCTTCCTCTTAGATCTTGATTCCACTACTTCCCTAGTGAATGACCTTAGACAGGATATGTACATGCACTCTGCCTCATTTTACAGGCTTATTTCTATTAAATAGCCCCAAATAGTAAGCATGTTGAAAGAGCACATAGCACTATGTGTGCTAGCTACGGTTGTAATTGTTCTATATTTTATGTGTATGTTTTAAAATGAAGCAGCAAGTCAGTGTCCCAGTCTCAGTGCTTCCAGAAACCTGCTGTCTCTGACAACTTAGGTAGATGTGGAGTAGTGGTTGTTTTTCTTTCGAGATGTTAGCCTAACTTTGAAGGGTAGAGAGAAACCTTGATCGTAGAGGGGAAATAATAGCAAATAAAGTCAAGGGCCCGTGCCACCCCAGAGCAGGCAGTTTCTAGAGATGGGCATTTATGCTGTCAGTTTATCTGAGTCTCTGAGGCTACTGTTGCCCACTCACAAAACCCTGGATGGGATGTTAGGGAGCAAGAATAGCTTGGATGGGCCAGATTACCAAACCCAGGGGACATAGACCCCGTTAATATTTTTGTGCAGGAATATGGGGAAGAAAGCAATATCTGAGAGTTTAAATTCTCAGCAATATAAAAGATAAATTTATTGATGAATTAAATTTATTGATGAATTAATAGACTAGTGTAGAGGTTTTTGTTTTTGAAATTTTTTTGCTCTAATTCTTGTTTTGTATAGACAAAAGTGACAGAATTAAGACAGGCAATATACTGCTGAAAAGAACAGATTTAAAGCAGTATGTGTCTAGACTACAGTGTATCTTTAACAAATCTGTTTCTTCTCTGCATGTCACCTTCCTCTGTTCCATAGAGATGGTTATACATCCTGGTGCCATTCAGTGAAAAGAAAAAATAAAAATCAACTCAGCCACTCTGACACATAGTAATTGCTTCATAGGGAGGAATCTTCATCATTATTTTTGTTTACTTGGGTTTTGGGACAGCGTCACTATGTAGACCAGGCTGACCTTAAAATTTCAACACTCCTCTTGCCTCTGCCTCTGGAATTCCATCCACCTTTATTACAATCCTGAGGCTTGCTCTGAACATCACTTCTTTGCTTACTCTTTTAACCTGTAGCATTTGAGCAGGTTCTAACAGAGTCCTGGTGTTATTTGACATGCCCTCTGGAGAGGTCACAATGGCCCCAGAAGCTCAGTGTTGGATTCAGATATGAACGTTTCCTATACTTAGGAGCCTGCATTTGTGTGTGAGCTAGCCATGTTCAGGGATTGAGAGAAGCACTGTCTTCTTAGGCCATGGTTTTATTCATCTAGAAAAGACACATGATGTGTGAGAAACTCCATGACTGCCACTCAGTAAGTTGTAGTAGATTTTTGTTGACTTTATTAATAAGAAAAAAAAAGAAATACTAAAAATCTTGGATTGAATACTTTTCTTTCAGCTATAATGCCATTTTTTTTATGCAGCAGTAGATGTAGACAGTAGAGAGTTTTTAGTCCTGGTGTAAGTTACATGTTTCTGAACCTTGGTTTCCTCCTTTGAAAAACGAGACCATGGTTCTATCTGGAATCGTAGCACCAAAAGGGAGCTGAGAAGGAAACTCAGTGGTTAAGAGCACTACTTTCCCTTCTAGCAGACCCAGGTTTGATCCTTAGAGCCCACATGGCCGCTTACAACTATCTGTAACTCCAGTTCCAGGGGATACAACAGCCTATGGCTTCCATGGGCAACCGGTACACATGTGGTTCATGGACATACACATAAGAAACACTCTTACCCATAAAAATAAATAAACCTGCCGGGCGGTGGTGGCGCATGCCTTTAATCCCAGCACTTGGGAGGCAGAGGCAGGCGGATTTCTGAGTTTGAGGCCAGCCTGGTCTACAGAGTGAGTTCCAGGACAGCCAGGGTTACACAGAGAAACCCTGTCTCGAAAAACCAAAACAAACAAACAAACAAAAACCCCTAATACCCTGAAGTCTGAGGTGGAGGATCAAAAGTCTGAAGCCAGTTTGGGTTATATGGTGAAACCCTGTATTTAAATTTTAAAAAAAAATTAATTTAAAAAGAAAAAAAAAAGGAAGAAGTGTTGAGCAGCAGCTCTATAGGATGGAGGTAGCCTTTCCCCAGTAGCCTCTCCATTTTTCTATTACAAAGATGGTTTGAGTAGGCCTGGTCTCTCAAACCACTTCCTGTTAGAAGAGCAGTTTGTTAAATTGGATCTGAAATAATAGAAAATCCATATGTTACTTGTGAGCCTGAGGAGCTGTGAACCATCTGATACGGTGCATATTATGTGTGTATGTATATATGTGTGCTTTTATGTTGCCATGTGTTACATGACAGTGCTGACTTTTCCTGCAGAGAATATGTGACATATTAGATTCCTTCAGAGCCTATAATATCTGAAAGACTAACCTATGGATAAATTGTGCTTGGCTGGTCTGGAGTGGGGGTTTGTTTGTTTGTTTTGGGGGGTGTTTTTGTTTTGTGCGGTTCAGACTGGAGACTGGAGTCACTTGTTTTTCCTACGGGGTTAGCTTTTTCTTACCTGTTTTGTTTCATTTTGTTGTTGTTTAAAGACAAGGTCTTCTATAACCTAGGCTGTAAACTCAATCACACTGTGTAGGTGAGGATGACTTTGAACTCCTGATCCTCTCCTGCCCCTGCCTCCCAAGTACTGGATTATAGATATGTGCCTTCATACCTTTTCCCATATGTGATGACAGTAATTTGTGTGAAGCCTCACTGGGGTTACAGTACTCCAGTTACCCCCTTCTGATGTCCCTTCCCTACTCATGGAGTGTGTCTGCTAATGAAAGCATTTTTCTCCTTCTTCCCACTTTTCTTCCTGATGATTGGCCGCCCTGGGGACTCTGTAGTTGGCCGTGTTTACATCAGGTAAGATGTACTTCATTTTACTTTGTCTTTCATCAGCTAGAGTTGCACAAGACAGCCCTCATCTCAGGGGACTACTGTCAGAAACTGCAATCTCCCTTGCTTCTGGGCTTAGTTGCCCTTTTTATACACCTGCCTGCTGACTGGTATTTGATGTAATAAAGAGGTCTTTTCATGTCTGAATTAGTCCCAGTTCTTCCAATAATAGCCATATGGGCTTGGATGGCCACCACTTTTCTGTGTCTCGGTGACTCATTTGCAGATGGATTGGACTTGATAATGTTAGCTCCCTTTTCGTTTTTTGTTTTGTTTTGCTTCAAAACAAGATTGAATGTATCCCAAGCTATATCCTCAAACTTACCAAGTAGTTGAGGATGACCTTGAAATCTTCCTTTCTCAAAGTGCTGGGGTTATAGGTGTGCATCACAGTACCTACTTCATGTAATCAGGGAACCCAGGATGTCTTGCTTGCTAAGCAATTGATCTGCTAACTAAGTCACATCCTCACCTATTAGATCATTTTTTTGTTTTTGAGTGCTTATATTTATAAAAGATAACATCCTAGCTAGAGAGACAGCTCAGTGGTTAGGAATGCTTGCTGTCCTTGCAAAGGGCCAATTTCAGTTCCTAGCACCTATAACTCTAGCTCCAGGGGCTTCAACACTTGTGGCTATACAAACATATGGGGGGGAGGGGAAGGGAGAGGGAGGGAGGGAGGGAGGGAGGGAGAGAGAGGAGAGAGAGAAATCTTGAAGAAATAAAAAAGTAGCTCCTTTCATATCAGTGTACCTCTTTCCTGAAAGGTCTTAAGATTGTTGAGAAGAGGTATGCTTTTTTTGGTGTGAATAGATAGCTTTTGCAGAGGAGAAAAGTCTTGTTTTAATTTATTATGAAAACCAGTTAGTGTTCACTGAGAACTGAGCCTGGCATTGGCAACTAGATGTGAACAGTCACAGCCAGGTAGCCATTTCCATGGGTGTCAGAAGTACAGCATTATACTCCTGGTTGGCTTAGAGGGTGCTGGGGGAGGACTGGGACTAGACCTCTCTGTTTCTTCCTAGGGAAAGAAGGAGCTAGGAATGAGCAGTCTGACTCACTTGAACTTGAGAGAATAGAAGATTTGGCAGAATGTATTAGTGTGAGCTTCAGGAGATCATGTAACGTAGGTTTTGGAGCTATTGGCAAGTAGGGAATGTAGGATATAAAGTCATGAAATGCTATTTCTGTATCTCTGAAGTCTTTGGCTCATATTCATTTAATGAACTTTTTATCTTCAAATCTAGAGATGCATTTTACATCTAAAAACAATATCGAGGGGCTGATGCATAGTTCATCTATAGTGTGTATACCGATGATGTGCAAGGCTCTGAGTTAATCCCTAGTACTAAAAATAAATAAAGGTTGAGAAAATATACATAAGAAACCCTCCGTACCCAGAAAGAGGTCAAGTTAGCTGTGGTGGCATACTTCTGTAAGCCTTGTACTTAGGAATCAAAAGACGTGAGGATCAAGAGTTCAGCATCTTCAGATACGTGAGACTGCTTCAAAAAGAAAAGGAAAACATACAAGCATAACACTTAAAAAATAAAGTTTAGATAATGAACAGATTCTGTCCCTTAACACAATATTAAGTCACCCAAAAATGATTAACACATCCAGGTGCTGATGTCAGGTTATATACCATTTTTTTGGGAAAATGCTGTAAAAATGAGAAATTGGGGATGCAGGGACAGCTCAGCAGTCAAGAGCATGTACTGCTCTTCCAAAGGGACCCAAGTTCAGTTCCCAGTACCCATATTTGTTTGCATATATCCTTGCCCTCCACTGACATATATATATATATATAATTAATATATATATACACACACATATATATACATATATACACGCACACACACAGACTATATATATATATATATAATTAAAAATAAGATATGTATATTTTTAAGAAAAGTGAGAAATCACAGAAAGAAAAATGAGATAATGGGTAATTTGACTGATCTTGAAAGTAAGGTTCTGTTTATACCAGGAGCCTGCAGGAGCCTCAGGCTTGCAGCTCCTCTGTACTGTTCCCAGAGAGTAACAGAGAAAGAAGCTTGTTTAATTACTGGTATTTAAAGGCAATTTTGATTTTATCCCCAGTAAATATTTTTCAATGCTAGAAGCAGAAATTAGATTATGGTTCCTAAGTGTTCCCAGCTCAGGCTACTCCAGCCAGTGTTTCCACATTAAGGACTCTGGCTTCACAGTCAGATGCTGCATTTGGCTAACAACAGGGCAGCTTTGGTTCATTCTTTTCATGTTTTTCTCTCACTTGTAGTGGTTGGAGACTAGACCTAACAGACAAGTATGTCCAGTTTGTAAAGCTGGAATCAGCCGGGACAAGGTCATCCCACTCTATGGCAGAGGCAGCACTGGACAGCAGGATCCCAGGTAAAGACTTGCTTCATCTGATACCCCTGTCCCCACTTGGATGTCATTCACGTCTACTTAGCACTCTAACCCTGCCTTTAGCTTGGTGTTTGTTGATGGCTGCTTGATTTTGAGGCATTTTGATCGAGATGAGAGTCACCTGGGAAGGGTGGGGCCTGAGAGTAGAAGAGCCAGATGGCAACTTGCTGGCCCGTTCAGTAGGTGTTCAGTGTCATTTGCCAGTGGGTAAACAGTTGTGCAGTGTTGTGAAGCACTTCCTGCAGCCTGGGAAGCAGGCATGTGCCTAAGGACTGCGCTTGCTGCACCAGTGAATATGAGTCTAGGGAGGGAGGGGATCGGAAACATGATGGCTTTGTGGGGACTGGGATTTCGGAAATGGAGATGTAGGTGGCCCTTTTGACCTGGCATCTGTACCTTTCCAGAAAAATGTCTTACTGTCTAGCATTTCACCTGACTCCACATCTCCTGTCTACCAGACATACAGATAAAGAGTGTTCTATCACACTTGTCACACTTGTGTTTGCTCTGAGGGATACTCCTTGGTCCCACTCAGACTACACCCTGCTTCCTGCAGCCTTTTTTTGATTCCTGCCCTTATTTTATGAAAGCCTTAAAGTCCCCTCCCTGAGGTGATCTTTCTTCTCCGTAATCCTCCCACCCTATATTGTGACTGCTTGTATCTCTCTTGAAATCATCATCATCTCAAGAATGGGAACTCTCACCAGTATCAGTATTGATTGCATCCTGCCTTGTGCCTTATGTGAAATAAACCCAGTCAAATTGTTTGGACAGTCTGAGACCTAGCAGCAAAAGTAAAAGATAGATAGCATGGGGTGCTGGCCTAAGAGTAGTAGAGGCCAAACTGAAATTAGTATGGGAGATTAGAGAGACTTTGAACCTTAACCCTATCAAACAAACCATCCTAGGTTTTAGTCTGGCTTAGGACTTCTGCAGGCCTAGGGAAGCAAAACTGGCCATTTTTCATAACCATGGACCAGAATCTCTATTGCAAGGGTAGGCTGTACAATCTGATATCTTTCTCAGAATAAGCTGGCTTTCCTGATTTGAGGTAGAATGGAGTTAGAATTTTGTTAAGCCAACACAGTTGTGTATGTTGAACAGGAGAGTGACCCAGACACTGCTGGCCAGTCCTCAAGGGGAACAACTTACAACACTTAGTAATGGCCTTACTTTGTTTCTTTTCAGAGAGAAGACTCCACCTCGTCCTCAAGGTCAGAGGCCAGAGCCAGAAAATAGAGGGGTGAGAAACATTCTAGGAAAAGCTTCTAGAAGTGTGCCTGTGGCTCTGGAAAGTTCTTGTTGATGTTACAGTTTTTCCCCTTCGTCCTAAAAGTAAAGTTCAGAAAGAAGGCAAGCGGGGGAAAAATTCTAGAACCACTCATCCAGAGATAGCCATTGGGAGCATTTGGGCCTGTCTTCTCGTCTTCCTTTACTGTGTGTGTGTGTGTGTGTGTGTGTGTGTGTGTGTGTGTATGTATGTGTGTGTGTGTGTGTGTGTGTTTTGTTAATTTATACATGTATGTTTATTGATTATACAGTTACATATTTATTTCAGATTTTTAAATTTAATCTTTATTATCATTGTATGCATATGATGGGGGAGTCTGTGTGTAGACATGAGAGGATACTTTGGGGAGTCAGTTCCTCTTCCAACATGGACTCTGGAGATGGAACTTGACATGTTAGACTTCATGTCAAGCCCCTTTAATGCTAAATTGTCTTACCAGCCTGATTTCTTGGATTTTTGAGATAGGGTCTCACTGTGTATCCCAAGCTGATATAGAACTCATGATCTTCCTGCCTCAGTCTCCTGCTGCTGGTATTATAGACACAGGCTACCATGCCTAGACAGTCCTCCTGCCTCAGACTTTCTAATGCTGTCATTAGGAAGACATAGGCCGCTGGGCAGTGGTGGCGCACGCCTTTAACCCCAGCACTCGGGAGGCAGAGGCAGGCGGATTTCTGAGTTCGAGGCCAGCCTGGTCTACAGAGTGAGTTCCAGGACAGCCAGGGCTACACAGAGAAACCCTGTCTTGAAAAACCAAAAAAAAAAAAAAAAAAAAAAAAAAAAAAAAAAAAAAAAAAAAAAAAAAAAGGAAGACATAGGCTACCATGCCAGGCTTTTTTGTTTTTTACTTTTTTTACAATATGTGGCTCTTGTTTTATAATTCTTAAATTTTCATGTATTCTGCAGATACTAAGTGCCTTAATGTACTCTGGCAATTACTGTAGCAGTGGTAATTTAACAACTGACCTAGCAAATGGTCTCTGCTCTGTGGAATGTACCCATGAGAACTGGAGAATTTCAGCAGTGCAGTTTAAGATGTTGCTGAGGCCCACAGTCATAGCATTTAACAGTGGCTGTTGAGTTGTACAGACCTAATGTAATAGCATCTATTGTATTATAGGGCACTTACCTTCTACCTTTGCTGTCTGAAACATACTCAGATGAATGTACAGTTTTGTGCAGAAGTGTAGTTATTATGATAAATCCTTAGAATTACTGACTCAAAATGTACATATTCAAATAAAATATTAGTCTTATTTCAAATAGCAATTTATTTTTTAATAGCAATTTCTCATTAAAATATTAATGAGGACTGGGAATGTAGCTCATGGCCAGGAACATAGTAGCAGTCAGGCAGGCATGGTGCTGGAGTAGTAAGTTTGAGCTTACATCCTTATGTACAAGCAGACAGCAGAGAGAGCTAACTGGAAATATCTCAAGTCTTTTGAAACCTCAAAGCCTACCCTCCAGCAAGACCACACCTCTTAATCCTTCCCAAACAGTTCCACCAACTAGGAACCAAGCATTCAAATATGAACCTATAAGACCCATTCTCATTCAAACCTCTATAGCTACCTAGTGAAGTCAGTGCCAGTTGTCTCAAATTAATTAAAAATTAAAAAATATACATTAATGAAAATTATTTACCTGAACTGTTAGAATCTTAGAACCAAATATATGGTAATTCCTACAGTTCTCTTTGTTTGTGTACCATACATTATTTTCTTAATTCTATTAGAAATTATGAGTATGTGTTTGCAGTGGTATATGCATGACTGTAAGAAGCTACCGGCATCATGTTCCACTGAAGCTAGAATGGAAGGCAGCTGTGAGCTACTCAACATGGGTGCTGGGAACTGAACTCGGGTCCTCATGGAGCCATGTCTCCAACCTATATAATTTTATTTTTATTTTCCTCTCACTCTTCTGTTAACTGGTTAGCAAATTTAATTTTGGCAGTATATTTCATGATATGCTAAACAAAGTATCTTTAAAATGTCATTGTGCTATCTTTTTAATCTTGTGTTTCAGATGGGTGTTTGTTCATATTCTAGGTTTTTTATTGTTTCATCATTTATTTATGTATATGTGTGGGTGTTCCCTGTGGAGGCCAGAATCTCTGGAATCTGGAGTCACAAGTGATTGTGAGCTTCCTGAATGGGTGCTGGGAACTGAACTCTGGTCTCTGGAAGAGCTAGAAATGCTCTTAACTATTAAGCCATCTCTCTAGGCCACTCTTTTATTTTTGAGAAAGGGTTTCCACCTATAGCCACATGCGGTTTCCTTTATTTTATACTTTTGAGTTAGAGTCTCATATATCTCACGTCACCACAGTCTGGCAATAGGAAGCACCTCTTGAATGACATTATAGAAGAACTATATAGTAGAGTTTTGCCAGGTGATGGTGGTGCACACCTTTAACCCCAGCACTCAGGAGACAGAGGCAAGTGGATCTCTTAAGTTTAAGGCCAATATGATCTACATAGTGAAATCCAGGACAGCCAGGGTGACACAGAGAAACCATGTCTCAAAACAAACAAACAGGTTTGTGTGCCCAGTCTCCTTTTTGGGGGGTATGGGGTCACTGGGACATAGGGCATTGATCCAGCCTTTAATTACAACCAAATCCAAACTCTAATCAACCCCATACCTCTCAAAACCCATTCAAAGCCCAGTCTCCTTTAAGCCTCATATATCCACATAAAGAGTGTAGCTGAGGGGTAAATATATGTAGTATACCTGTCCAGGGACACAAACAGAACCGAAACACAATCTGGGTCTACTGAAGTCCTGCTCTCTACTGCTAGACAATCTCCCTTACCTTCTTAGGCTCTGCTTGCTCAAGCAGCACTAGCAAGCAACAGAAATCAGAGACCTCAGGAAGCCAGAGGCTTTGGCCCTGATGGCTGAGGGCACACCTCTGGGTCCTAAGCACCTGCAGTTGCTATTAGTCTAGTTTGCTTGCTTGCTTCCTTCCTTCCTTCCTTCCTTATTAATTTCTTTCATCTCACTATAGCCCTGTCTTTGCTAGCTAGCACTCAATATATAGATTGGGATGGCTGTGCTGGGATTAAAGGTTTGTGCCACTCTGACTGCCTGCCTTCCACCCCAGTCTTTGCATTATTTCATCATTTGTTTTAAAGAACTCACTAGAAGTCCAAAGGAAGGAAAGGAATTTGTTAAGTTGTGCACAGTGATTAAGAGTATGAGTGTTCAGAGCCAGCAATGGGCCTGGTGACCTTTGTTCAATCCCCAGAACTTACATAGGTAAAAAGAGAACTGACTCCATAAAGATGGCCTCTAACCACATAGGCACTGTGACACATGTGTAATATACATAGGAACACCTACATGCAATAATAATACATTTTTCTTTAAAGTTTGAATTTTCAGATTATATTGTCCACATTTAGTCTCCTGTAAAATGTTTAATGCAAGAATTAAACAACATAAGCTGCCACTCTTTAACATACTTACCTATAATTCCAGCAGTCAGGAGACTGAGGCAGGAGTATTGCAAATTTGAGGCCAGCCTAAGCTACCTAGTGAGATCCTGTCAGAGTAAGGAGAGAGAAAAGAAAAGGCTGGATTTGTGTCTTGTGTGGAGACCTTGCACTCAGAGTAGCTGATTACTAACAGAGTGACTGTTCTGCTAAGTCCACTCCTGGGAAAGACAATGGGTGGAAACATATTTGGGGAGAAACCAAGGCAATGCAAACTGCTGACAGCAGCTATTTGGAAAGATTTCTGACTTACTTTCTAATGACAAATATATGTTACTCTCCTCTTTTTCCTCTTCTTTCTCCTCCTCTTCTTCTTCCTCTTCCTTCTCCTCCTCTTCTTCCTCCTCTTCTTCCTCTTTCTCCTCCTCCTCTTCCCATTTCCCAAGAGCTGAGACAGTACCATATCCAGATTTTACAGTAATCTGAAGAAATTAAATTGTTTTAAATATTCAGAATTTTATGTGACATGAAAATTTTCTGTGTATATGTTTTGCTTTATTTTGTGTTTTGCTTCTGTTTTTATTTGGGTTTATGGTTTGTTTGTTTGTTTGTTTGTTTGTTTGTTTTTGAGAGTCTTGTTGGAAGTCTTGATATAGACCAGGCTGATAGGAAACTAATTATCCAGCTACCACCACTTAGCTAAATTAATGCCGTGCTTTGGACCAAACTCAGAGCTTCATGAATGCTAGGCAAGTACTCAGCCAGCTCAGCTATATCCACAGCCCCTGAAGTCTTTAGGAAAACTACTCACATTGTGACAACATGTTTATATATTGTCATTGTAAAGGAGTTTCAACAGTTTGACAGTCTAAGTCACAGCAGGTTTTCTGTCTTGTGCATAAATGAACACCAAGTTCCTTAGAGAACATGTACAAGATTTTGTTTGACTGAACTGCTGACAAATCAGAGTTCCATCTTTTTTTGCTGTTGCAGATAGTATGTGTCCTATTGTGATGCTCCTTTGCATTTGGCCATGGGACTGACTGCTAGCTGTGTATGATAAATAACATGTAGGAAATATTACTAGCTCCTACAGAACCCTGGAAAATGACCTAACACTGTTATAAACCCTGAGAGTAATGGTTTTCACTTTTGGTCAGAGCTGTATCTTTTTGGACTGTTTATAGCTCTTTAGCTACACGCCAAGGGTAGAAGGTCAGAGGTGCCTCCAGAGCTCCTTTGCTTTGTGTCATGGCTGGGAGGAAGAGCTGAGGCCTTAGTTTGTGGCAGAGGGACAAGAAGAAACATGGGTACCATATCTGTGCTGTGATGTGAGACACTGAGAGAGATGGAGTAAATCTGCTCTTTTATTTTAATTGCTTTTCTTCCCCACAGGGATTTCAAGGATTTGGATTTGGAGATGGCGGCTTTCAGATGTCTTTTGGAATTGGAGCATTTCCATTTGGGATATTTGCCACAGCATTTAACATAAATGATGGACGGCCTCCTCCAGGTAAGCCCAATTTCCTTAAATCAGGAACATATCCTGCTGGAAAACTGCCTGGAATTTAGCAGTATAGAAGCTGCAGAAGCTGCAGAAGCTGCAGATCACTATCACTGCATGCATATCAGACTTTCCAAAATCCTTTAAGTTCTTTGCTGATTGCCACACTCATCCAATGATCTGAGCATTTAACCATGCATTAGGTACATGAGGGATGTGTTATGTTCTATTACAAATAGAGGGGCTCATTACCAACACTGCAAGTAGAGATTTTAAGAATAGCCCATGACCATTAAAATAAAAATTATAAACAATACTTAGCTAATGAAAAGCTTAATCCTACACATGTATACACACACACACACTCACTTTGACCATTTTGGATCAGGGAGGAGTGAAATGTTAGGATCTCCTGTTCCCTGGAATCTCTTAGAACACAAAATGGGGCTGATGCCAAACTTCAGACCTTTGGGAACTGTGTTTATATCTGTCATCTGTATTCCTCCTTAGCCTCTTATCTGTAACAGCTGTTTTTAAAGTACAGCAAGGCAGCAAAGCTTGGACTCCGTTATACTCTGACACCTAAGCCACCACCCATTTTATGAATCCTATAAAAGATGCCAAAGTCGATTGAGCCCTGCTTATAGTAATGGAGCCTTCTGGGCCCTTGGTATAGTATGAGGAATAGAAGTGACCAGTGTAGGTCTGGTCAGGAGCTTAGTGCTCTAAATATGGTGACCCATTCAGAAGTCATCAGAGTTGTTGCCTGCTTTATCCAATTCCTTGGCCATAGTTGGCAATAAACCTCTTTGTTGCCTGCCTGCATGAATTTATCAGAGCAACCAACTGTGAGGGAGTAACATGCTACCCCACAGTGTACTCAGGCACTTGTTGGGGTCCACACTAGCCCCGCGTTGGGGCGGCCAAAAAAATGTCGTGGCCCAAGCTCGAGTCCCTGTTTGGGCGCCAAAAATGTCACGAGCAAAATGTTGAGGCCCGGGGCGACCCACGTTTGGGCAGCCACTGTATCCCGGCCCAAGCTGCCGCTCCGGTCCGCGGGTCAGGGTTCAGCAAGAGCGAGAGTGAGGACGGACTTGAAGAATGCAGACCAGACAGAGTGTGATTCAATCCCGTTTATTCTTCAGTCTCTCTTCTTCTCTCCAAGTCCCAAGTCCTAAGTTCCTAGTCCCTAGTGCCTCCAAGTTCCCAGTTACTTCTTCCAATTTCTCTTCCAAGTGCCTGCTACCTAATGCCTAATTCCTACTCCAAGTTGTACTCTCTGAAGTGTCTGATTCTCTCTTCTGTGTCTCCCTAATGTCTGATGTGTCTGATTCTCTGATCTCAGTCTGATTCTCTCCGTCTGCCTCTGCCTTTTATATGTCTCACTTCTAAGCCACGCCTCTAAGTTACACCTTTAATCATGCCCTTAGGTCTTGTCTCTAAATCTGATCTCTACACTTCTAAGTCATACTCTTAAGTCACACACCTTTAATCTCACACACCTTTAATCTCACACACCTTTAATCTCACACACCTTTAATCTCACACACCTTTAATCTCAAGGTATCTAAACCAAGATCATCGGAGTGTTCTCAGCTGTTGTAGGCTATTGTAATCCAAGTCACATGTCAGGGTATATGGCTCAAGATGGCTGCAAAGCTGATAGCCGCTTTCTGCTAAAAGTCGGCCCCCAACAGGCACTACTCCATATAAATCTTCGTCTGCCTAGAATGTTTCCCTGCAGTTCACACATTGTTTTCTCAGAGAAAGGGGACCCCAAAGGGCAGGATGTGATTTACCTTAAAGAAAAGACAAATCCCTGTAGAAGCAGCAGGAACTTCAGACTAGCTTTCTGCTTTCTACCCTGGTCCAGCTTTCAGACTAGATCTCCAGCTCATTTTGCAGTCAGGCTGGACTCTTGACCAGTTTTCCTTTGTCATGTTTGGTAGTTTGCACAGCCTAGACGTGTATTCAGTTGCCTTCCTGCCTCTGCAGTACTCTGACAAGCAGCTTTTCTAAAAGCAAAGGTTCTCACTCAGTCACTCAGTTCTCCCTCCATCTTGCCATGTGATTTCTGGGCCCTGGTTCTGGGAAGAGCAGGTATGCAAGATACGTTTAGAGCCATCCGGAGCGGTTTGCAGAGAGACAGGAGTACCAGTGCTCGTGTATGAGCCCCTATGGTCTCAGAAGGCCCATACTCTGCTTCTGATACTGCCTTTTAAAAAATAAGACCCACCAAAGAGTACCATGCATGGGGCACAGTGTAGGGAAGACAGGTAAGAGGGGCTCTGCTCCCTGTGTGTGTTTGCTGATAATCCACTGGTTCATTTGCATATGTAGGACAGCTCTTTTGGAGATCAAAGCCTCATTGTAGTATTTTGCTTGTATTTGTTTTGGTTTCTTTTATTTGAAGTTTGGGAGTCTTTATTGTGCAGGATTCTGTTTGTATAAAGAAATGAAGATTCATCCTCTCCAGTTCTGGCCCCAATGGGCAGCATGCACAGCTATAGCCTTCTAACAAAGTCTCTTCCTGCTTTTTCTCTAGCTGTCCCTGGAACACCCCAGTATGTGGATGAGCAGTTCTTGTCACGCCTCTTCCTATTTGTTGCCCTGGTGATCATGTTCTGGCTCCTGATCGCCTAATACAGGACCCTGTTTACATCTACAGCAGCACCTCTGGACTGGTGATATGCTGCACCCACTCCTGTGTTTATTTAATCCTGACCCCTGGGATCAAGGGTCAGAAACACATCAAGGAGTCTTGCTTCTCCATTAGAGCTTTGGAACTCAAAACCAGTTGGCGAGGAACCCCCACTTTCACCACTGCTGTAAACACTCTTCTATAAGCTCAGGTCTTGTGTTGAATCACCTCTCATGGGTGGCAATGTGAAGCCCTGCTCCAGTCTTCTCAGCAGGTCCCAGCTCTGCACGGGGAAGAGATGGGAAGAAAGAAACAGTTTCTTTCACAAGAACTTTAAATTACAAAAATGAAGGGATGAACCAAATGGTATTTACAGAAACTTCCTTTCATCTTTCACATACTCCTTGGTAAGTGGCCTCCACTCCCTAGCCCGAGAGACTCCCTTCCACATCCCAGTCCTGCTCCTCCCACCTTCCCCTTCCTCGGCAAAGACATAAGAATTACTGCCCAAGAAGGTCGATCACAGCAGCAGAAGCTGAAGATGGACATGACCTTACCAGAGACTCTGGTCTCTGATTGGCTCTGGGCCGTCTTCAGTGTCTCGGCTTTAGAAAGCAGCTTGAATGACCTGCTGGCTTCCTGGTATAAGATTGTCCCTGATGTCATTTGGCTCAGATTTCCCATCTCCTTAGACTGCTGCTGAATTCAGACTGACTACTCTGCTTCAGGGCTGATGCAGCAACAGCAGGACCGGTAACCCCTGTCCCTAGGCTGTAGAAGCCTGAGTCATTCTCTCCCAGAACTTGCCCAGAGAAACTGGAGGCTTTCTCAGGTCAGCCCAGCTGCATGTAGAACCCTACCACCCTCAGAAGCCATTGTCCTTTTAAAAAGAGGCTGGGACTCTGATTCCATCTGATGTTAGTTTGGCTTCATGGATTTACCTGAAAACTCCTTGAATGTGTGCTGAACACAGGGACACATGAGGCTTCTGAGCAAGCAACCCCTGGTGACATGTAATGCAAGGACCGCAGAGATACACTGTGGTCGTCATTCCTTATTCTTCCTCACATTGATTTGTTCCTGAACTTATAAGCTGTTTCCTCTGAATCTGATTGTGGGATTGTGGTGCCAGGCAGGAGAACGTTCACATGGTGAGACGGTTCTTGCTCTGCCTGTCAGGCCTCGTCTTAGAAATGTCACCTCTTCCTGGAGACCTCAGCAGGGCATCAAGATGAGCTTCTACTGGACCCTTTTGTTCACTTCTCTAGCTCCCACTGCCCCAGCAATAACAGAAACTGGGAGAAAGCCTTGCCTGGTGATTTTTCTAGATATAACTCTTTATAATCTATGGAACCCTAGACCTTGAGGATGGTGAAAGAGCCCTCCTCCTCACTGCACAATCCTCACCTGCCAATGTCAGTGTTAGTGTTGAAGTGAATACAGTATGAAGGATTGTGTAGGAGGGTGATTTGGCAACTCTAGCTGTTAAGAATAAGCCACCAACTTTATGGTGTGCCTGACAGATTTTAAATATTCTTGGAAATCCCCAGCCAGCCAGTCACAGGGCCCCCTGGAGAGTATCTCTGTTCTAGAGAGAATTGGTAGGATCCCTCAGTGTAGCATGGCCCTAAGTAGTAAAGGGAAAACTTAAGCCGATGAACACAAAGGAGATGAGAGAGGGGTTGTGAGTAGTAGAATAAACTGTTTGGAATCTGGTGAAACGGATGATCCAGGTGTGCACCAGCAAAGTCATCCCAGGGCGTGCAGTAGCACAGCTGTGGTGGCATGTGCCCTTTGTGAACATTACAGGGCTGTACATCTGCCAGCAGCTGAGGCAAGACAGCCAACTTGGGCTTTATGGGCCATTCCTCTACAGGCTCACCACTCATCCCATGGCCAAGGCAGCTTTCCCTTCTGTGTTTTCTGTGTCCTCGGCCTCCACCTTTCTGCCACCTCCATGGACAAGGACAATGGGAACATGAAAGGCAGCATACCTTGACCAGCCACTGATTTTCACTGTTGTGAAAGTGATTTGATTTAGAATTAAATGGTTTTACATTACTGTGAGTGTGGAGCTTGTGTCTTGGGATATTAGTTGGCTAGGGAGTGGGCACGCTGTTTTGGCCCCTGGAAAAGTACCTGTCTAGTAATATTTATGTCTTTAAACACCCATTGGTCCTGACAGTTGCACGGAATTTCTACATCATCAAGCACCAAACTGCCATGATGAAGCTTAGCTTGTCTTGCCTTAACTATGCCATTTAGAGAAGTCACAAGTGATTCAGTGTTGAAATGTATCCCTGTGTTCAGGGATAAAGCAGGAGAATCCTAACTGGAGCAGAGAGTGTGCCCTCCTTGAGGTTCCTCAGTAGTGTGTGGCATAGGATGGAGGAAATTGACAAGGTTATGCATTTGTCCCAGCTTTAGGCTCCAAAACACCAAAGCTATAGACCACTCCTTCTGAAAGAAGTGCATTTTTTTCTCTTAGGTTTTGACCTAACAAGGGTCAAGTTAAACAGTGCCAGGATACAGCAGGAGAATAGGAGGTAAGGGAACTTCAGAATAGGTCTTTTGGCACAAGCTTATAATCCCAGCTACTCAAGAAACTAAGGCAGGGAGATAAAAAGTCCGATAAGGCCTCGGGCTGGTGAAATGTTTCAGCCTAGTAAAAGTACTTGCCACCAATTCTGACAACTTGAGCTTGACCTCTGGGACCCACAGGGTGGGTGAAAAGAATTGACTCCCAAAAGTTGTGCTCTGACCTCCACTCTTAGACCAGATCATGTGCATGCCTGACTACCCTGCCACATCATACAAAATAATGCATTTAAAATTTAGGGAGCCCAGCACTTGGGAGGCAGAGGCAGAGGCAGAGGCAGACGGATTTCTGAGTTCGAGGCCAGCCTGGTCTACAGAGTGAGTTCCAGGACAGCCAGGGCTACAGAGAAACCCTGTTTCAAAAAAATAAAATAAAATAAAATTTAGGGAGAAGGGTCAGTGCTTAAGAAAAGGAACGGCTGCTCTTGCAGAGGACCTGTTTTCAATGACCAACATAGTGGCTTACAACTGTCTGGTTCCAGGGGATTCAAAATCTTTCTGTGACTGCTAAGAGCACTGCATTCACATGGTGTACATGGATACATGAAACATTTATATACATAAAGCGAAAATCTTTTAAAAATAAACTTTATTTTTTAAAGCAAAAAACAAGACTGAAAATATAATTTAGTGATAGAGCACTTTATATCAGTGAAGCACTAATTCAGTCCTAAATACCATCAAGAGAAAAAACCAAGGAGTTTATGGAACTCATAAGCCAGTGGTGTCTGAATTTTTGGTTTTTTTAGTGGGAAACAAAATGTATAGAACAGGGACTAGAGAAATGATTAGGCATGAGAACCAAACATGGGAGTTTGGATCCCCAGCACCCATGTAAAGTGCTTGATAGGCAGGTCTGTAATCCTACTGCTAGGGAAACAGAGACAGGAGGATCCCTGAAGCTGGCCAAAGGTTAGAACAATAGTAAAAGACCTCTTCTTCTTATATTGACCTCTAGTGTACACATGCACATGTGTACAAATGCAGACATATACATGCATATACCACACACAAACCCATACAGAGCAGAATTGGACAAGAAAGCCTTCATGTGTTATCCCAACCAGCCAACCCCAGCAACCATCAACTCAGATCCAGCCCTGTTGGATCCACCTCTCCTACCCAAACTACCTGAAGCAAACCCCAGTCAGGTCACCTGTTATCTCTGGATGCATCCCAGAACTGTGTACTTTAGTGTTTATGTATGTGAATGTTATACCTGTATGAATATAAGAATACTGTATATGTGCCTGGTACCTGCAGAGGCCAGAAGGCTCTGGACCTGAAACTGGAGTTACAGGTGGTTGTGAGCCATCATGTGGGTTCTGGGAATCAAACGTGGGTCCTATGGAAGAACAGCCAGAACTCTTAACTGCTGAGCCATCTCTGTAGTCCCGAATTTAAATTTTTTGTTAAGCAGGGTATCATTTAGCTCAGGCTAAACTTTAAAAATTATTTTTTATTTTATGTGCCTTAAGTTACTTTCTTATCTCTTTGAAGAGACACCATGAGTAAAGCAGTTTATAAAAGAAAGCATTTAACCTGGGTTCTCAGGGTTCCAGAGGACTAGATTCCATGACCATCAGAACATCAGGCAGGCATGGCACTGGAGCAGTAGCTGTGAGCTTACTTATATCTAGTCCACAAGCATGAGGCAGAAAAGGAGCCAACTGGGAATGCCATGGGCTTTTGAAACTTCAAAGCTAGCCCCCATGACACACCTCTTTCAACAAGGCCACACCTCCTAATCCTTCCCAAACAGTTCCACCAACTAGAAACCAAGCATTCAAATTTATGAGTCTATAATTAGACCATTCTCATTATACCATCACAATGTGTCTGGGTATTTTATCTACATATATGTCTGTGTACCACATGCATGCCTGTTACCCACAGAGGTCCAAAGAAGATGTTAGATCCCCCTGGATCTAAAGTTAACAAATGCCATTTCCTTAACTTTGAACTCCTTTATGTATTTTGGGTGGGGGAAGGCACTATGGTGCATGCTTGTACTCTCACACTAAGAAGGAAGGATCAAGTTTAAGGCTAACATGGACAGCAAATAGGTGTTAATTTAAAAAAAAAATGTATGTGTAGGCTGGGTGTGGTGAAACATACCTTTAATCCCAGCACTCCGGCAGCAGAGGCAGGAGAATTTTTGTTTAAGGCCAGCCTGGTATATATATAGTGAGTTCCAGGGTAGCCAGGAATATTATATATATAGAGATCCTATTTCAAAAAGCAGTGTGTGTGTGTGTGTGTGTGTGTGTGTGTGTGTGTGTGTGTACGTACCTACGTACTGTGATGCAAATCAGCTTAGTAAGTTAGTTGCTGGGGCAGGGGACACAGGGTTGAGACCCTTGCTGGTCTTCAACTCTTCTCTTACCGTCTTTGCTTTAAAGAAACCCTGTCATGATGCTGGCCTAGTGTCTTAATGGGAAAGGAACCGAATCAGTCCTGTTGAGGTTAAAGTTCCATAAGTGCATAAAATTGTTAAGCCTAATGGTTTCACCAGATTCAACCTTGAGAGGCACACACGTGGGAAAGCATGTATAGAAATAAAACTTGCTACAATGCGGGAAATGTTCCATATTGACAGCATGCCACACAGTAGCCACTAGCCACATGTGGCTGTGAAGCACAGGAGATGCTGCTAGTGGGACACTAGAGCAACTGAAGTTTTCCATTTCTATTCTATAATTCCATTTCATTTTTACTTTTTCCCATCTTTTTTATTTTACTTTTTTTATATGCGTGTATGTGTGTGTGCTGGCACCTAAGGAGGCCAGAAGAGGCATCAGATTCCCTGGAACTAGACTTACAAGGTGATTGTGAGCCACTTCACATGAGTGCTGGTAACTGATCTCTGGCCTTCTGGAGAAACAGTATGTATAAGTATATATAGTCTTCTAACCAGTGACCCATTTTTCCCAGCCACACTCCCAGTCTTAGTTTAAAGAGCCACATCTGGCTATCATGTAGCCCAGTGCAGACTTAGATGAACTCCTGAGGGTTGTAAAATTATATGATGAACTGGTTTTAGAACGGAGAAGAATCCGGCGTAAAATTACAGAGACTATGGAAAGATGCCGACTATAGGACTAACAGTCTATGTTTATGAAAGAGTCCCAGGTTGAGGGAGCAGGAGACAGCTGCAGAGTGAACATGAATGTAAAAGTGGACCTGGCTTGGTTGTATCTTGTAAGCATTGGGGAGCTGGTCAAGGTGTTTAGCAAGGAACCAACAGATCAGAAATGGTTTTGGAGCTAAATCTGTCCATCTTCAGTGATGATTCAGGAAGGAAAGAGTCTGAAAGCCAAAGGCTGGCTCAGCCTGAAGCCAGCATAAGTGGCAATGACAAAATCCAGGTGAGCACAAACAAGTGCCCTTAGATGGCAGAGCGAGAGCTGCTTTGCTTGTTTGTTTTGGAACATGGCTCTAAAGCAGAGTTAGAGGAACTTAGATGGGTAGGCAGGGAAAGCTAAGGCAGGCTCCCTGAGATGGTAGTTGCTGCTTCTTCCCAGAAGACACTTCAAGGAGAAACTGCAGGAAGGCACTGGACTGGCTCAGTATCTAGACAGGACCAGTAGGGGAAAGGGAAGGACCTAGAGCTCCTGTACAATATCTTGACTGTAAAAGGTGTTATTTCACTCTGCAGCTGAGTCTTCTGTCTTTCTCCGTAGTTCAATTCTTTGTTCTTAACAGGGAACAAACTAAGCAATCCCCTCACAACCACTGTCACCCCCATTGTATTTCCTCCATGTTCCTCAGCCTAGCCCTGAACTACTAGGCTCAATCTGTCCTCCTGCCTCAACTTCCTAAGTGTCTGGGAATACGGACGTGAGCCACCAAGACCAATTTGAGGTAGTTGTAAGGTTCAAGTCTTCAAGAGCCTAAAGACTAGATTGTGATTCAGTCAGTACAGTCTAGTCTTGGGAACTAACTAGGTCTGATAGCTAAGTAAACTAATGAGGTAGGTGCTTTCTAGAAACCTAACAGCTGTAGTCCTTGCCCAGCCCCTTCCTCCCCTCTAAACCTTCCTCGTTATTCTTATGGGAGAGGTTCTAGGTGCACTTTGAAATGCTGCCTCTGAATGTTATCATTCCTTAGAAAGCTGTTTCCTTTATTTTTTTCTTTTTGCATTTTTCCTCTGTTACGTGGACTTTACAGAAAATGAACTGAGAGAGAGGCAGGGTGGGGAAAAAAAGGCAAAGTGGGAGGAGGACAGATGTGGTGCTCAGTTGTGGAGGGGAGGGATGAAGAAGCAAGCTGTTCCCCATTCGTCTGTTCCTGGGAAAATACAGCAGGGCCTCTCTGCTAATCATGAAGTAGCTTGTCAAAGGAGCCCCCAAAATTCTTTCACTTTAATTCAGTATACAATCTAGTGTTCCCTATATATCAAATATTTCCTCAGAGGGAAACCAGCAGCTCAAGTGGGTTCCCAGGAGGGAAATCAGACACAGTCCCCCCACCCCCAGCACTTTGTGCACCCTAGGTCATACAAAGACACCACAGAAGAAACATCTAACTAGCAGCCACTTTTGTTAAAAGGCCACAGCAGGAAGACAGAGAATTGTGCCGTTTTGTTTACCTAAGTGGTGGAGTCAGAGGCAGCTGCTGGGAGATTTGGAGTCAGGATTAGTTTCCTTGGGCTCCATTCCTACCCATTTCCTGATCCTCTGGACACTTCCCATGTACATAAATATGATTGAGGGAAGTAGCAATTGTCTAAAACTGAGTGTCGTAGGGTTCTATTTCTGGGAAGAGACACCATAACCACTCTTACAAAGGACATTTAATTGAGGCTGGCATATAGCTTCAGAAGTTTAGTCCATTATCGTCATGGCCAGAAGCATAGCAGCATACAGGCAGACATGGTGCTGGAGGAGCTGAGAGTTCTACATCTTAATCCAAAAGTAGCCAGAAGAGTGAGTCAGATCCCCTGGAACTTACAGATGGTTATGAGCTACCATGTAGATTCTGGGAGTCAAACCTGGGTCCTCTGAAAGAGTAGCCAGTGCGCTTGACCACTGGGTTACCCCTCCTGCTCTATATCAACATTCAAAGCAGTTTACTAAACTAGCTAAGTCTTGTGCTTGTTTTGAACAGTTTGGAGGCAGGGGGATGCAGGCCTGCACTCCAGCAACAGGCTACTCCTACTGAACTCTGCAGTATGTTGTACCACATACTCTGCATTGTATGAATTCAGTGGACCCAGAACTATTAGGGAGATGGTTGCGGTGACACATGTCTATACCTCTAGCACTTTCAAAACAGAGGTAAGAGCAGCAAGAATTCAAAGCCATCTTTGACCACACAAGTTTGGGGCTAGCTGGGGCTATGTGTGACAACCACTCCCAGCTAATATTTTTGTTTTACGTGTATGAGTTTTGCTTGCATATGCATATGTGAACCATATGTGAGCCTGGTATTCGTGGAGGCATTGGATTCCCTGGAACTCGAGCTGCCCTGTGGGTGCTGGGAACTGAATCCAGATCCTCTTGTGAGAGCAGCCTGTGCTCTTAACCACTAAGCCATCTTTCCAGCCCCCTTTCTCTCCTCTTATAAGGTCTTTTGTTTCCTGTGCTGACCTTCCACTTGATATGCTGAGGATAAATTTGAACTCTGGTCTTCCCATCTCACACTGACATCCCAGGTTGATTCCGCCATGATGCTCAGAATCAAACCCAGGCGTTTGCTAGGACAACTGAGCCAGAGACCCAGTGTCCAGACCGTTCTTCCTTGATCTTAGTCACAGCATAAGATAACTATGTTAGAACACCTAGATTGTTTTGGGTTTTATAAACATTCGAGATGATTTTTTTTTTTTTTTTTTTTTTTTTTTTTTTGGTTTTTCGAGACAGGGTTTCTCTGTGTAGCCCTGGCTGTCCTGGAACTCACTCTGTAGACCTGGCTGGCCTCGAACTCAGAAATCCGCCTGCCTCTGCCTCCCAAGTGCTGGGATTAAAGGCATGCGCCACCACTGCCCGGCTATTCGAGATGATTTAAAGCAAGAATATCTCAGCACTCAAGAAACTGAGGCAAGGATCTGGCAAGTTCAGTATCAGTCTGGTTGCATATCAAGACCCTGTGGCAAAAGAAAAAAATAAAGCAAACGAGGATTGTGCGTATATTACAGACAAAGTTTATGCCATTACCTGTGAGACTTGGGCAACCAGGGATTTTATATAGGGAGTGGGAGTCCTGGACTCAATATTCCAGATACCCAAAGTAGACAGTATTTATTTGGCCTCCATAATCTGCTGTAGAGAGACTCATTTCCATACTACCTTTGGCAAGCAAAAGTGGTTTCTCTTAGCTGGGAGCATCCTCGTGTTCACATTGCCTATTACAAACTGGAAGTCAAAAGACCTGGGGTACCCACCCACGCTCTGCACCTGAAGAGCAGAGCCATTTTCAAGGCGTGTAGAAGGGAAACTGGGCTATCCTGAGCGCTGAGGGTCTCCTGTGTTGCGACCTCCGCCTATACTGAATTACCCTGGTCAGCCCGAACGCCTCTAGAGGTCGCCACTCGCCAGCGGGCGCCAGGGACGAGGCGGAGTACGCGCGGGAGGCAGGGGTGGGGCGGAAGCATAATGGGCGGGGCTTCGGGGCGGGTCCCCGTGCCAGGTGCGGTTTGGTCCTCCCCGGGTGCCGTAGGCGGTGCATCTTTCCCGCTGCAGAGGCTGAGACGATCTCCTCTCTAGACCGCAAGCGGGCGCGGACCTGAGGTGCTGCTGCCGGGTGGTCCTTCCTGTGTTGTCCGCGCCCTGGACCATGGCGGCGCTGGCGGGTAAGAAGGGCCCACTCCGTCCTACCCTCCGCTCTCTGGCTGTCTGGTTTCTCTTGGGTCCGGGATCCCCAGCGAGATCCCGGCAGGGTGGGGAGGATCGAACACTATGGTCCCCCGGGACTTGGAGGTCTTGGGACTTTGGAAGTAGGAGCGGTTCGTCCTAAGACTGAGGGCTCCTTGCGGCCAGCGCGTGGGGCGACTTTCCGCGAGGTGGGTCCCCGGATCTGCAGACGGGGCACGTCTCTTGGTTAAGGAAGCCCAGGCACCTGAGATTCTCTGTGGTCGGAGAGTCTGGAATATGGGAAGTACAGAGTCTTCCAGAGTTCAGGACTTGAGATTCCTAGTTATCCTGGGTTCTGGGTTTTCTGTAGACCCAAAGTTCTTGAAGGTGTCTTTGCTCCTTGGGTTTTGGAGAGTGGTTCCTAGAAATAGAGTATGAGTATGGAGTTTATGATGTGATAAGGAGAGATCTGACCGTTCTTCCTGGGGCTCAAAGACCTCTGCCTTCTGTGGGGAACAGTTTCAAGTCTTCCTAGGGACTGGTTGAGTCTTCGCTTGGTCTCTGATACCGGCGGGATAATAGCTCAGCACCTTGAGGGGAAGAAGTGAATGAAGGTAATTGCAGCACTGCCTTAGCGGGGCCTGTAAGCCCCTTCACGTATCATCTTGCAGCTTCCTGCCCCGCGGCACCACGAACCTTCTGCAGCCTGATTCCCAGCCACCTGTGTGAGTGGCTCAGTTTCTGGGTCTTCCAGGGTCGACTTCGAAAAGCTTTCAAGAGAGGCCAAGGAAGAATTTCAGGGGTGGGGGAGGAACTGAATATGTGCCTCCACTTCCTGGCTTTGGGCTGGTGGACAGTCACTTCCTCCATCCTGAATTCAAGGACTGGGCCGACAGTGGGTCACTTCCTCACTATGGGAGCGTGGGATTTTTGTCCTCGTTTGTGATAATATGTTCTGGAGAAAGAAAGCACGGGGCGGAAATGCCTGTCTCTTCCCTTAATTTTTTTCTGGCAGATGGTGGTGATGTACACCTGACATCTAGTACCAGACTAGATAGAGTCAGGAGAATTGCTTAGTCTTCGTGTAGAGGAGTACTAACTAGGTCAATCTGGACTACAGAATAAAGACCCTGTCTCTAAATAAATAATTTTTAAAAATTGAGTTGGAGATTGGGATGTAGTTCAATTGGTAGAAGGCTTGCCCAGCATGCACAAAGCAAGGATTTTCATCCCCCGCACTGCCTATACCTGCTGCATGCCTGCAATCCCAATTCGAAGGAGAGTCAGAATTCAAGGTCATCCTCTGCTATGTAGTGAATTTGAGGCCAGCTTGAGTTACATGAGAGTACAGTCTTTTTTTTTTTTTTTTTTTTCTTTTTTCCAAATGAGGCTGAAGAGATGACTCAGGTTAAGGGTGTGCTGTACTTGCAGAGGCCCCTCTGGTTTCTGACACCCAACTGCTTCTCATTTCCTGTTCCTCCAGCTCCAAAGTCTTCTTCTGACCTCCACAGGTACCTGGACTCCTGGTACCCATGCACACAGGCACACATCCACATAAATAAAGTCTTTTTAAAAATTAAAGATGTGGCTTTTAGGGTTCTTCCATTCAACCAATTTCCAGCGACTTTATTTATTAACTTACTTATTTATGTATTTTTGAGACAGGGTTTTTCACTTTTTAAGATTAAAAAACCATTTTTGTATGTATGTCTACATGTACACACATGTACCACATGTGTGCCTGGTGAGTGCAGAGGCCTGAAGATCCTCTTGAACTGGAGTTACTGATGGGCATAAGCCACCATCTGGGTGCTGAGTATTGAACTCTGGTCCTCTACAAGAGCAAAAAATGCTATTATTATCATTATTATTATTATTTAAGACAGTACTCCATTGTTAGTTGTTTAGGCTGGTCCTATACTTCTGGACTCAAGTACTTTCTCAGTCTCCTATATAGACCTGTGTACTGCACCTAAAATGGCGGTTTTTTGTTTGTTTTTTGATGGGTGAGGATGGAACATGAGGCCTTGCACACGTCAGAGGCAATTAGTCTACTACTGAGTTATATCCTCAGTCACAATAAGAAGTGTGACTTGGGGGGGTCGGGGGGGACTGAGGAGACTTAGGACCTGAAGTAACTTGTTGACAGGTTTATGACTGAACCCATGGGGCTCATATTTTCCAGCCACCCTTTAGTGTCTTGTCCTTCCTGGGTCACAAACAACAGAATAAGGTCGCTTGGCGAGTCAGAGAAGGAAGTGGGACTTGGAATTTACTTGTTCTGTTCAGACATGGTTCTCGGACACCTCGGATTCCTGTGTAACAGGAGAATCAACAACAAGGAAATCAAATATTTACCAAGTGCCTGTGATGTCTCTGGAGCTGGGCTGGGCCAAGTTTTACCTCTTACAAATTTTAAGAGATGCCAGAGCCAGGAAAGATATTTGAGATTATGTGTAGTCTTTTTGTTTTACATTTGAAGAAACTGAGGCTCCAGGAGGAAAACAGGCTTGTCCAGGGTCAGAGCCAGGACTAATATAGGAGATGGGTTTGGAGGCACGCCCGCGAAGAGGCAGGGGGTTCAAGGCATCTGTGGCTAGACCATACAAACCCTGTGGAGTGTCTGAGGGAATGGCTTGGTTGGTGAAGTGCTAGAGGCATCAGGACCTGGGTCCCAGCCCCATATAAAGAGCCAGATGTGGTAGCTCACACTTGTAAGCCTCATGCTAGAGGGGTGGATCTCTATCTAGGCTTGTTGGCCAGCCAGCCTAGCTGAACTGGTTAGCCCCAGAATGCAGGACTGCTGAGATGGCTGCTGAGCCTGAAGACCTGAGTTTGACCACCGTAACCCAAGCTAACTTCTGCTAAGTTCTCTGACACATCCTTTCCCCCCCACCCCCAAATAAATAAATAAATAAATAAGTGTAAACAAAACCAAGATGAATGGTTTCCAGAGTCCTGACACCCAAGGTTGACCTCACCTGCACCCCAACACATGAATGCACACTGGTGCGCACACTAAAGTAGCCATGGACATGAATAATCCAGGGTTTGTGCTTTTGAGAAACTTGCTGCCTAATTAGGGTAATTAAGAAACAAAGACGCCGGGCAGTGGTGGTGCACGCCTTTAATCCCAGCACTTGGGAGGCAGAGGCAGGCAGATTTCTGAGTTCGAGGCCAGCTTGGTCTACAGAGTGAGTTCCAGGATAGCCAGGGCTACACAGAGAAACCCTGTCTCGAAAAACCAAAAAGAAAAAAACAAAAAAACAAAAAAACAAAGATAAAGCCCTGTGTGATGGTGCACACCTTTAATCTCAGCACTTGGAAGGCAGAGGCAGGTGGGGGAGAGAGAGAGAGAGACAGAGAGAGAGAGAGTGTGTGTGTGTGTGTGTTAGAGTTCCAGCACTGCCAGAGCTGCATAAGAAACCCCATCTGGAAAAACAAAACAAAATGATGAAAATCAAGATAAGTTGTTGCAACACCTATGTGTGACAGCAGAGTATCAAAGATTGTGTTCACATGTGTATCCCTGAGTAATAAAACAGGAGAAAAAATTCCTCTTCTTCCCAATGTTTTGATGGGGAGAGAGAGACAGACAGTAAATTGTGAACATCCTTAGGACAGATGCTTTGAGGAGAAAGATAAGGGGCCAGGAGCAGTGGGTGGTGAGCAGATGTACTCAGGAGAGTTGAAAGTTGAAATATGTAGCAATGTACTGAGTGAGTGGCTGCCAGCCTTGGTCAAGGGGAAGGGAGGGAGGGAGGGAGGGAGGGAGGGAGGGAGGGAGGGAGGGAGGGAGGGAGGGAGAAAGAGAGAGATAGAGTTGAGAACTGGTCACAATGATAAGCACCGAGTTCCCATTGAGCTAAGAACGCTCCAGAGAGTCCTTACTGCAGAAGGCGAACTTTGAGAAATTGAAGATAGTCTTTATTTTTAGATTTTGTAACGTGAGAGGAATGAGTGAAGCATCCAGCTGTGGAGTAGGAGGTACCGTCCATGAGCTCGGTCTCCAGCAGGAGTGCTACTTACTGTGTGTGGTAGAGCAAGGAGTGGGAGATGGGGAGACCATGGAGCAGAGGGTTGGGGTTGGTAAACTGTAGAGGGGCGGTTTCACCCTTCCTAATGCCCTGACTCTTTAGTACAGGTTCTCGTGCTGTGGTGACCCCCAGCCATCAGGTTATTTCATTGCTACTTCATAACTGCAGTTTGTCTGCTGTTGTGAATTCTAATGTAAATATCTGATATGCAACCCTGAGCCACAGTTTGAGAACCACTGCTGTGGAGTGTTTAGTGCCAACCTAAGGACTATGCAGTTTTCCAGCCCACAGCAGACACTCTAGATTTAGAATCACAGATGTCATGATATGGGCACAGGATACCCAATCAGGAAGGTACAGTGGGCCCTGACATGAGGTGGTGGTTAACAATGGGAAGGTAGCACTGACCAGGAGGTGCCTAATGATGGAGGCAAGGCACAGTGACTTGGTTGGCCTTGGATGTGGGGTGAAGGCACCAGGGGTAGGATCTAAGACAATCACAAGATATCTAAGTTCACTAAAAACCCATTATGCTTAGGGTGCTGCATGTGGCCCTCTACATTCATGGTGGGCTTTCTGCGTACTCTGGTGATTCTCATGCCGGCGCTGGCTCTGGGTCAGGGAGAGGGCTGGTGTTTGTGGGGTGTGGTAGGGAAGGAAGGACAGGGATCGTCTATGCGTCATATCGTTTTAGCATTCTCTGGGGACTGTAGCAGTGGGAACCAGATCCTTTATCAGTTTACATCTGCTGCCAGCTAGAACATGAGGCTGTCACCTGCTTCGCTAGAACGTTCCTTGAACTTCACCCTGGGAGTCTATTTGATGCCGTCTTTCCTTCTCTAATCCACTGGACCAGAAAAAAGCCAGGCGTAGTGGCTCGGGCCTTTAATTTCAGCACTCTGGAGGCAGAGGCAGCCGGATCTCTGTGAGTTTGAGGCCAGCCTGGTGTACAGAGTGAGTTCTGGGACAGCCAAGGCTACACAGAGGAAAAAAGAAAGAGAAGTTTTGGAGTCCTGCAGTGCTGGCCTGACCTCTTTGTAGTTGGTCAGGTCACAGTTGAATAGTGCTTAGGACACTATGACACCTTGTGAGGACTCACAGGAACTTCTGTCATTGACAGTGGATAGAGAGCTGCAGAAGAGAAGCCTGGAGTTGAGCAGCTCTCTGATAGGACATCCATTGCAGGCCTCCCCAGATAAGGAACCGCCCCACCCGCAGGGAATGAAGTAGGAGCCCTCCAGCCACAGGAACCTTCTGCCCCGCCTGTCTGTCTACCTTGTAGCCTGTTACCTTGTAGCTCCCCATGTCCCCAGAACCTGACTTGTCTCTGACTTACATTCTACACCTCCTTGTCTTTCAGCCTGGGCTGTTCCTCACACTTAGGCACATAGGCCAAGTTTGCAGGATTTGTCTTGAAACCATTCTCTTTGGGTTTTGAAAGCAAGTTTACTCAGCTTGAAGGTTTTCCTGGCTAACCTCCTAGACTCGCTTGTAGGAAGTAACACGAGCAGGTCCCCCTTAGGGCCAGGCACCCAGGAGGTCTTCACAGCCATTACTTGTTTTAATCTTCTGGTTAATCCTGTAAAGTAGTAACTTTAGCCTCTTTAAAAATGAGCAAAGGGGTGGCGGCCAGTGTGGGAAAAGCACACCTTCAACCCCAGCGATTGGGAGCTAGAGGTGGGCTGAATTTGCAGCTAGCCTGGTCTACATAGTGAGTTCCAGGACAGCCAGGGCTATATAGTGTGACTGTCTTGAAAAAGCAAAACAAAAAATGAGTAAAGCAGGCTGGAGGGCTGGCTCAGTGGTTAAGAGCACTGGCCGCTCTAGCAGAGGCCAAAGGCTCTGTACAAAGCACCCTTGTGGCAGCTCACAACCCTTTGTAACTCCAGTTCCAAGGTATCTGACACCCACTTTTGGGTTCTGCAGACACTGGGCACACATGTGGTATGTTTAAATACATTTAGGCAAATACTCCTACACAGAAAGTTAAAAATACAAGTTTTGTTTGTTGTTCAAATGAGTAGAGACGTTAGTACCCTGGCGTACATCTCTAATCCTGGGAGCTACAGGCAGGAGGGTAGGTTGTTCAAGACTAACCCTGGCCACATAGCCTTGGCTTCATGAGACCTTGTCTCAAACAAAAATAAATAAGTAAAGCCTAGGAGATGGGCTCAGAGAGGGAAAATAATTTGTTCAAGGACATGGGGGCAGTAATGGAGCCAGGCTTTAAAATCCAGCTTTTTATTTAGTTTGAAATTTTTATATTTTTTGTGTATGGGTGTGTGCACCACTTGCAGCGGCCAGAAGGATGCTGGGAATCAAACCCAGTACTTTTAACTGCTGAGCCATCTCTTCAGCCCTATTTAAATTACATTAATTTTTAGTGTTTTTGATGGGGGGTGGCGGCGATGGCTCGTGTGACATGGCCCTGATGTGGAGTGCATGGACGAGAGCTTGTGGGAGTCAGTTTTTGTCTTTCACCATGTCGATTGCAAGGCTCAAACTCAGGTGGTCAGGCTTAGCAGCAAGCTCCTTTTTGACCTTAGCCATCATGCTGGCCCTTTTTTTCTTTTAATTTAAATGGGGCTGGAGAGATGGCTTGGTGGTTAAGAGTACCTGTTGCTCTTCCAGAGGACTTGGGTTCAATTCCCAGCCCTTATGTGATGCTTTACAGTCATTAGTAACTACAGTGCTGGGGGATTCAGTGTCCTCTTCTATTAGAGTATTTGGGGGGGGGGTTCCATGTCCCCTTTTGCCTCCAGATATCTGCAGTGGTTTCTACAAGCACTTTAGCCCATAATAGCTCCTGAATAAAACACAGCAAGCTGGTGTTTTAAATAATAAGCTGCTGGCACTTGCTGGGTAGGTTCTGAGCTATTCTAACCCTCTAAGCTGCTAATACCCAGAGAAATGTACCGTTACTGTACCATCTGCGTCCTGTTCTGGGTCGTTCTGCTCCATGGGTGTCCTCATGGCTGCTCTCTCATTGTGACCTCATAGTGAATCCTCCTGGCCTCTCCATATGGTGCTTTTCCTTCTCTTTCTACCTGGGACCCTGTGTCCCACCTTGACTGCCCTCTCTTGCCCAATCATATGTTGATCAATCAGTTCTTTATTGACCAATCAGAGATGAGGGAAAGCAGTTTTTACATAATACTGAGACCAGAGATGCTTGACCATGCCATCCTTAACCAGATAGGGTGTCTGGGCACAAAAATCACCATCTAAATATCCAGTACACAAGACCAACGCCCAACATTCTTCTGACCTTCGTGGACATCAAATACACACGTGGTACATATTCGTGCATGCAGGCAAACACTCATATTCACAAAATAACCCTTTTAGAATTTCATGTGTATATGTGTGTACGTCTGTGCCATATTCACACGGGTGCCTATGGAGATGTTGGATTCCTGAGAACTGCACTTACAGGCAGGTGAGCCACTTTGGGGGCTGTTGGGAATCAAACCCAAGTCCTCTGGAAAAGCTGCAAGTGCTTTGAACCACTGAGCCACCTCTCCAGCCTCGGTTCTTATCCCTGACCCTCTCAAATAGACTAAAAAGAGAAAGAAAGGGACCACAGCAAGAATGACATCTAGCCTGGAGGTGAGAGGCCAGATTTGGCTTCACAGATTCTTTGGGCTGGAAGGACTCCTTAGAGCCTTGCTTGTACAGAAATGGACCTAAGGTCTAGAAAGACACAGCGGCTCCTTTAAAACCCATCTCACCTTGTATACTGAGTCCCTCCCTTTGGTGGTACTCTGAGGACAAGGAGGCTTGGGGTGCAGGAAGAGTATCAGAAGATGTTGGTTGAAGATGCTGGTCGTTAGGGTCGTTACTGCATAACAATGTTATCTTTTGCCTTTGGTTGTCCCCCATAGCTGCTGCCCTGCCCTTCAGCTTCCTGCTTTGCCAAACAAGTGAGATTTATACACCTGATCTGATCTGTCCGTTCCCAAGAGTCCAGCAGTTGCCGTACTTGTTTCAAGCTGCCCTGAGTTGGCTGCACTTTGTTCCTGCTTCTCATTGTCAGGTGGAATGTGAGCCAATTCAGAGGGGTTGGGTTTTTTCTTTCTTTTTTTTCTTTCTTTCTTTCAGTCTTCCCCCACCCTTCCCCTATTTTTCTTTTCTTTTTTTTTTTTTTCAAACAAAAGGCTAGGCTGGGCTGGGCTGGGCTGGGCTTGGCTTGGCTTTGTGCATGTAGGTTCAGGAATCAGGGACTCCCAAGGTCCCTTTGCTGGTGAACTTCTCACTGCTCTGAAGTCTGAGGTCCAGTCTGAAGAGACCCAGCATAGACCAAATTTGAGCCAAGGTCAGGCAGTGGCTAGGAAGCAGGGTACCCCACCCTTGGAGTCTTACACTGGCCTGCTGTGGTCCAAGGAAGTCTCAGACTGTCTGAAGCTTTGTAGGATAATAAAAACTTAGTTGGTGGTCTCCGGTTCAGGTTCCTGTGGGACCAGTTTTTGGGAGCTTTGCGATAGCTAGGCAACTAACTGCCTTTCCTCCCAAGTCAGTGTGTCTGTTAGAAAATTTAAATGATTAGATTAGATTATTTTAAAGTTTCTCTCAGCCTGGCATGGCACGTGCATGTATTCCCAGCTATCTGAAAGGCTGAGGTGGAGTATCTATTCGAGCCTAGACAATGTAGCAAGACCATGTGTCTAAGTAAGAAAACAAAGTCCCTCAAGCCTCAGGTACCCTATTGTCCCAGTCCCTGCTCTACTGGAGTCAGATTGTTTGAGTCACATTACCAATGAAGTCGGGAAAGAGAAACCTCTTAAAAAGCAAACATACAAGCTGGTCTGTGGTGGTTCACACCTTTGATCCCAACTCTCAGAAGACAGAAGCGTGTGGATGTTCATGTTCAAGGCCAGCCTGGTCTACAGAGTGGGTTCTAGGACAGCCAGGGCTACACAGAGAAACCCTCTCTTGAAAAACAACAAATAAAACAAAACGGCAAAAATAAATATTTTATACCAAAATGGAAAGAGTCCTGAGGTGAGAACACTTGTAATAAGGTTTCAGCAGCAGTCCTTTTTGTTTTGTGTTTTTTGAGATAGGGTTTGGGGGTTTTTGTTTTGTTTGTGTTTGTTTGTTTGTTTGTTTTTTGAGGCAAGAGGCAGGTAGATTTATTTCAAGGTCAACCAGGTCTCCATAGGGAGATCTGGGACTCGCTGGGCTACATAGTAAGTACCCCCCCCCATATCTATCTATAGATATATATAATGTTCATGTTTTGTTACCATCATGTGTATACTAGCAATCAAACCCTGGTCCTCTGGAAGAGTGGCCAGTGCTCTTAACCACTGAGCCATCTCTCCAGCCCCTAGCTCCTGTCTTAAAAGGGGCTGGAGAGAGCTCAGCTAGAACACTCCAGCCTTCTGGAGGACCCAAGTGCAGTTACATGGTGCCTCTCATCAGTCTGTCAGTCAGCTCCAGGGGATCTAACTGACTCTTCTGGCTTCCATGGGCAATTCACACATGTGCTGTACCTGCATATATACAGGCAAAATATCTATACACATAACAAAGAAAATATAAACACAAAGGACTTACTCTAGGGTCCAGGAAACATTTTAAAAGAAGGAGGGCAATAAATCCAGTAAAAGTTGAAGTTGTGGTTATATTTATTGTACCCTGATAAGGGCCCCTTGTTTGAGGCACCTGCAGATGTTTACTTAGCCAGGCTCCTTTCTAGACTCTGACCAGTAACTGCTGCTGACATAAGCAGATGTGAGCAATAAATACTGGAGAGCGTGACCAGCCTGCAGAGCGAAAGAACTTCCTAGGCAGACTGGCCTTGAGAGTCTCTTCCATTGGGCTTCATGGGGACTCCCCCAAACTTCACACTCATACATTTCTTTTATATTTCCTGAATTAAAGGTTTTGAAAGAATCAGGATTGTTGGTTTGCAGGATTTTAAGGGGGCACAAAAGGCCAGTGAGTTCTGTGCAGTGAACACCCTGGAAGGAAGAGACAGAAGAAGAGAGATAGGCAGGCATCCTGGGAATATGTATCTATTCAAATACTATCTAATGGAAAAGCTATAGATTGTTGTTTTTGTTTTGTTTTAGTGTGTGTGTGTGTGTGTGTGTGTGTGTGTGTGTGTGTGTGTGTGGAGTGTGGGGATCAGAGTATTGTTCTGAGGCAGGGTCTCTTGTTTTTGTGACTGAGATGTACATGCTTCCTGTCTCACCAAAGGAGTCCTGGCTTTACTGAGCCATCCGCATCCCCTGTGGCGTGAATCTGTAACAAAAACAGAGGTCAGGTTCACGCACAGGAGATTTTTCAATAGGTGATGTCTTGTGAGCCCGAATACTGTTCCAGTACAGTCGACCTCTGGAGTTCTACTTGGTAATGTTGTAGATGGCAAATCCAACCTTGCAGCTGGATTTGCTGCCAAAATACTGTCTGTTCTGTGCCAGACCTATGCTGGACCCTGGAAGAAAGAGGATCAAGATGCAACCATTTAGAGCTGGGAGCAAGGGGCTCAAAAAAGTGGCAGGATTGAACAGTTATATAATTAAAGAACAGGTTGTATCAGGTGAATGTAGACAAAGTAAAACCAGCCATGCCTTTGGGGCATCAAGAAAGACATTTTGATTTGGTAAAAAAGATGGAAAAATCCTGTCCAACAGAAACAGTAGCTTAAGGTATGAACAGTGAGATGCCAGGGTGTGAGCATGGGGCAGGAATTCAGAGTGTCTCATCACTACCTATCTCCTTGTAAAAAGCAATGAGGCCTCCAGGTTCTTTGGGGTCACCTGGTGAAAGCCTCTGTTTTGGGACTTGAGCTCAGTATTCCAAGTTGGGTCCCAAGTCCCTGTATAATTAAGAATGACTTGAACTTCTGACCCTGTTGGCTCCAGTCAAGGTTACAGGCTACAAAATTCCAAACACGCACATACACACGTCCAGTTTTATGTGGGGGGCTTTGTGGAGCTTGGCAAGCATTCTGTCAGCTGAGCTACACCCCCCACTTCACTCTACATAGATGCTTAGTGGAGGAGTATGTCATCCATGACCTAGGCTTGGTAGATTTTTCAGTCCTTTAAAGTCAACAGTAGTCAACATGATTATAATTTAATCATGTGCAAATTTTGTCTCTTATCTCTGTCATCACCTTCTTTCTCTTTTTTCCCCCAAGGGAAAAAGCTCTCTTTACAAGGAGCATTCTAGTGATGAGACACCCTGAATTCCTGCTCCATGCTCATAGAAGTGTTCCCTCAGAGCTCAGTTTGGAAATTACTTCTTCAAGGAATCCACTTTTGCCCTGCTCCTGTTTTCCCAGTTCTGAATTCACTGCGCCTCCACGCCACTGCCCCAGTTATAAACACAATCGTGCTGTTTGAGGGTTGGAGGCGTAGCTGGCATGGGATAAATACGTGCTCAAATAATGGCCTGAAAAGCACCTATTGAATTTAACAATACACGGTCACTTGGTGAGGCAGTTTCGGAGAAATGACGGTGGAAGATGGATTGCAGTGGAGGGTGAAGCAGCCGGGAAATGAGGAGCTAAGTGCAGTGTGGCGTGGACGCTTTCTCTGTTGATGCAGCTGTGGGGGAGAAGCTGGAATGGCTGCTGGGGTTGTTAGGAGAGACTTATTATTTAAATGACAATGGAGAGGCCTCAGTGCCAGGGGTCAGAGCAGGGCAATAAATGAAAACAATGTATCTTCAAAGAAGCAGAACGGGGATTCAGAGGCAGGGCCATGTCAGATAGCCTGGCTTTTATCCTACGCATACTAGGAGGTCTGACTTGGAATAGAAGTAGCCTGGAGTATGGGTGAGCTGGCAGTAGACTGCACAAAGGGTAAAGCCAGGGGAGGACTGGGCACAGAACAGAGCCTGTGTCTGAGAAAGGAGAGTGTCAGGGGGTTGAGCTTTAACACTGAGCAAGTGCTAACCTAAGTGTTCACCTGGAGAAAATAGGGTGGACTCAAAAGGAAGTGCATGGGCTCTAAGTTTTGGAAATGGCCAGACATCATTGATTCAGAGCCAAGGGGTTGAACTGTTCAGTAAGTGGGTGGCCAGGCTAAACCCTCTTTTTCTTGGGTTATAAAGTAAAAACAAGAAAGGTAGAAGGTAGGAGGATCAGGAGTTCAAGGTCACCCTCAGTTATATAGTATATTAGAGGGTAGCCCAAGCTGTATGCCTTATTTCAAAAAAGAAAAAGTTCTTTCAAAAAAACAAGGTGTGGCTTCAAAACAATGAGATACATTAGATGGGAGGTGGAGGTAGACATCTCTTGTAGGTTCATTTGCTGGCGGGGAGTCAGATCCCCTGGAGCTGAAGCTACAGGTGGTTGTGAGGGGCCTGATATGGGTGTTGGGAAGCAGGAGTTTAACTAAGAAGATTCATTGGCCCTGGCTCATCCCATACCCTCTCATTTGGTCCCTGGAACCCATAGTGGGAGGACAGAACTACTCCCAAAAGTTGTCCTGTGACTTTTATAGACACACTGTGGCACACCCATATCATCCCCCTGCCATTCACATACATGCAAGTGCACACATCACACACGCAATCGATATGGTATATGTATTTTAAGGCCCTCTTGTTAAGTAGGAATGTAGCTTAGTCATCGAACACTTCCCCAGCATTCATGGGACCCTGGGTTTGAGCCTCACCACACCACAGAACACACATATACACACCTTTTCTCTGTCTCTGTCTCTCTGGTTCTGTCTGTCTGTCTGCCTGTCTCTCCACTGAGTGCCTCCATTCTGATGCTTAAAACACAGATGCGTTTACATCATACACACAAACACAATAATAAATAATAAAAGTTTTTAGTGTATTCCTTTAATGCTAGTACTTGGGAGGCAGATGAAGGAAGAACTCTGAACTTTAGGGCATCTTGGTCTACATTTCAAGCTCCAGGCCAGCCAGTGCTACATACAGAGATCCTATCTCAAACAAGACAAACATTCAGATTCAGGAAGACTGGTTGAAAAACCAACCTGGCAGCACAGGCCCTTAAGCCTGGCTACTGGCAAGGCAGAGAGGGGCAGGTAGAGGGACAAGTTCAGGGCTTGTGTGTATTGGAGACCAGTTTGGACGATGGAATAAGATTCTGTCTAAAAAGAGAAGCGCTAGCGTGTTTCCTTATTGTGTACAAGGCCTTGGATTCAACCCCAGGACAACAACAGAAAGAAAGAAAGAAAGAAAGAAAGAAAGAAAGAAAGAAGAGAAGAGAAGAGAAGAGAAGAGAAGAGAAGAGAAGAGAAGAGAAAAGAAAGGAAACCGACTGGTGGGCATTCACATGTCCCGACCCTGGGGAAGCAGTGGAGAGGAGCCAGCTTGAAGTGCTGACGGCTCTAGGGTACAAAGATGCCAACCCTACACTGGCTGCCCCCGTAGTGCTGAGCAATCTTGAAGTCCCCTGAGCCATGCTCTGTCTATTCATGGCCCCTGTGCCTGTGGCTGTCTAGAGTTACCCAGAGAGAACAAAGCTGCATACAGAGTGTACAAGGGAGTCTTGTACCAACCTTGCCCCTGTTTGTGGGGTAGAGTTAGGTACCACGGCTTGATTTCAGCTGCCTGTTTTACTTCAAGAAGTTGGCATTTGAGTCACACCAAGAACACTGCTTTTTTTTGGGGGGGGGGTCCTCTGTTTTAAAGGGTCATAAAGTAGCCTGTACCTTAACCCACCTTAACCCACGGCCCTGGAGCATCCTTTCTCCCCCTTTGCAAATCGTCTCCAGCTTTCAAGGCTCAATGCTCTGCTTCTCTATGGAGACTTTTCTGCCCTTATTTGAAGGAACAGTATTAACATGGAGGAGGAGAGAGTAGAGGCTAGACCTCTGTTTAAATAGTCAGTTTGCCACTCACACACACACATGCACACACACGCACACACAAGTGAGCACACACACAGCCCTCAGCCTTTTTGGTTTTTCGAGACAGGGTTTCTCTGTGTAGCCCTGGCTGTCCTGGAACTCACTCTGTAGACCAGGCTGGCCTCGAACTCAGAAATCCACCTGCCTCTGCCTCCCAAGTGCTGGGATTAAAGGCGTGCGCCACCACTGCCCGGCTAGCCCTCAGCATTAATCCTTCCTTCCATCCACTAAAAGACGGCAGGATTATTTGAGACTGAAACTCGTTGGATCTGTGAAAGCAGCAGTAGTTCTTGGTTTAGGAGACAGGAAACATTCACTGAATGCTTACTCTTCTGTCACCAAATTAAGATAGTTCTGCCTCTGAACCAAAAAGCTCCAGTGGACTTGCTCTTTAAGCATCAAAGATGTTGTAACCATCAGCCTCCATCCTGTGGCTTTGTGTGGAGAGGACCAGATGTGTTGGTTGATTGAATTAATGAGCTCCTGGACCAGGTTATGGGCAGTGTGAGACTGTGAGCCAGAGCTGAGGGGCTCTGGCCACTAGCTGGGGACAGGAAGGAGGGAGGGAAGGAGAGACCCTTTCACTTCTGTTGATAAGAGCAAAGGCTGAAAGCTCTGAAGGAAGTGATGGGTTTTATAGTTTGTTAGTAGATTTAGGTTTGGGTTTTGTTGTTTGCTTTGTTTTTCACATTTGTGTGTGGAGGGGATGTGCCGTGGTACCCTGGTTGAAGGCCAGAGGACAACTTAAGGAAGTCAGCTGTCTTCTTCTATCATGTGGGTCACAGGGATCAAACTTGGGCCTTCAACATGGTGTCAAGTTCCTTTCTTTACCCACTGAACCTTCTTGCCAGCCCTAGTTGAGACATAGTTTCACTGTGTAGCCCAAGCTGGCTGCGCAGACTCACCTAAAGGCTGGCTTTGTATTATCTAAAAAGAGGAGCATATTTCATTGTGGTGGTGGGAGGTGCCTTTAGTCCCAGCTCTCAGGAGGCTGAGGGCTACCTACTGAGTTCCAGGTCAGCCAAAGCTACTTAGAGAAACCTTGTCTTGAAGAAGGAGGGGATGAGGGTGTGTGTGTGTGTGGGGGGGGTGTCAGCAGGGGGAGAGAGAGAGAGAGAGAGAACAATCAGTTATTTTAAATTACATTTTCATTTATTGTGTGCACTTTTAGAATGTTTTCAGGATCTCAGGAGAGACCACTATGACGAGAAAGGTACTCTGCCCACATGGGAAGGACGGACAGCCCACTTTTATTCTAACACAAGTGGTCACAGTTGGCTGGGGGCTGGCTGGTTTTAGATGAGTTGCTGCAATGGACAGATGAAGTGGAGTTAGCCACCGATGTCACTTAAGTTCTAAGAACAGGATGGCCACAGTATAAACCAGAGCTTTACCAGATTAGGGGATTAAAACATCTGAATAAAGGTTTTACAAGGTGGGGCAGGTAAAAAAGATTTGAATTCCTAGTCATAAAAGTTTAACAGTATTTGGTAGAAAAGACTAATGTTTAATGTCTTTCACACACTGTGGTCTGTGTGCGGCAGAGGGGGGAGTAAGTTCTCCCTCCACCATGTGGGTCTTAGGGACTCAGGGCATCAGGCTCGGTGACAGCTGCCTTTTCCAGCTGAGCCATCCTACCAGCCCTATCAGAGACATTTTTTTTAAACTTGAGATTACTTTTGAAGCAGGAGTTCCCTTCCCTAGAGAGATGTTGGGATGAGGCTTTGCCAGGTGTTTACCAGAGGTTTTGTGGAGGGGAACTGAGCACAGGCAGAGCCTAATCCCTTCCGTGGGAGCTTCTGTTATTCCACATAACTGAAATTCTGGTCCTTGCTTCCTGCTACTTAGTGACTCTTGGTTTTGTTTCAGGTGACGAAGCCTGGAGGTGTCGGGGCTGTGGCAACTATGTTCCCCCTAGCCAGAGGCTGTACAGGACTGCCAATGAAGCCTGGCACAGCTCCTGCTTCCGGTAAGTGCCTCTCCTTCTTCCCCATTGTGCTGTGGCCCCTGCACTGCTTCCATGGTCTGAGAAACACAGAAAGCAAGCTTCTGACTAGAGAATTTTAATCTTGGTGGGGCATTAGGAGCAGGGAAGGAATGTGCAAGGAGGAACAGCCCCAGCGCCAGATTACAGTGCTCGAACCACCGATGGGTCAGGTGCCCTGGAAGCTGGCGAAGGGAGGAGCCATTCTAGAGTTTCTCCGACACACCCTAGCTTCACAGCAGGGAAACAGGCCAGGAGTGCCTGTCTTTCCCCATGACCATACCACTGCTTAGGAAGGTGCCTGCGGCAGCCAGGGTGGCTAACAGTGTCATCTCTTCCCCACAGGACTCCCCACCCCGTGGCCCTCCTTTTTGTGACTAACTTGGTTATTACTTCCATATTATCCTTGAGAAGGGGCTCGGTTTCTTTTGTTTGCTTTTTGAGACTCAGTTTCTCTGTGGAGCCCTGGCTATCCTGGAATTCACTATGTAGACCAGGCTGGCCTCACACTCAAGAGATCCGACTGTGTCTGCCTCCCCAAGGTTGGGAGTAAAGGTGTGCGCCACCTCCGGCAAGCCAAGAAGCAGCTCAGTTTCCTAATAATCCTGTGTGTGTGTGTGTGTGTGTGTGTGTGTGTGTGTGTGTGCACTCCTGGAAGCTGTCCTCTGGCCTGCCCATGCACACCATGGAGTGTGCACCTGCACATAGACACTAAACAAACACAAATAGATGTTTTTTAAATTTACAGGTGTTAAAGCCACATTGGTTTCTGCTTTTCTGAGACTCAGTGCTAAGGAAATGGAGATGTTACTAGAGAGCCCAGGATGCAGTATGCAGTAGGCACCCACTGAGTACTGTAATCCTTTCAAGGGCAGGAGCTTGCCTTTGCTTATAACAGTTCTAGCCCACAGATGAACGAGATGTGTCTCCTGTAGAGGTGAGGTGGGCATGTGTTACCCCATCCTCTGTCCTCCGCTCATGTCTGACAGTGAGATGGATGTTAGCAGAGACTGTGTGCTGTGGATCCTGGCTCCCACACACAGCTCTCTATGCAAACCTGCTGTCAAACAGTTAAGCCTTATGTACTTTCTCCACCCTCCAAGCTCAAGGTGGAGGTTGGCCTGGAGAAATCTGAGCACCAAAAGCTGGAGAGGGACCAGTGTTTTCTGTCTTTTCAATGTTTTCTGCTTCAATGCAGACTTCCTACTTTCTTTGTGGTTCTGATGGCCTTAGATTCTCCCCCCTCTGCTCCTGGAGAAGTGGATTCTGCTTTTCCTGGGCTGTTGTACATATAGAAGCAATGACTATTGAGCCTTAAGAGGCCTGTAGGTAAAGCCTTCACTAGTCCTTTCATTCCATGGCTGAGGTCAGCCTTGCTTTGGCATGGACCCACACATTCTAAAGTGTTCCTACTGTACACCTAGTCACACCATTATTTTCTGTTCAGATCAGCAAGCCAGGGTAGAAAAGCTGCCCTTGTGGTTTCGAGACAGGGTTTCTCTGTGTAGCCCTGGATATTCTAGAGCTTGCTCTGTAGATCAGGGTTATGAGCTCCTACACCTGGCTAGTTCTTATTAATTCCAATGACTAAGAGAGGCTGCCTATCAGATCTACCATCCTTCACACTGATGATTAGAAGACTGCTCAGGGTCACTCAGGCTGCGGATGCCAAGAGCTGGCCTTCAGACTGAAGTCCTGAACTCTTTGCAGTTTTGATCAGATGTTTGCTTATGAGGGTGTGAAGAGAAATGTATGGGTGGGGTGGCATACCTGTCATTCCAGGGCTCAGAAAACTAAGGTGGAAGATTCTGAGGTCAACCTTAGCCACACAGCAATACCCTGCCTTTAAAAGAAAAGAGTATGCAGGTTGTTGTTGTTGGTGGTGGTGGTGGTGGTAGTCCAGCACTTGGGAAGCAGAGGCAGTTGAATCTCTGAGGCCAACCCAGTCTACAAAGTGAGTTCCAAGACAGCCAAGGGCTACACAGAGAAACCCTGTCTCAAAAATAAATAAATAAATACATAATAAAATAAGATCATGTTAGCATGTGGGTACAAGCTATAGTGTGAGGTCAAGTTCTCAGGCAAAGCCTTTCAAGTTATTGTGTGGCCCTAGGTGACTTCCCTGCCCTTTTAAAATGAAGATAAGAATATGACCTCAGAGGCTTATTGGGAGTAAGTGATTAAATGTGATACTGTAAAGTGCTCGGCAGATAATTTGCCCATGAAAAACACCTTACTACCAGTAGCTGTGACTTTCTGTTGTGTGGAGAGTGTGCACCTACACACCTACAGGCACACACTCACACATCTGGTTGCACATTCTTTGGGCTTCTGTTGTAGAGTTTCTGGGTGGCGTCTTTGCACTACTGTGGTGCGTTTAAATCACAAATCATGGCCATGGGATGGGGTGGAGGTGTAGACTGCTGATTCCCGCTGATTGCTGTTTTGCCTAGCTCGTTCTCCTGAAGGAGAACATCGCTCATCTTGTGAACTTCCACGGAGCATGCTCATTTGCCCTGAGGAGCATTGCAGTGTTTTGGATCCAATTTTACTTTTGCCCAGGTCAGGGCAAGCTTTTCAGAGCTATTTGATTGCCCTCAGGGGCCACCTGAGTTAAGAAGCTCGTGGGGCTGTGGGGCTGAGGAGCCTGAATAGTCTTTACAGTCTTTTCACCCAGCTCTCCTGCCGTTCTGGTGAAGTTTAGAGTATCTTGGTACAGGCCCGCTGGAGGCAGGACCTCCCTTTTCTCTGTGCTGCTGAGAGAAGTTCATTCTTCATGATTTCCGTCCAGCCCTGCTCTTCCCAGCTGGGCCATAGTTAAAGAAAAGGAAGCAGATGTCTCCCCTCAACACCTTTGTTCTCCCTGGGTGAGGCTAGATTTTGAATGAACAGATTGCTGGGATTTGGTCCAACCTCCACCCCTCCCCTCCTTTACTGTGTTCCATGGTGATCTAGAATGACATACGCCCATAGTACCACCTCTGAGAGCCTTCCCTGGGTTCTTCGGTGCCCAGGATGTCTTAAGACTGGAACCTGGGCCTGTTGGTGAAGTCCAGCTCACAGGCCTCCTGGAAGTAGCTCAGGGCATTGGGCATTTGGCCAGGATTCTTCTGGTCTATCAGATATATGTCTGACCAGCCCTTGTTCCTTTTCCTCTCCTTGCCATGGGTTCCCTTTAAACTGTGCATGCCTCTGACCTGCTTCTCTTTTCTCTTCCTTCTTTGCTTCCTTCCTTTCTTTCCTTCCTTTCCTTCCTCCCTCCCTCCCTTCCTTCCTTCCTTCCTTCCTTCCTTCCTTCCTTCCTTCCTTCCTTCCTTCCTTCCTCTTTCTTTCTTTCTTTCTTTCTTTCTTTCTTTCTTTCTTTCTTTCTTTCTCCTTTTTCTTTCAAGACAGGGGTTCTCAGTGTAACCAGCCCTGGCTGTCTTGGACTCACTTTGTAGACCAGGCTGGCTTTGAACTCACAGAAATCTGTTTCTGCTTCCCAAATGCTGTGATTAAATGCTTGTACCACCATGCCTAGCTTTGGCCTGCTTTTCTCTGAACAGTGCCACTGAGTCTAAATCTGGAGCTGTTCTCTGAAGCTCCTGGCCTGGGCCCCTCTTGGGGCCAAGAGTGGAACCAGTGCACATGTTCAACACAGCTGAAGTTAGCCTGTGAAACTGTGAATGGTGACCTGGCTGTCCCACTTGGCTGTCTTGTTCCCCTCCCCCTCTTTTTAATAGAGTCTCATATCCCAGGCTGGCTTTGAACTTGTGCATGTAGCTGAAGATGAGGCTGAACTTTGGATCCTCTTTGCCCCCCACCTGAGTGCTGGGACTACAGGTTGTGTGCCACCATGCCTAGCTTATGCTGGGCCGATTGAGCCAGACTTTGTTGTATGGCGTGCAAGCATTCTACCAACTGAGGTATACTCTAGTGCTTTTTAAATTTTGAGGTAGAGTTTTGCAGTGTAACTAGGGCTAGCCTCAAAATTCTTCTTGTCTCAGTATCCTTAGCTTTGGGATTACAGGCATGTGTACCCTACCACCCAGCCTCTCTCAGTAATTTTGTTTGCATTGTTGGGGATTAGATTCATAGCCTCAAATACTGGACAAGATGTTTGTTCTACCACTGAGCTGTGACTTCTGGTCCTTATAGGATTTTATGTTGAGACCAAGTTGTCTAGGCTGTGAGCTTCTCAGGCTAGCCTCAAGTTTGAGACCCTCCTGTCTAAGCTCTCTGGAATAGCTTGTTGTCAGGATGTATCACCACAACCCGGATTTTTGTTTCCCAGTGGCTGCCTCTTGTCACAGGAGTTTAGCCTTTTAAGCAGGGTCCTAGAAGGAGAAGCCTCCCCATCAGTTTTCTACAACCCTGAACTAAACTGCTGTTGTTGGATCTGGTCCCTCGCTCCCTTAACCACCCCTAGGGCACTGGTGACTGTCTGGCCTCCTTTCTTAGGATAACAAGCACAGCCTGAACTGTATCTTGTAAGAAGCATTTGACAATGGCTGTCCTCTGGAGAAAGGCTAATGCGGATGGAAGCCTGTGCCCATCCCATTAGGCAGCACACTGAATCTGCTCCATTTGTAAGTCCAGAAGGGTGCAGCAGACTGAGACTCAGAAACTGTACGCTAACAATCGAATGACAACAACAACAACAACAAAAAGGAGGCCAGGCAATGGAGGCGCACACCTTTAATCCCAGCACTTGGGAGGCAGAGGCAGGTGGATTTCTGAGTTCGAGGCCAGCCTGGTCTACAGAGTGAGTTCTAGGACAGCCAGGGCTACACAGAGAAACCAAAAAAACAAAACAAAAAAACAAAAAAACAAAAAAACAAAAAAAAACAAAGAAAGAAAAGAAAAAATGATAAAACGATCGGCTGGCAGTGGGTACCTCGGAAGTGCCAAGCCATAGTAATGTCCCCATCTAGGTGTGGTGTCCTAGTTACAGTTCTGGGAACTACAGATTTGCCCTCCATGACAGACACTGTCCTTGGCATTTTACAAGCATCGAGTATTTACTCTTGAAGATAACTCAGTAAATGAATCGCTTGTTTTACCTTCTTCAAAAATAAACAGCCAGGATTGTTCATATGCACCTATAATTCTAACACTTGAGAGGCTGCCTCAGGGGGACCATGAGCTTGAGTACAGCCTAGGCTATACAGTAAGACCTTGTCTCAAAAGCACATGCCAGAACCAAGCCAGGTAGTCTGAGCATCAGGGCTGTGGGATCATGGATTCATGGCCACCAAGTGAGAGACCCTGCTTCAAAAGAAATGGACACACAGATGTAAATAACAATAAAAGCTGGAGAAGTTAAGAGTTACCTACTAACGCCTGCCTGGAATCTGAACCCAGGCTCCTGCGGTTGTGAGACTTGGTATGCGCTCCTGAATTATAGGAATGTCATTTAACCCCATTTCAGCTTCTGCAAGGTGAGACACGCACCACTAGTGTCAGATAACCTTGAAGTCTTCTTGCCTTCTCCAGTGCAAGAGTGCTGTGAATTCTGTGCCTTGGGCTCCTGGTGGCAGGTCGTGGAGCCACTCTGCCCTCTGCTGGTCACTGCTGGTGCTAGCCCAGACTTTGACTGCCTGTGACGTCTCAGGAAAAAGACTGTTTATCCAGTTTATCTCTGAGGAAACCACAAGCAGGCTGGCCACTGAAGCTGGATGTTGGATGCTGGCTGGGGCCTGCCTGACAGAAAGGAAGGAAGGACAGACACCTGGGCCTTCCGCTTTCCTCTGGAAACTCTGGGATGTGGCAGCATGTGACCTCAGTGTGCCTTAATCTTGTACTTCGCTCCGTGAAGTGGTGAAGTGAGAAGCCTTGTTGCCTTCAGGCAGGCAGAAGTGAACAGTTGGAGAGGGACGGGGCAGCTGTCTGGTGGGCATCGGACTAAGAGCTTTGCTCATCTGAGTCAAGCCTCACACCTCTAACTTTACACTAAAACAGAAAGGCCAGTTAGAGAACTGTCTACTGCCATACAGCTGACTCTGTGTTTGTACACGTGCTTTGAGGGTCCTACTATTACCCTTAGCTGGCCTGAAATTCACTATGTGTATACCAGGCTATCTTTGAACTCACAGATTGGTCTTCCTCTGCCACTAGAGTGCTGGAGTAAAGGTGCGCAGCACCAGACCCAGCCTACCAGGAACTTCCTAGGTAACTAAGGATGACTGAATGTCTGATCTTCCTGCTTCCCCTCCCCTTACAGGTGTGAACGGCCCTTTCTAGCTCATAGCTGACACTGGGATTTAGTTCTCTCTGGTTCCCAAAGGACCCTTTTCTCACTGGGACTCCCAGGAGTTAGATGAACCAGGCCATGTCTACCTGTGGTCTAGTTCCTTAACCCCTGTGAGCCTTGTTTCTGTGACATCCGAGGAAGTAACCTGCTGCAGGCACAGTGGCGTAGACCTACAACCCAGCATTCAGAAGGCAAAGGCAAGGGGAGTTTGAGAGTGAGACCAGTCTGGATTACAGTAAAAGGAAATTAAAAGTAACTACTGTCTGGAGTGATTGTGAAAATGAAGAGAGTCATGTGGAGTAAGACAGTTCCCTGGGCAGTGAGGGGGCCTGGGCCATGGGGGCACATGCCTTTAATCCTGGCATTTGGGAGGCAGAAGCCAGTCTAATCTACATATTGAGTTCCAGTCTAGCCAGGGCTATGTAGTGAGACCCATTTCCAAAAATAAAAATAATAAAAAAGCATCCTGAAAATTCCAGAGTGGGTATAATGTGAAGGTGAGTAGCGCTTGCTTCTCCTCCGCCATGGTTAAGGCACTGAGATTAGGCACTTTGGGGGATGCAGAGGTACTGTTCTAGCCCAGTTCTATAACTGACTCAGAAAGCCAGGAACAGCAGAAGCCGGCATCCCTGACGCTGCACTGTGGTCTGACCTCCATTCACTCTGGCTCCTGTGATACGTGCTCTTAGTGATAAAGCAGAGGATAGCCTGGTCAGTCTGTTCACAGCCTACTCTTCAGCCTTCACCCTGTATGGCCTCTCAAATTGTGCTGTGTGGGTACAGGCTGTGTATCCCCAATCCAGAATCCAAGCTCTCCCACCTCTGAGTGCTAGCGTTGAGTCTCATGCACATGGCCTCATGTGACAGATACACTAAAAATATTTCATAAGATTACCTTTAGGCTGTATGTAGAGCCGTGGCATGAAGCATAAACAAACCTCACATTTAAACTTGTTTCTATAAAATTATGTTCATATCCCAAAACTGAAAAATTATGCAGCAGATCTGAGCCCAGTCGTTTAGGTTACTCAGTTAGCGGGGCAGTGGTTGTGGTGGTAGTGGAGGAGGTGGAGAATCTGGCTGTGGTATTGGCACAGAAAAGTGAATTGGTGTTTCTGGACACCTGAGAACAATGAGTCTGTTGGAGTCTGGCTGAATGGACGTAAATCACAGCTTCCTGGCTTATGCAGAGGGGCTGGTCCCCACCAAGGATGGCTCTGCTGGTTAAAATTGGCCGTACATGTGAAGTTCCTCACAACCTCCTCCGCAATCTGCAGCTTCCTGTGCCGGGATTATCAGCCTAAACCATCACGTCCGGCTTTGTCACTTTTGGCTTCTTGGCTTTTATGACATCCATGCACATTCCTGCTTCCCCCCAAGCCTCTCTGGTCATTGCAGCTTCTTTTTTCACCCAGGCCTGTGGTGAGACTCCTGTAGTGTAGTCTGTTCCCTGAGCACTCTTTGACTTCTGCTGTCCACTACACACAGACCCCGAAGTCAGGTCCTCCTGCACAGCCCACCACTGCGCTCTAACCCAGCACGTCCTGCCAGCTACCTGACACATCCCTTTTGTTCTCATGTTTTCAAATGGCATCTCGAAGTCTTGCCCAGACTGTTTTCAAGCAAGCATTGTGCCTCAGCCTCCTAAGTAGCTGGAACTCACAGGCAAATACTGCCGTGGCCCACTTTGGTATGTCATTCAGGTATCTTCTAGATACATTAGACTGGGCTGGGTCTTGCAGTAGTCTGTTTCCCTTAAACTGGCTCCTTACCCACTTAAACCAAATTCACTGAGTGACAGACACCACCATCTGGCATCCTCCTGTGTCACAAATGGGGGAATCCTTGATGCCTCATGCTTTATAGCCCAGCCTGTCAGTTTTTGTTTGTGTGGTTTTTTTACATTTCTTCCTCCTCCTCCTCCTCCTCTTCTACCTCCTCCTTTCTTTTTTATGATTTAGTTAGTTGGGTTTTTGATGTTGTTATTGTTTGTGGCTTTTGTTTTGTCTTGTTTTGTTTTGTTTTGTTTTTTTGAAACGGGGTTTCTCTGTGTAGCCCTGGAAGTCCTAGAACTAACTCACCCTGCAGACCAGGCTGACAGCAACCTCACAGATTGCCTGCCCCTGCCTCCCAAGTGCCGGGGTTAAAGGTATCCACACTGTACCTGCCTAAGATTTTTTTTTTTAATTTTTTATTTACATGTGTCTGTATTAGTGTATGTACCACATATGTGGGGACGCCCTCAGAGGCCAGAAGAAGGTGTTGGATCCCTTGGAATTAGAATTAAAGGTGAAACACCTGATGAGGAACTGAGCTTGGGTCCTCTGAAAAAGCTGGGAAAGCTTTTTCAGAAAAAAACCCAGCTGCTGAGTTGACTCTAGCCGAGCCTCTGGGGTTTATCTCTGGTTTGTGTTACTACAAATATGTTCCTTCATTCCGTTTCTTACTCTCTTTGCTTATTCCTGTGGTCAGCTCTCACCTGCATGACTCTCAGTCTCCCCTCCACTCTGCTGCCTTCAAGCCACACATTCTCTCAAGCAGCTGGGTGTGTGAGGTACAAAACGCTGAGGGGGCAAGATGCCTTAGCAGTTAAGACTACTCTTGCAGAGGACCTGAGTTTGATTTCCAACACCCAGGTCAAGGAATTCCCAACTGCCTGCAACCCAGTCCCGGGTGATCTGACATCTGTGCCCTTCCTAGGCACTTTATTCACGTGTACATACCCACACGCATAATTAAACATAAGCACCCAGGCTGGGGCGCATGCCTTTAATCCCAGCACTCAGGAGGCAGAGGTAGGCAGATCTCTGTGAGTTTGAAGCCAGCCTGGTCTACAAAGTAAGTTCCAGGACAGCAGGGGCTACACAGAGAAACCCTGTCTTGAAAAACTAAGAAAAAAAAAAAAAGTTAAATAAATCTTTTAAAATCTCTGGGAACTGGAGAAACGGCTAGGAGGTTAAGAACACTTGAGAGGACCTGAGTTGAGTACAGTTCCCAGCACCCACATGGCAACTGACAATTGTCTATAACTCCAGGGGATCTGACACCCCCTGCTGGCCCTCTGTGGCACTGCAAACTTTTGGTACATATACATTCATTCATTTTATGTGTCATAAACACATAAAAAGTAAATTTTAAAAATATGGGACTGAGGATGCAGCTCAGTGGTAGTGTTTACCGAGCATGCACGAGGCTCCGGGATAATCTCCATTGCTAAAAAAAAAAAAAAAAATGCACACAACCGTCCTCCATTCCCCCCCCCCCCCCCCCCCCCAGGCATGTGTCCAGAGCCTCTTGCTCTCTGCCTGAGTCTCACAACTCTTCTTCCCTGCTGACAAGGCTTGCATTGTTCTGCACCCTGGGCTTGGAATGCCAACCCCTCCTCTCTTTGCCTAATTAGCCGCTGCACAGAGTTCAGATGGTTCCCTGGCTCAGAGATGTCAATATTTCTCACCCTTGAAGCCCCTCTTGTAGTTTTAGGCTTATCTGTGCAATTATCTCTGTTCTGATACCGTGTGACTCCTCATGATAAAGGCCTTCAGGGACTTTGTGGGGTTTTGTCCCTTATTCTGTCACCAGCGACACATCCTTGGCAGAGGAAGCAGAGATGGTAGAAATAATTGCCCAAGCTGTGAGGTAAGCGTGGCTTTTCCTACACTTCCGCTTTCCACACCGCATCCTTCCCTGAGCCGCTGCAGTTCCCATCGATGGCGGGGAGGAACTGGTTTAAGACACTGGGTTTTGGAAAATTGTAAGGTCAGGTAAGAAGATAAACCTTTGTCTTCTGCTTTCAAAGGAACTGTCCTACAGTGGGGAGAAGTGAAGAGGCCCAGGGGCCTACTCCCCAGCTGACATGAGCTGCATTTCTCTGTAGGTACAGCCCAGACAGGAACAAGCCCCGGGGACCTGGGGACCTCTGTAAAGAAGAACAGGGGAGGGGGAATGAGTTCAGATGCCCGGCCCAGCTAATTCTGAATTGTAATAATCATGACCAAAAGCAACGTGGGTGGGAAAGGGTTTATTTCATCTTACACTTTCATGGCCAGTGCGTCAGGAGGGGAGTTAGGGCTGGAACCTGGATGCAGGAACTGAAGCAGAGAGCACGGAAGAATGCTGCTCACTGGCTCGCTCTCCATGGCTTGCTCAGCCAGCTTCGTTATATAACCAGGCCCACCAGTCTAGAGGTGACACAGCCACAGTGGATTGGGCCCTCTCACGTCAGTCACTAGTCAAGAAGATGCTCCCACAGACTTATCTACAGGCTAATCTGATGAAATATTTTATCAGAAGAGGCTCCATCTTCCCAGATGTCACCAGCTGTGTGAAGTTGACAAAAAATAAATAAATTAAGTAAACCGACTAACCATCAGGTGACTCACTCTCAGCTACACAGTGAGTTTGAGGCCAGCCTGGGGACTGCCACGGCTTGTAGCCTAGAACCTGGGCTTGGGCATCAAGGGATGAAGAAGTAAGATGCATGTACAGAAAAGCTGGTCTGGTGGACTGGGCTCTCTGGCAGAGAAGCACCCAGAAGGTCAGAATATTTAGTGTATGAAGTTGGACACAGGAGGGATTCTATACAGCTGAACAAGGTAGTGTATTGTTGCGTATAGATAGGCAGCGAGGCAGGGTTATTACATACAGAGGAACAAGGAGGCAGGTCTAGCTGAGCTCACTAGGCACAGACTATAGGAGAGCAGCCTCCAGGCCGTGAACATCCGGGAAAGCAATTGAAGATGAACATTTTCCACACACATTGTCAACATTTAGACTCAGAACAGAGGATGGTGTTGCTGTTACTTGAGCCTCATTGAGGGGACAGGGGACAGTGAGCCTTTGCCAGTTTCCCTTGTGTCTGAGGCTTTATCCTTGAATGGCTCATGTTAACAGCACACACCCACTCAGGATTTCACACACTCAGGGTTTCCTTCACTGCCCACACTGGAGTTCATGAGACCCTATTATAAATAAAACAGAAGTAAAGACAAGTAAATAAGTGGCCAGCAGTGAAGTAGAAGCATCATGGGTCAGGTTGCTGAGTGTAGCCTGGCTGCAACCAAGCTGGGTTCTGTTATAGGCAGGGCTAGTTTGGCCAAAGTAAAGATCTTTATGGTGGTTCTGATGCTGGTTTTAAACTCTTAGGCTTGAGTCAGTTGATCTTCCTGCCTCAGCATCACAATTGGGTGGGCTCTAATTGTGAGCACCACGCTGCCCAATATAGGTCTCAAAGTCTTACCTGTGTTAGGGATTTGGCCACACTGATTCCAGTTGTCAGGCTGTAGGTAGACAGCGATGTTGATAAACCACCAAAGCATGTCCACATCTCTGTGAGTGTGTTTCTAAACCTAATGTCCAAAACCCAGGCCCAGATTAGGTTGATTCACCAAGATGCCAGCCATAGACAGGTCTCTGGGTGGCTAGCCAGCCCACCTTCTTCTGACTACCGTTGCTTCTTTTAGCATTGACCTAACTGGTATGGAATTGTTTTCTCACCTTAATCTTTTTATCAAAGAAGAAACTGAAGCATGGAAAGGTTTAAAGGCTCTGACTGAGATCACACAGTAAGTTATTGTCAACCAGGGAAGGATCTCAGGTCTTCTTGTGGCTCTGTGGGCATCGCCTCAGAGATGTATTGGTATGGCAAAAGGATTTCTTCCTCCCAGTGCAGTCAGAAGAATGTCTGTGGGAATGACGGCTCTGACACTGAATGTCAGACATTGTTTGTTGTTGTTTTGTGAGGTTTTTAAATAGGGGCTGGAGCGATGGCTCCGTGGTTAAGGTCACTTGTGGCTCCTGTAGAAGATCTGGGTTTGGTTCAGTTCTCACCACCCACAACTGTCTGTAACTCCAGTTTTGTGGGTTACACCTAAATAATGTGTGTGGGCGTTTTGCCTGCATGTATGTCTGCATCATCCATCACTCCAACCCTGTTCCTGTGGTGGTTTTGTTTTCTGAACAGGGATCTACCCAAGGCCTCATGGGCACTAGGCAAGCATGTCACCACTAAGCCTCATCTCCTCCCCTGAGTTTCCTAGCATTGGCATTACAAAGCAATAGTGCATGGTAATCTACAGGGGCCACCATCTGATTCTTAATAAATTTAGCGGTTAAAATGAGCAGGTCCATAGCGATGTGGCCTCGGGACAGGGCATTGTCTGCTAGTGGTGAACAGTGGCTGGCAAACAGACTTGGTGTGAACATACACAGCTAGCAGCCTGAGAATGCGTATTGTCCTTGGAGTCTCAAACTTTATGTCCTAGCCATTGGGAGCCCCTGTGTGCTTCAATGCTTCTGTATCTTTAATTGCCCAATTGCCCCAGCCTGGTATACAGTGGTCTAGCACTCCTCACCGTGCCTGCTTCCTCTGCTCACTGCTTACGTGTGGGCTCCAGTGTTACTAATGGATACACTCGGTTAGGTTGTTCCTTCAAGCTCCGAGCCTCTTGTCGGCCTGGCAATCAGCCTGCTTCGTCAGCGGAGGAGCCCCACCCCACCCCCACCAATCAGAGGAGAGTTTTTTCACCTTCCTTGTTATCAAACTCAAGCTCTATCCCTGTCAGTATTTGTTTGCACACCCAACTGCAGTCTTCAAGTATAGTTTTCAAGGGCGGGACGATATCTAATCTACTTCTGTGCCCCATGACGTTGTGGACTGCCTAGAATGGAGCACACTCAGGGTGATGGGTGCCTTTGTGGAAAGATGTCTTAGAAACTTGAGTAAAGTCCTTCTTATATGCACCCTCATCATCTCTACTGTATAACATTCCCCGGGCTTTTCTTTTGAAATGGACAGTAGAATAAGACCTCTGTCTCTAGCCAGGTGGTGGCGCACGCCTTTAACCCCAGCACTCAGGAGGCAGAGGCAGGCGGATCTCTGATTTTGAAGCCAGCCTGGTCTACAGAGTGAGTTCCAGAATAGCCAAGATACACAGAGAAAGCCTGTCCTGAAAAAAAACAAACTAACACAAGCAAAAAAGACCTCTGTCTATCCTATAATGTGGTCATTGAGCCATTGAAGCCCTGATGTGCCTTTTGCTGCCATCGCTGTCCACTGTCCTGCTGCTTTCTTTCTCCCCAACCAGAGGCTAATGCTGCCCTTCTCTCTTCCTGGGTAGTGTTAGAGAGGTGCTAACAAATTCTCTTTTCAGGGGCAGGGATTTGAGACAGGGTCTCTCTACATAGCTCTGGCTGTCCTGGAAGTCTCTGTATATTAGGCTGGCCTCAAACTGAGAGATCCTCCTGTCTCTGCCTCCTGAGTGCCAGGATGCAAGGTATGTGCCACCACACCCGGCAACAAATATTTCTTTTTCACGTTCCTCACCATTACCCAGACAGCCCCAGGCATCCATCATGGAGTTTCAAATGAGTAATAACACATGAAGAAAGTGAAGTCCCCACTACATCAAGGTTTAAACAGTTTTCACCCTGACAGTGACCAAGCAGCCTCCAGAAAAAATGAACTATCTACCTGTGCATTCTTGTCTGCAGTGATTCCCGGGCAACTGTGATAGTAAGAGGAAGTCAAATGGAAAAGTGAGTACCTGGGAAAGAGTAAGGTGGTGTTCTCAGTCTCCAGTGTGGAACAGAACCACTAGGTGTTGTTTGAAATACAGGTTTGGTGCACAAGTTGGGGGTGCGGGAAGTGGCGCACACCTTTCGTCCCACCCAGCACCCAGGAGGCAGAGGCAGGTGGAGCTCTAAATGTGGTGATCTACAGAGTGAGTTCCAGGACAGCCAGGGCTACTCAGAGAGACCCTGTCTCAAAACAACAACAACAAAGATACAATAATATAAAGTTCAGATTCTTTCCTTCACCCTTAGAAACTCTGGTGCTGTGTGGCCAGGTGGTACCAGAAATATCTTCGTTTTCCCAGTGGAATCCAGGATGACCAAGTAGCAAGTACAGAACAGCTGTTTGCAGCAACTTCAGTGTGTTGAAGCCAGAGTTCAGACATGCAAGTTAGATCCCAGTTTTATTCATGAGACTCTGAACAACCTTCCCAACCTCCATTTCTTCATATGGAAAAAGGAGGTGGCAACGGTGATGCAGGATTTAATCCCAGCACTCAGGAGGCAGAGACAGTCAGATTACTGAGTTCAAGGCCAGCCTTGTCTACATACTGAGTTTCAGGATAGCCAGAGCTACTCAGAGAAACCCTGTATTGAAACAAACAAACAAACAAACAAAAGGAGGTAGCCACTCTTACAATGAGAAATTTAATGAGAATATGTGCATGCATACTGAGCTTACCTCTGTGTGGGTCTCATGGAACTCCATGTTTTCCAGTCTGAAGACTAAATACCTACTACTTCTGGAGTACTCCTCTTTTGGGGTGAGGTAATGGAGTGTAGTTACGATGCCCAGGCTCACTAAGACACCACACTAATCAGCTATCACAGGAAGAAAGGGGAATATAGTTTGGCTTCTAGGTAGAATGTAAATTGAAATTAGGGATGGCAAACCCCAAAATGTTCAATAGCACCACCCCGTTCTATGCTGTGTCCCGATTATTAGTATGAGAAAGTCATTCTAATGCACTGAAATGGAGAGACAGTGATGCTGGTGTGGTTCCAGAGAGCTGAACCTGGAGAGTGGCCGTGACACCCAAGGTCTGATGACCCTCCTTCCATGTCTGTCCAGATGAGGAGCTGCTATTGGAATATAAATAGGAGGTGCTGGTTGGCCCAGTTTTGTTTTTAACAGAAAAAGAGAGATCCCAGAAAAAGCAAATTTATGATTTTTTTCAGTGAGTTCCTCAAAAGTTCTGGGCAGATGGTGGACAGGGTGGGCAGTGAACAGCTGGGAGAGGAGCTGATTGCTTAGGCTCTGGAAGAAGTTGATGTTTCTAGATCTCAGGGACTTGCCGGTCATGAAATTTTCTCATGGATTTCCCAAGAGTTAGATACTCTTTCATGTTATCCCCACAGTATAGACATAGGATCCAAGACCCCAGCACATCTGTCAGTGTAGTCCCTGTGCTGTGGAGGTGGGATTCCCAAATCTTTGATTGGGTGTGTATAGAGGAAAGGCCTTGAGATTTTAAATCAGCAAACATTGCTTTTACCTCAGCCCTGTACTTCCTGTCAGTGTAAACTTGGATGTCTTACCTGGCATTTCTGAGCTGGCCTGCCCTGCCCTACTGCATTCGGGGGACTAAAATCCTTTGTGAACTGAAAATGCTATAACAATGTTTAATTATCATCTCTCCTCTAGGACTGTAGTATCTCACAGTGAGAGTCTAGAGTTATGTGGACAGGAGGGTGGCTCAACCTCACTAGGCTGAACACAGATAGGCTTGTGTTGTGCCAAAACCTAGTACCTAGCACCTACCTTTTGTAGTTTGATAGGGCTGTGGACAGGTATGGACACAGAACTTTGCTTGTGTGTGATGGGCTTGGGAACATGTCGAGGAAGCCCTCCCTAGAAGAGAATGAGTCCCATTATAATTGGGTGAGAGAAGAGAGAAGACATAGGCATGACGTCAGATGAAGGCATAGGAGGCTGTAGAAGGAGCTAAGAGCAGAAGTTTGGGAGCAACTGAGGGAAGCCAAGTGTGGTCAGGTCAGGATACAGTCAAAGCAGCCTATCTGGTGGGGTAATTAAAGCAGCAGCCTCAGGTCCCAGTGCAGTGTCTCTGCTAGGCTTTTGGTAGGATGACAGCATTGGGGTGTGTGTGGCCAGTGTGCATGTACATGTGTATGTGTGTGCATGCGCTTGTGTGTGTGGGCAGGCAGGAGGGGGGTGCTAAGGGATCCTGAGAAGGTAAAGCAGTGTGTAAATGGCAGAAAGCACACACTGCCCTGTCCCTGCTTCTTGAGGCACTACTGCAAAGGTGAAGCAGATGAGAGTCAGGGAGTCCTCTGGTAGCCATTGCTGTGATGAAACACCATGACCAGCGATCAAGCTGGGCAGGAGAGGGTTTACTTGGCTCACACTTCCACATCGTAGTCCATCACTGAAGGAAGCCAGGACAGGAACCTGGAGGGGTCCTGGCTTGCTCCAATGGCTTGCTTGCGTAGCCTGTTTTCTTATAGAACCCAGGACCACCAGCCCAGGAAAGGTTGTGGTCACAGTGAGTGGGAAGGGGCCGCCCCCATTAATCACTAATTAAGAAAATGCCGTATAGGCTTGCCTACAGCCTGATTTTATGGAGGCATTTTCTTTTTCTTTTTTTTCTTTTATCTTTTTTTGTTGTTGTTGTTTTGCTTTTTGTTCCTTAGTTTGGTTTGGTTTTTGTTTTGTTTTTGTTTGTTTGTTTGTTTGTTTGTTTTCTTGAGACAGGGTTTCTCTGTGTAGCCCTGGCTGTCCTTGAATTCAGTCAGACTCACCTGCCTCTGCCACCTGAGTGCTGGGATTAAAGTCATGTGCTACCACATCTGCTTATGGAGGCATCTTCTTAATTGAGGTTCCCTCCTCTACTAACTTTAGCTTGTGTCAAGTTGACATAAAACTATGCCCTAAGTGTTCTGGGCACTTCCAAAGTCTAGAAAGTGAGCTGGGGGAGTGAGGAGGAGCAGAGACCAGAGAGGTAGTCTGTTGGAGGAATGTCCATGCTAAGCAACAAGGATTCAGAGGCAGTTCCCCAGACAGCCTAGATAGTACACACCTAGAATTGTATCTATTCAGGAAGCTGAGGCAGGAGGATCACAAAAAAAGTTCAAGGCTAGCCTGACTACATTGTGAGATCCTGTTTCAAAATTTAAAATTTTTCTTTAGAAAATAAAAAGAGAGCTACAAATGTACAAGCCAGTGGTGGAGTGTTTGCCCAGCATGCTCAAGTAGTTCCCAGCAAGGTTGAAAGACAGCAAGCTGCAGCCTTTCCCTGTGTGGAGGGAGTCCTCCTCACCAACAGAGGGCCTTGTTCAGCAAACACAGGTCCCTGTGCTTCAGATCCTTTGTCCAGAGCTTTCTATAGGCTGAGGATGGCTGATTCGTTCATTCCTCACTGGTCTCAAGGATGGTCACTTGGGGCCGTCATCTCTGAATGCTGTTCTCCAACCTGTCCCAAATGCAGGCACCTTGGAGTGTCAGCTATAATTTCCAGTCCCAGGATCCCTGCAATTGCCTTGGACATATGTGACTGTTGGACCTGTCAGAGCAGCTCTCTTTCCTGGGGCAGAAGGGGACCGTATACCCACAGTGTGACTTTTCACCTCCAGGTTCTGAGTGGTTTAGACCCTTTGAAGTTGGCCTGAAGGAATGGCACTGAGTAGCCAGCTGAATATCTGTTCCCTACATCTGGTGATCAATCCTTTAAAGGCACCTCCTGAAAGCCAATCACATGGGGGTCAGATTCCACCTGGGGTGGGGGTCCACTTCAGCTCAGAACATGGGGAGATGGCTATCAGGGGGAGGCACTCACAGGGTGCTGAGAGGTCCTCTTATTAGTCCCCCAGTAGTCCACCCACCAAATCCTTTGTAAGAAGAGTGGGAAGAGAAAGCCTGCAGCCTCCCGCCTGCATTCCTAGACACCGACTCACTGCTGCCCGAAGCCACTGAAGCAGCAGAGCTGTGTGAAATGTCAAAAGGAGTTATGCTCAGGGGCTCCCTGGCCCGCTCCTGGCCCCACGTTTTCTTCCAGTACACTCCATTCATCAGATGGAAATCAAAGGATGCAATTAGATGCTAGTTCCAGATTCAAAAAAGGTTCCCTCTTTGCCTGATCGAATTACAGGGGAGCATTAGTACATCTGGGCTCTGTCCCTGGGAGGAAGCTTCCAGCCAGCCTTATGGCGGTCTTCTCAGTGTCTTCTGTGTTACCTCCCTTCCACTGTGTCTCGGTCTCCTGTGGTTCTTGAGTGGCCTCCAGCCAAGATCCCGACTCCTTCAAGGCTGGCTCCAGAGATTCAGTCTCAACTCGAGGCCCAGGGACAACAGGGAGCCCACCGGCACCTCATAGGAATGAAAAATGTTGAAGCTGGAAGCTATTTAGAGACCTAACCCAAAGCCCAGACAGGCAGGAGCTTTCTAAGGGCCACATAGCTAGCACAGAAGTTGAACAGTAGTCTTAATGATATTAACAGCTAGCATTTATCAACTCTTAATGTGTTCCAGACTCAGTGCCAAGGGCTTAAGTGCATTGTTGCATTCAAACCCAGACAGTTTGGCTCTAGGCCCAGGTTGCACTCCCCAGTACAGTATGGTAGAGCACAGCCTATACCTTCTAGCTTAGGTTCAAATCCTGGCTTCCCATCTTGTTTGTTCAGTGAGATGGTAAGCAAAGGTAAGCAATTTAACCTCTCTGTACCTCAGTTCCTTCCTCTGCAAAGCAAGGGTGTGAGGGGCTGCAGCACTGCCAAATAGTGGGAGTTAAATCTCAGTTACAGGCAGTGTTGCAAGCAGTTGAGGTGCAGGCTGAATGCCCACCCAGGGATCACTCCCCTGCCTTGGGAGCTGGAGTATATTGTCTGCAGTGGTAGATAGACAGACCTGAATTCAGCATTCAGTACAGATGCCAAATGTTTATTTTATTTTATTTTAGAGACAGGGTCTCTATACTGTGCAGCCTGGCTGGCCTGGAACTCTCTAGATCCAGCAGTCTGGCTTCAGACTGACAGAGACCCACGCGTCTGCTGGGATACCACACCCAGTACTCAGGCTTCTGCTGTACTATCTTGGATTTTTACATTTTTTTAAAAAGATTTATTTATTTATGTATATGGGTATTTTGCCTGCATGTACATTTGCACACCAGAAGAAGTCACCGATCCTATTACAGATAGTTGTGATCCACCATGTGGTTGCTGGGAATTGAACTCAGGACCTTTGGAAGGCCAGCCGGTACTCTTTTTTTTTTTTTTTTGGTTTTTGAGACAGGGTTTCTCTGTGTAGCCCTGGCTGTCCTGGAACTCACTCTGTAGACCAGGCTGGCCTCGAACTCAGAAATCCACCTGTCTCTGCCTCCTAAGTGCTGGGATTAAAGGCGTGCGCCACCACCGCCCGGCTCAGCTGGTACTCTTAACCGCTGAACTGTGTCTCTAGCCCTGATTTTTACAGTTTTAAATGGCTGACAGGGTAGAAAATAAAAAAGCCAAAGACTATTTCATGGCACATGAGAATTATATCAAGTGTCCACAAATAAAGTTTTATTGAAACATAACCAGATCTATTTGTTTCTATTTTACTGAGGATGCTGTGGGGTTGAAATATTGAGTAGCTGTGACAGGGTCTATGTGACCTATAAAACCTAAAATATTTGTCCTCTAACCCTTTACAGAAAGTGTTCTGGCCCCTGCTATGGAGGCATTTTACTGAGGTAGAAAGGTAGAAATCCATCTTTACTATTGACAAGATTTTTTTTTAAGCTGTCAACAACCCCCTCAGAACCTTGGTTTTGACATCTGCTCAGTGGGTGCAATATGTATACTGAACAAAGACAATTTAAAAATGATAGTAAATATGTGGGGGTGGGGGGGCTGGAACATACCACCTGCTCACTGCTCGCTTTCTTATCACACTCATGGTCTCAGTTCACAGCTGAAGAAAAAAGAAAACACTCCCTTGTAACCCATGAATCACTTCTGTTGTGGACTTTCCTGTCACTGACAGCAGCTGCCGGGTGACTTCTGGCTTTTTCTTCGGGTGTGTGTGGGTGGGGGGGAGTTTGTATACCTGGTGGGAAACAGCCTGTGTCACAACCTCTTGTCCATCAAGGTCTGGGGGGGGGGGGTCCCTGGTCTTTTCCAGTATACCTCTCTGGACTGGGGGAGAGGAGATTTCCATGCAGCAGGACCTGGTTTGGTCAGCTCACAGCTGGAGCTCTCGGGTCTGCGCCCATTCCAGATCCTAGGCCTGTACTCTCCTAGACACCTCAGATCATTCTCTCCTCCACCTGCCGGGTCTCAGTTAGGAAGCATGGCTACCACTGGACACTATCATAGTTTCCTCTCTGTTGCTGTGATAAACGCCATGACCAAAAGCAATTTGGGAAGGATTTATTTCAGCATACACTTGCAGGTAGGAGTCCATCACTGAGAGAGTCAGAGAAGGACTCAAGTAACCTGGAGCTGAAACCAGGCAGGCAGGCAGGCAGGCAGGCAGGCAGGCAGGCAGGCAGGCAGGCAGGCAGGCAGGCAGGCTGCTGACTACTTGCTCTTGCTCATTTTCTGCTAGCTTTTCTTTTTCTGTTTTAAAAAAAAAGACAGGTCTTGCTCTCTCTCTCTCTCTCTCTCTCTCTCTCTCTCTCTCTCTCTCTCTCTGTGTGTGTGTGTGTGTGTGTGTGTGTGTGCACCTTTAATCCCAGCACTTGGGGGGACAGAGACAGGTGGATCTCCTGAGTTCCAGGATAGCAGCCAGACCTACACAGAGAAGTTCTCTCTCTCTTTCTCTCCTCTCTCTCTCTCTCTCTCTCTCTCTCTCTCTCTCTCTCTCTCTCTCTCTCTCTCTCTCTCACACACACACACACACACACACACACACACAGGATCTTGCTGTATAGCCCTCACTGACCTCCAGTTCGGGAGACTTGCCTGCCATGATCTCCCAGCTACTGGGATTACAAGTGGCCCTCTGCTGCTTTCTTATATAGCACAGCCCCACCTGCTGGACCCTCCCACATCAATCCCCCGTCAAGACAGTTCATCACAGACTGTGCCACAGAACAGTCTGATTGAGGTAATTCGTCAATTGAATTGAAAGGTTTCCCTTTCTCAGGAGGCTCAACGATGTGTCATGCTGACAACAAACTCCAGCTAGTACAGACACAGGAAGAAACTCATCCCAGAAGCACTGCCTTCTGGGATGAATGGATGGCTTATGGGAACCAGTGAAAGGACACAGTATGATGCTGGTTGTCCCAGCCTTGCCACTGATTGGCTTTTGGTCATCAGTGAGTCACCTCATCTCTTGACACTTCACTTTCCTAGAATATAAAGTGGGGATAATTCTACCTCAGAGGGATCGGTTTGTTTATAATGCAAGTCACACAGAGATGCATACTCTGGGCCCTGTTTCCTCCTCTGCAGCAGCACAGCCCTGCCCCAGAGTGGAAGTAGCCAGTTTCTTGAGGCTGTCCCCAGACCAGGCAGAGGGAGTAGATGAATGGGAGCCACAGCACCAGAAGGGAACAGAGACCCTCCCAGAGCTGTGGATGTTTCTAGGGAGCAGTCTCCTGTGCTGGAGGGTCCCCGCTTCTGTAGATGTGGCTCTGCCGAAGCTGTCATCCTGTTTTTCACCCCTCGGCAGAATTAGCGCCCTGTAGGCAGCTCTGTAGGCTGGTGACATTTGGATGTGTTAGCCCTCCTGCGTTGCCTGCCCTGAGCTGTGCTGTGGCCGCTCAACCAGCTCCAGTTATTGTCTGTGGCGCTTGCCTGCAGCCTCGCTCCCGTCCGGGCTCCACCCCTTGCTGCGAGGTCTGTTTCCTAACAGCTGCTCCAACCACACACCTCGGTTCTGCCCGAGCTCCTCCTCTTCCTCCCTCCCTCATTGGGGTGGGTGGGACTGAAGGACTGGACTAACTTGACAGCAGCATCTCATTTTTAGCTAGTCACCGGCCCCTTCCCCAGAATGCCTGTGTGTCTCTAGCCTCTGAAGAGAGGTACTTCTCCCGAAGCCCCGGGGGCCACGGAGCTCCCTAAAACTAGGGAGGAGACGTACCAGCCATGTGCCCCTGCGGGAATCTACCAAGGAACCAGGGGCCTGGAATCCTCTCTCTCCTGCTGCTTCGGAGGCAGAGGTGAGCACCGGGCGGCCGGCTCCAACCCAAGGTGCCGGGAACCCGCCTGTCATGGTGGCCGTCTGCAGCCAGCCTGAGGCACTCCCAGACGGGTTTGCAGCTGAGCCTGTTTATCTGGTGTGGGAAGAAGATGGGGAGTTACTTGTCTGTCCCGGCTTACTTCACCTCCAGAGATCCCTTTAGGTGAGTTGGTCTCCCAGACCTTCCCCTGATCCCCGCTCCTAGTCCTGAGGGAAGGCCAAAGTCCTCCCCGTTCTCTTCTGACCTCACTTAGTCCTGGTTTTACCAAAAGAGCTTATGCAGAAGCACCTGGAAAAGGGCACTCTGGTATCATGAAAACGGGGAGGTGAGGGAAGTTCCTGGGGAGCCCGGGCTCCTCTTCCTAACAAAACACACCTTGGTGTTACTGTGTCTGGAGAAAGCACAGATGTGGTGCCATTCTGTGACTCTCACGTGTCTTACCTACAGGCCGTGCTGCCTGCCCAGGAATTTGTCCCAACAAGCAGGATGGGCAGGTTTTGCCAAACTAAAAGCTGGCAAGGCCTGGGTGTGGGTAGCCTGGTACACAGTAGGCACTGTATATATATGTTCTCTTAATGGCTTATTTGCCCCGGCTTTGAAGTGTTCCTCAGCTCCCTGATGAGTGGAGTTTCTGGGTCAGCCCCCAGATATGTGCATCTGTAGGGGTTCTCTGTGAGGCCTTTCATGGAGAGGGTGGAAACTTTCTTCCTCTGACCTGTCTGTCTTTGCTCTCTGCCCCACCCCACCTTCAAGAGAAACTCCCTAGGGGGTTTCTGGCCCTCTGGGTCCCTTCTGAATGGAGCCATTCCTGCCTGGGGTGGAGCTTGTTTTTATTCTTTGGGAGAAACCTGTTTTTCTTGAGGACTGCCTCCCCTTCACCAGTAGTCCTGCCTGACTTTCTTCCAGCTTTGTGGCCAGACCTCACTATTAGGATGGTGGTCTGTGGCTGTCCCTGGGCAGAAGTGCGGCTACCATGAGGTTTCAGCAAATGGCAGGGCCCTTGTAGAGACTAAGAGGGATCTTGACTACAGCAGCCCTCCTGGGGGGCACTTTTCATCTATCAAGCCTAAAGATATTATGGAGCCGCATTTTACTGATGAAGCCTCCAGTCTCAACAGCAGCAATATGCAGGGTCCCCTCAGCTGACTTGTTTTTGTTGTGGAGTTTCTTGTCGTCCATCCATCCGAGTCTCACCTACCTCTTCTCAAGTTTGCTTTCCTTCCTGTCCGAGCAGGAAAGGGATGGATTGCCAGACCTAGTGAAGATTTTGTTGTTTTGTTTTCTGAATTGACGAAAGAAGTTGTTCTTGAGTTTAGGAGGTAGATTTTACCATGCGGGATCCAGATGCCAAGTGGAATGCCAAGTGTTGTGGCAGCGACTTGTTCAGGTCTTCCTTGTTCCTCTGAATCCTGGGAAGGCACCTTGGGGGAAGGGCTGCTCCTTTATGGGGCAGGAACAGTATGCCCCTTTTAATTTGTGTGGCCATGACACCTCTCTGGAGCTAGAGCAGGTAATGAACTTTTGAGAGCCAGGTCCCCAGGGCCTCCCAGGTCCAACAATCCTTTGTCTTGTTCTACGCCAACCTCTCTGGGAAACCTGATGACCTCACCTCCATTCTCCAGGCTCTGTTTGCCCAGCTGGAATCAAAGGGCACTGAATTGCCGTAGACCCTCTGCCCTCTGCTACGTGAGTGAGAGGCCACATTCCTGAAGCTGCGGGTGAAGCACACAGGCCTCTGCCCCAGGGGAGGGACTGCCTTCACTCTGCTTACCAAACTTCCAGGCTAAACCACTACCTGGTCATAAAGCTGCCTCCCATCAGCCCCCTCTTCGTCATGTGCTCCTCTGTGACAAGGATTAGAGTTCGTGGGCTCCTGAACCAGAGCCCTTCCTGGACTCTGTCAAACAAGTTAAGTCCTTGACCCTCAGGCCTCTGGAGGAGTAAAGTCCGTAAGACGTAAGAGCTCTAGGGCTGTGGTTACAAGAAAGGTGACGCAACCAGATTCCAAGAGACGTGATCGGGCGTGACCATGTGATGGGGAGAGGAGGAATGAAGAATGTCATTTCTGTGTGCTCCACGCCCCTCTGCCTAACAAGCCCCACTCCAGCAGAGAGTATGTCTTGTCTGCCTGCCACTGGTGTGAGCGGTGTGGTGTAATCTCAGGTACCCAAAATAAGGAAACATCTCAAATCGAAGCTTACTATGGAAGAGGTGAATCAGGGAGTGGTCTTTTTGTGTAGTGCTGGTAAAGCCATGGTGTCACACTTTGATCAACAGGAACTCTTGTCACTGAGTTATATTCCCAGTTGAGAGAGTGATGTGTGCTCCTCATCTTTAAAGGAATTCCTTTTAGAGGATTTCCCTAAGTGTCCACCTTGAGTTTGATGAGCTTGGTTTGGACGTTCTCTTGAGGAAAACAAGCACATCTCTGCATTATACAGGAACCCATGTTGCTAATCAACTTAGCAATAACCTTTGTAACTTCTGAAGCCTCCTTGCAGCCTTCTGAAGGGCTTGGATCAGGTGAATGGTTCCCAGCTGTGACTTGTTTGGCTACTCCCTGAGGCATGCACACTTTGGTACTTTCCCCTCCCAGATAAAGAAGCCCCTGTGAGCCGCACAGATTACATGAACTAACAACCAGCTGCCGCTGCCCTGCTCCCCCTTACTGGAGCTGCATCAGTGTGCTCTATTGCTAAGCTTGTTACAGGTCTGGTTATTTTTGTAAAAACAGCATAGCAACATACTCCACACGAACTGCAGTATTTGGCAGACTGTTTCAATCCGTAGAGTCTGTAGGAAGAAGCAACAGAGGGGTGTGTGGCGGTGATCTGAGCCTCTAGCCCCTGCCGTGACTGCTCTTGTGGTCCCTGGAGGACGATTGGAACCCCCACTTCATGGAACTCTTAGGCCAGGTAGCGTCTTTTTCTTCTTCTCAGCCTAGTCCAGACTCAGAAAGAGGCTAACAGTAGTAGCCACAGCTGCTTAGATTTAAAGGGAGCATCCAACCCAGCCTTCCGCAAAGCCTAGGAGGACTGTGCTTTAATATGCATGACCATGGGCTCCCGCACTCTGTGGGTTGAGTACTTACCTGTAAGCACTGGCCTGAGGAATTAGGAAATATGTAGAGGTAGAGCCTGTACCCCTTGGCTTCTCTCACTTCATCTTGCCTTTGGTCCTTACGTGTTATAATGCATTGTAAGGGTCCTGGTTGCTAAGGCTCTATAGAAAATTCATTTTAAGGCCTTTCTTTTCTCCTGAGGGGCCTGCTTATTAGTTCTAGGTGTGAAGCAGACTCATAGTCCCTGGGCATGGGAAGGAAAAGGGTCAGTCTCCACTGGCCCTTGCTGTTCCCGAATTGGAGAAAAAAGGAAAAAGCACTTCCTGGTTACCTGCTGTGGGCATCGCAGGGCTTTCACCTGCTGCCATCTTCACAGCCCCTTTGAGCTCAGCTGATTATTGATATGCCGTCTGCAGATGTAGGTCTGAGAGTGAATGCTCTCTCACTTTTTCCTTGCCCAGGTCACCTGCAGTGTGTTGGGAGAACTGGTCAAATGCTGGTCTTAGGTACAGCTTCTGTATGTGGCCTCCTGTGTGACTCTTTGGGGTTTTAGCTCTAGACCCTGGATCCTCAGGAGACAAGGAACTGCACCTGAGCCCTGGTTTCTGACCTCCTACTGCCTCCTACTGACTCCTTCAGGGTCTGCAGTCAGGAAAGCTGTGACTTTCACTTGAAGCTTTCAAAAATGGAAAGCTGGAGGAAAAAAAAAAAAAAAAAAGCCATAGCTTCCTGGAATCTGAGGTGGGACATTTTTACATGGTACCTCACTTCTACAATGGATTCAGATTCTTTAACGGACACCGCTACTGGAGAACACTGGGTAAATGATAAAGAGCTACTGGTATTAGTTACATTAACTATTTGAGCTGAAGAAGCATCATGAGGGCTAACACTCAAATATGAGCTGTCATGGTTCCAGTCTCCTCATTATCAGAGACAAGAATCCTGTGGCCTGGCAGTTATGACATGCTGTACCTCTGAGGTCCGCTGCGACGGAGACAGCTTCCTCTCCAGGTACACAGAGATTCAGGTCCCAGCCCCATCACTTGCATGGACAACTATCAACAGATGTTGGTAATGCCTAGGTTAGCGCTTTAAATTCTCCAGTGGCCCTAGAGACCTATTGTGTTTATTGGCAAAAACAGAGCTTAAGGGACCTGTAGTGGGTTCTGTCAGCTGCTCACCGTGCTGTACTCAGAGGCACCTGTGGCAGGGTATGCATCTGCCTGTGCTCTACAGAGGCATTCCATAACACATGCCGTGTGCACTGGTGCTGCCGCTCTCCAGCCAGGTGTGCGTCCCGGCAGGCTGCTGTGGCTGTCTCCTGCGTGCCTCCGCTTGCTTCTCTGCCCGTTCCCTTGCCTGGTGAAAGCTCCTTGCAGCAAACAAAAGCAGGATATTGGCAGTAGAAAGGAGGGTGTGTTCTGGTGCTTCCAAGGCCTGAGGTGGCGCACATACCACTGTGAGGGTGTAAGAGAGCCCAGGCCTGCAGTTGGGTACAGATATGCCTGCACTGGCTTCTACTACAGCAGACTGGAAAAAGATAGGTCCTCATGACAGGGAATCCTTGTGTTCCCACCTCGGCTTATGGTTCTCCACACTCAGGCCCCATTTTCAGTTTGAAAGCATTTGCTGAAGGCCTTCCTTGCCTAGCCCTAGGCTTGGATGCTGAGTGTGCCAAGAGGAAATAGGATCCTGCCTCTACTTTAATTAAGTCAGGAGGCGGGAGGCAAGAAGGGAGCCTCACTCCGAGTGCTAACTCCCTGCTAGAAGCCCCACAGTCGCTCAGAACCACTGAACCAGCAGGTCCATGCCAAGTGCTGGTGACCATGTTACCAGTTCACAAATGAGAAACAAAGATCGGGCAGGTAGCAAACAGTGGTACTGAGGTTGGAACCTCGAGTCTTCCAGGGATAATGTGCCCATCATTTCATAAGCAAAGGACTTGAACCCACAGAAGGGAAGGCTTTATCCAGGAGCATGTAGCACTGGGCCCTTGAATTTAGCTCTCTCCTAAACTGGAGTTCGTCACACTCTCTAGGCCATTGTATCCATATATTCTCTGTACCACACCCAGCTCCCAAGAGCCTGATGTGGCACACGATGTCAGTAGCGCTCATAAATAAGCAGAAAGGCCACAGACTTGGAACAGCACCCACAGGCAGTTGGGTGCTCTGTGTTCCAGGGCTTGCTTCTCTAGCCCTCCTAGCTTGGCAGCTTTCCACTGCTGCTTCAGCTCACTCCTAGGTCCCATGTAAGCACTACACTCAGGAACAGCAGCACTGGCGGCCCCTCACCCTGTGTGATTCGGTTTGGTTTAGATCTTCTAGAAGTTGATATAGGGGCCCCTTGTATCTGTCTCGCGTCTCTGCATTGCCTAGCAAGTTAATACAATGTTGTCCTGCATTGTGAAATGCTTTTGCATACATACATTAAACTCATTTGATCTTCTATTAATGTATTTATTTATTTATTATTTATGATTTTTGAGACAGGGTTTCTTTGTGTAGCCCTGGCTGTCCTGGAACCTGCTCCATAGACCAGGCTAGCCTCAAACTCACAAAGATCTGTCTGCTTTTGCCTACTGAGTGCTAGGATTAAAGGGGTGTGGCACCTGGTATTTATTAAGACGGGTGCATTCTTTTTGTTGCCCCCCCCCCCCTTCCTCTAGCCTTGGCTGTCCTGGACTACCTTTTTACAATTTTTTGTTTGTTTCTTTGTTTTGGGTTTTTTGTTTTGTTCTGTTTTTTTGAGACAAGATTTTTCTGTGTAGTCCTGGCTGTCCTGGAACTCACTCTGTAGACCAGGCTGTCCTCGAACTCAGAAATCCGCCTGCCTCTGCCTCCCAAATGCTGGGGTTAAAGGCCTGCACCACCACTGCCCGGCACTACAATTTTTTTAAAATTATAATATAGTTACATCATTTCCCTCCTTTTTTCTAACCCTTCCCATGTTCAACCTTCCTCTCTCAAATTCATAACCTCTTTTTCTTTTAATTATTGTTACACTTTTTTCTCTAAATATAAAAATAGAACCTGCTCAGTCTGTATAATGTTACAATGTTACTTGTTATATGTAGGTTTTCAGAGCTGGCCATCTGGTATTGGATAGCCAGGGAGGGGAGGCCATTTCTCCCACTTTCAGCATTTCATAGATGTCTATGGTTCTTTGTCTAGTGCTAAAGCCCTGTGAGTTTTCTTCCCTCCGTATTGGTGCGGTTCCTGTTTAGGCAGCCGTGTTGGTGACCTTATGGGTATAGCTTCTCTGACATTCCTAGGAGAGACAGTTGCATATCAAGCTTCCTGTAGTCCTCTAGACCCTCCAGTCTTTCTGTCCAAGGTTGGGCAGTGATCCCTGAGCCTTCAGTGCAGGGGTCAGGTTGTTGGTGCATCAGCTGGGACTGGGCTCTGGAATCCTGCATTTTAACCAGTTGTGGTTTCATGCAATAGTCTCTGTCCTGCTAGACCGTGGGGCAGGACCCTGACATTGGCTGTTTATAGTGGGATGCTGGTAATTATATCTTATTAACCAGGCTTCTGAGAAAGCCAGGCGTGGTGGTGAATGCCCTTAATACCAGATCTCTGAGTTACTGGCCAGCCAGGACTATAGAAGACCCTGCCTCAAAAAAGCCCCTAAGAGAACAAGGGTAGAGTGGGAAGTTGGAGCAGGAGGATTGCTGTGAGCTCAGGACCAGCCTGCCCTACAGAGTGAATCTTGATCTCAAAACAAACAAACAAACAAACAATAACAAGGCCTGCCATGGTGGCACACACCTTTAATCCCAGCACTCAGGAGGCAGAGGCAGCCTGGCCTACAGATCGAGTTACAGGACAGCCAGGAGTACATAGAAAGGCTGACTCAATAAAAATAACAAAAGTTATTGAAAGCTACCTAACTAGTACAGTGACTATCCAATGACACATGAGCTATCACCTTTAATTGCAGTTAATATTGTATCCAAGACGCACTGGGCCTTTTATATAAACTGGCTGTACATTTTATACATACTATCTCATTAATTTTCACAGCAATCTATTTACAGATGTTGAATTGATCAGAGAAGTAAGTATATTAGATACTTACCCAGGCATAATTATTAAGTGGCAGGGCTAGGAGCCCTATGGAGGGGCTTCCCTGTGTGACCTCTGAGAAGCCAAAATGTAGCCAGTGTGGGTCAGACAAAAGCCTTTGCTGATTAGATTACAGTAGGCAGTCTACCCGAACAGGTGTAGAGACCTATAGTTCCTGCTATCCGAGAGGTTATGCACAAAGATTTCTTGAGCCCCAACCCAGGCTGGGCAACATAGTAAGACCTATCTCAATAAAAAAGAGTCTGGCTAAAAGGAATGAGGTTCATTTGGCTGGGTGGGCAGGGAGCTGGGTCTTAGCTGTATGTGCTGGGTAGGCTTAGAAAGGAGATAGTGGCAGCCTGTTCCCACAGGTTGATAATACACCTCGACTGCCTGAAAAGTGGAAATCTCCAACAAGGTGACAACTGTTACTCTTAAGGCTAAGAAGAGTAACACATTTCACCAGGCATGGACACCTTTAATCCAGTACTTGGGAGGCAAACATGCAGACAAAACACCAGCAAACATAAAAATAATAAATCTTAAAACAATTTTACTTTATTGTTTTTTTAACAAGTTTAATGTATACATATCAGGTCGAAAAGAAAGTGGGAACAAATGGCTCACTGTGGAGCCTATAGCATACCAGAGCATATGCTGGCCTCTAGGCCCACGCAGTATCACAACCACCTTTGGGTTTTCTCAACTCTTCTCACCCCACCCTACCCTAACCGGCTCCAGCTCATGGGCTTCCCACCCCTAGCTTCTCATTCCCTTATAACCCTGCCATTTCAGCTGAGCTCTCTCTCTCTCTCTCTCTCTCTCTCTCTCTGTCTCTGTCTCTGTCTCGTCTCTCTCCTCTTGTGGCTCTGTAGAGTCTGTTTTGTCTCCCTCAGAGGAGACAAAATAAAAATAATAAAAAAACTTTCCCCTCTACCATACCTTGGGGAAGGCATGTCTTCAGTTTGTACAGTGTTTATCTGTGTGTAGGTATGTGCCTATGAGTGTAGATGCCATCAGAGCATTGGATGCTGGGAATTGAAGTCCTCTGTGAGAGCAGTGCATGTTCTCAATGTCAAGCCTGGTAAGGAACTTCTCTATATGTAGCTTTTTTTGTTTTGCTTTTTATTTTCCCTCCTCAAGAACGCCTTTAATCCCAGCACTTGGGAGGCAGAGTCAGGTAGAGTTCTGAGTTTGAGGCCAGCCTGGTCTACAGAGTGAGTTCCAGGACAGCCATGGCTATACAGAGAAACCCTGTCTTGAACCCCCCTCAACCCAAAAACAAAAAAAAAAACACCTTCACAATGCTGTGGTAACTTGGTTTTGAAGTGGGCTGATTGAGGGAGGTTTTTGGTCCTTGAAAAAAACATGGACTTAAGGGATACCTGCACAACCCACACATAAGTTATATGTGCATTTTTCTGGGGGAGGGGTTTCTTGGGTCTTCGAGGCTTCCCAGTGGGTTCCAGTACTCAAAGCCCCTGCTCTCAGAGGCAGGCTACACAGCACAGCTGGTTTCTGGAGGCTTTTTTGCTCAGAAGCAGTTTTCCTTGTGAGACCATTAAGCTGTGGCTTTGCCGCATCCCATCTTTGGAAGAAGAGAGGACTGCCCGGTTTATCATTAAACTGGGAGCCAAGGACCAGCTGTGCGGCCTGCTCTGGCGATCCAACAGCATTTCTTTTCTGGCCTTGCAGGTGTTCCGAATGCCAGGAATCCCTCACCAACTGGTACTATGAGAAGGATGGGAAGCTGTACTGCCACAAGGACTACTGGGCCAAGTTTGGAGAATTCTGCCATGGCTGCTCCCTGCTGGTGACAGGGCCGGCTATGGTGAGCTGCCCTTCTGCCCCTCCCCGTCCACCGCTGACCCTTTCCAGGTCCCCGTGGTCAGTCATCATCTGGTATTTTCATCAGGAAGATGATGTTCTTTATCAATTCATTCAACCGCAGGAGTCTACTGCGCCTTCCCAAAGACAGGTCTAGCCTTGCCTCTGTTCTGTGTGCTCCAAAGGACTATCTGTGATAGCTGTGATTTTGGTTCCTAGTGAGTGAGTTTATTACGTACATGGCAAGCAACAGTAAATGCAGGAGCAGTGCAGCGGCTAGCAGGGCACAGCACATTCACAGCAGACACTGTCATATCAGCCATCTTGAGTCCTAGCAGACACCGGAACAGCCTCATCAGATCAGAGGCTCACAAACAACCCAGCAGGACCCCGGCTGCAGTTCCTGAAGGACAGCGGCCTAGGGGAAGCTTCCAAGTAATAGAAGGGAATGTCAAGCCAGGTGCTCACCACATCCAGCAGACACTGACAGAAAGTTGAGACAGTCACTGACTGAGCTTTCTTTCTGTGGATGAACACCGGTGGCTGAACTTTCAACCTCTATAAAAACTCTACTGCGGGCACTTTTACAGTCGTGACATAAACAGTGGTGACCTCTGTGGAGTGATTTCCCCTCCTGTTCTGGAGGACACGGTGTTTTCTTCTTGGGCTGTGTTGCCAATATTCTCTTCTCTTCCTGTCAGATCGAGGAGGGCAAGCCCCCCCCCCCCCCAAGGGCTCTTGGAAGTCTCTTTGAAGCTAACATGCTTAGGTCTAAAATGGGAGTGGGCAGCCCTGCTTCCAGGAGCCCAGCTCCTCCAGTGAGTTCATACAGCACCTGACAGAGCGGCAGTGTGGTGTCTGTTATACCCTAAGGACTTTAGCATACACTGTTGGGTGTGGGTGGATAGACAGGGAGGACAGTGCAGTGAGGTGAGACCTAAAGGACAGTGTGACAGGTTGAGAGGAGGATGTACCTAGGTCTTGATCAGAGAATTGGGTAGCAGGAACCAGAATGGGCTGGCAGAGACAGGTTCTGCTGCCTGTGTATACAATGGGATTCAAGCATGAACAGACTAGCTAGCCCTGTGTTGGAGGAATGGAGCCTCTAAGATGGGAGTCACTACTGTGGGGACATGTTCGTGTGACTGAGGTCAACAGTTTTCCATGGTGTTAGAAATGGCGGGAGACATCCCTCTGTCACTTCCACAGAAGCTCTAGGGAAGGGACTAAAAGGCTGGATTTTGACCGGGATCTGCAGTTCTGTACTGGGAAAGAGTGAATTTTCATGGCCCATATCCCCACATCCCTGATGGGTTCCGCCCACCTGCCATTAGTCCCATCTACTCTAATGAACTTGGTACCTCCTCCTTCCCTCCATAGTGTTTCCTCTGCTCACAGGTGGCTGGGGAGTTTAAGTACCACCCAGAGTGCTTTGCCTGCATGAGCTGCAAGGTGATCATAGAGGATGGAGATGCATATGCCCTGGTGCAGCATGCTGCCCTCTACTGGTAAGGTGTGCCCTGTGTGTCCTTCAGGAGCGGTCTGAGTTGAGTGAAGGCAATTGGGGTGGTGTCCTAGGAGGGCTGCCAGACAGCATCACTCGGGCCCATCGTCCTCCCAGAGGGAGAAAATGGTGGGGAAATGCCCTTTTAGGGGCAGCTTCTCACTAAAGGAAAGACTGCAAAGTTGACCTACATCCCTCTATCCAGCTGTCTTGGTTAACAGAAGAAGGCAGCTAAGGCCCAGAGAGGGGAGAGGAGTCTAGGACAAGGTTCTTACTGTGAGTCAGGCAGAGCAAGAAAACCCAGTCCGTCCTACCTCCAGGCCAGGGTTCTTCCCAGTATCCTCTCTGCTGCTGTCCCAGCTTGTTACCCAAGTCCTAGACTCCTCCTTTTGGGCAGCCCATCAAGACTTGTAGCAAAGACAGTTGTGGTGAGACTGGGGTTGCTGCTTCAAGCCACGTGATAGAGTGGTTGCTGGAGGGCTTCCAGGTAGGCCTGCAGGATCTCAGCTCCCTTTGTGCCCCTCTCCCCAGCGGGAAGTGCCACAACGAGGTGGTGCTGGCACCCATGTTTGAAAGGCTGTCTACAGAGTCTGTCCAGGACCAGCTGCCCTACTCTGTCACACTCATCTCCATGCCTGCCACCACTGAGTGCAGACGAGGCTTCTCCGTGTCTGTGGAAAGCGCCTCTTCTAACTATGCTACCACCGTGCAAGTGAAAGAGTAAGTGTTTTGAGAGCCTTGTAACAGAGGCTCATGGTCAGAGCCCACAGGTAATCCTCACAGAGCTTCCTCTGTCCTCACCATCATCTTCCTCCTGACCTTGGCTCTTCATGCTTCTTCTGCCCAAGTTGCTTCAGACTTCAGGCTGCCTTCCCAACTTTTTAGATGTCAGGTTTCATGTCTGCTCCAGGAAATTATCTGGCCTGATTAATGCATATCAGCTTAATTGACTAAGATTGACGACAGAGGCTCATATATTTGAATACATATTGAATATATTTGAATGCTTAGGGAGTGGCATTAGGAGGTGTTGCCCTGTTGGAGGAAGTGTGTCACTGAGGGTGGGCTTTGAGGTTTTAGAAGCTCAAGCCAGGCCCAGTGTTACTCTCTCCTTGCTGCTTGCAGATCCAGATGTAGAACTATCAGCTACCCCTCCCTAGCGCCATGTCTGCCTGTGTGCTGCCATGCTTCCTGTCACGACAATAATGAACTCTCTGAACTATAAGCCAGCCCCACTTAAATGTTTTTCTTTGTAAGAATTGATGTGGTCATGGGGTCTCCTCACAACAATAGAAACCCGAAGACACCACTCCAACATAAACTCCAGAAGGACCTCCCTTTGTCTTGTTCAGTACTGTATACAAAGACCTGCCATTAATAGGAAGCTAATTATTGTTTGATTGGTTGCATTTATGAATGGAGAATGAAGAAAATAGGCCCCCAAAAGGGTAAGATCCTACCTTGGGTCTCATCCAAAGATTAGAGGCAAGACTACATCCATGTAATACCAGGCTTCATTTTCCCCCTGGGTCTGTGTTGAGGCAGAGCATCATGGCAGGGAGCATGTGGCAAAACTACTCACTTTGTGATGGCTGATGGAGAGAGGGAGAGAGAGCCCTGTAAATGCTGTGAGGCTGGATCTTACAGTGTAGGTGAGAGGTTACTAGGATTAAGAATTCAGGAGGAGGCGAGATTTATTCTGTGGCTTCATTAGATAAAAAGGAGAGGGAATTGTGTTCAGGGCAGGGGGAGACCAGATGTCTCTAGAGGTGAGTGTCTGATTGTTTAGTGTATGTTGAGAGAATAGCCCAAGTGGCTGTTAATATGGAGGGGCCGACTGTGAAAGTCCAGGAGGTCTATTAAGGGCTTTTAGCATCAAGATAATATAACCAGATTGGCATGTGGGAGGACCACTGGTATGGAGGTTAGACAGGAGAGAGGAAAGGCCCAGAGATGTAGAGCTGTTAGGAGGCTCCTACAGTGATTCAGGAGAGAGATGTTGGTAACTATGGTGATGGAGAGAAGGTAGGATTCTCAGAAGTGGGTGGGGGTTGAGGGGATAAGGGGAGGGATTTTAGGGAACTCCAAATGGGGACAATGTCCAGGTTTCTGGCTTAGGTCAATAGGTCAGTGACAGTGCCCTTCCCTGAGAGGAGTCATTCTGGGGTGGGTACTACATTTTGGTGTAATTTGGCCTCGAGTGTGTGGCCACCGGGGACTGAGTACTTGGTAAGCAAGTGGGTACAAGTTTTTAGAATGCTTTAATCTCACCTTAACTCTTGTCCATCTTTAGGGTCAACCGGATGCACATCAGTCCCAATAACCGAAATGCCATCCACCCTGGGGACCGCATCTTGGAGATCAATGGGACCCCTGTCCGTACTCTCCGAGTAGAGGAGGTACAGTATGTGTCCAGTCTGTCTGTGGGCCTGGTGCACAGAACAGGCCCCTGAAAGATCTGGCTATGGCCTTTACTTTTTCCCATACCAGACAATCTTAGCACTGAGCCTGTGCGGACCAGTGGCTTTCTGGGCCAACCTAACAGATTTCCAGGGCAGAAGAGATGGGCTGACAGATGACAGGGTACCAGACAGAAGCATTGAATGACCTCTGGCAGCCAGAGGCTACTACCTCTAGGCAAATTAAATGTTGGGTACACTGTGCTTAGACTGGGTGGGCGGTAGGTAGCTTCAGGTAGGACAGCTTGTGGAAACCGACCTTACCTTGCTGTTGGCCACAGGTGGAGGATGCGATTAACCAGACAAGCCAGACACTTCAGCTGCTGATTGAACATGACCCTGTCCCCCAGCGCCTGGACCAGTTACGGCTAGATACCCGGCTTTCTCCCCACATGCAGACTACTGGACACACTCTCATGCTCAGCACCTTGGACACCAAGGAGAATCAGGAGGGGACACTGAGGAGGCGTTCTCTAAGGTGCTGCTCTGTCCCCTCTGTCTTGTTCCTTGTCTATCCCTCAGAGGCTATGTTGGCTTTTGGAGGCCAGCAGCCTTAGAAAACCAGCAGGCCAGGGTCAGGATATGAGACTTGAGCTGAACCAGCTACTATGTGGGACTCACAGTTCATAGATTTTTGTATAGAACCAGGAGTTTACCAGGTTTCCTTAGAAACCACAGAGTCAGAATCTTGATGCGTTAGCACATTATAATCCCAGCACGTGCAAGGCTGAGGCAGGAGGATCATGAGTTTGAGCTAGTTACAGTTACCTAGTGACACTCTATCTCAAAAAAAAAAAAAAAAAAAAAAAAGTTTTAAAAAGCATTGCTTTTATCTACAATCTCAACACTCAGGAGGCTGGGGCAGGAAGATTGGCATGAGTTCAAGGCCAGACTGGACAGGTCAGAGAGGATCAGGCTGGAGTGTGGTCAGACTACTTCTAAGCGAACAGGGTGACTTGGATCCCCATACCCATGTAAACTGCCAGGCATGGCTATACACGCTCCTCTAACCCAGCACGATGGGGAGTGGAGACAGGAGGATTAGTGGTATTTGCTGGCTGCCAGCCTAGCTCCAGGTTTAAGGAGAGATCTCTAAAGGGAATAAGGCAGAAAGTGGCATAGAACCTGGTCTCCACTGGCCTCTGTATGTGTACACAAGTGTGCACACACACATCTGTACATATATACACATATTCTGTCTCTCCCTCTCTAACAGTGTGCACAGGTGCACACAAACACACACCAAAACAGAAGATTGGGCTCTGTCCATTAAACTTGAGCTAGACAGGAAATTGTAATGCCAACAATCCTTAAAATCCATCATGGAGGAAATGTGAGGCTGGAAACAAACAGGGCCAAGTAAGTATACAAAAAAAATTGGTAAAGAAATTGATGGATAGATGCCAGGCAGTGGTAGCGCACACCTTTAATATCAACACTCAAGAGCAGAGGCAGGCGGGTCTCTGAGTTCAAGGCCAGCCTCATCTACATAGTGAGTTCAAGGACAGCCAGGGATACACAGAGAAACCCTGTCTTGAAAAGAAGAAGGGGGGAGGATATACACATACAGGGAAGTGTGGCATTTGGGGGGTTGGTTTTTATTGTTTTTGTGACAAGATCTTACTACGTACCCCTGGCTGTCCTGGGACTATATAGAACAGGTAGGTGTCTTAGTTAGGGTTTCCACTGCTCTAAAGAGATACCATGACCAAGGCAAGTCTTATGAGGACATTTAACTAGGGGGTGACTTACAGGTCCAGAGGTTCAGACTATTATCAAGGCGGGAGCATGCAATCATCCAGGCAGGAATAGGGCTGGAGGCCCCAAAGTTCTACATCTTGTTCCAAAGGCAAACAGGAAAACACTACTGTCTTTCAGGAAGCTAAGATGAGGGTCTCAAAGCCTACCCCCACAGCAACACACCTACTCCAACAAGGCCACACCTCCTAATAGTGCCACTCCCTAGGCTAAGCATTCAAACCACACCAGGCTAGCCTCAAACTCACAGCGTTTGCCTGCTTCTCTGCATCTCTGTGTGCTGGGTTAAAGGCACTGCTGTGCCCAGTCAAAAAACATTTTAAGACTCGGGGGACAAACATCCTCAAACCCAAAGCCTGCAAAGCCTGTGGAAGGCAACAACTACCTTGTGTATGAGCCCTGAGTAGGCTACTTACAGGACTGGAAACAGGTCCCCGTGTTCTTGTGCAGAAATATCTGTAACATTCATTTCCTCTCGTACTTTGTTCCCTGTTACTGCATCTGCGATGCGGGGGTTCTGTAAGAGTTATATGTAGCAAAGAACACAAGGTTGTACAGCTGAGTTCAGCACTCCTAATGTCACATACTGTCAGAACTAGGAACCAGATACTTCACTCCCTGGCTCCAATGGGCCCTTTTGTCTGGCTTCTAACATGACCTCCCCACAGATTGTTCCTGACTGCCCCTCGGCCTTGGCCAGCATGACTGAGTTAGTAGAGGCAAGGAGGGTACCAAAGGGCAGATGGGCTGGAAAAGGGAAGATGTGGGTGACTAGAGATCTGCTCACATAGCTTGAAGAGCCTCTATTCAGAAAGGGCAGTTCACTTTGTGTGTGCTCTGGGCAAGCAAGGCAGCAGCACAGGACAGAGGGTCAGCTTTTTACTTCAGTGAGTAAGAATGACGGTCACTAACAGTATGTAACTAACTGGCCGCTTTTGCGAATGTAAACACAATAGCTTTATTTCTATAAAAATCATGCCTGTTTATTATCTTAAAATGTAAGCGATAGAAGCCAGTACAGATTTATTTAAAATGCCATTTTATATTATATTATTTATATATATATAAATTATTTATATTATTTATTTATATTAAGATGCCATTTGCCCCTTTTGTGGATAGAGGCATTTGTCATTGTATGGTACCTTGAATCAAGCATCCGTGGGGCTGGAAACATAGAGCCTAAGGGAGTGGAGCACCATGTCGGGAGCACCATGAGCTAGGAGACTCTAGTCATCTTGTATATGAAGTCCTCAGTCCATCGACCCCACATGGAATGGAATCCATGGTGGCTCACATGCTGGGCAGACACTTCCCCACTGAGATTCACTTCTAGTCTCCTGATTTCCTGCTTTTAATGTATTTTTACTATGATTAATATTGTCTGCAGACCCCAAATGGCACATCTGTCTGAGTAAGAACCCTTTCCCCCAGAGAGATACCATCCAAATTATAACCGCTGGAATGACCGGGTGTCCCGAGCCTCCTGTGCTGTGTTGCCTGCTCTTACCTTTCCCTCATCCTCAGGCGCAGTAACAGCATCTCCAAGTCTCCTGGCCCCAGCTCCCCCAAGGAGCCCCTGCTCCTCAGCCGAGACATCAGCCGCTCAGAATCCCTACGCTGCTCCAGCAGCTACTCACAGCAGATCTTCCGGCCCTGTGACCTGATCCACGGGGAGGTCCTGGGGAAGGGCTTCTTTGGGCAAGCCATCAAGGTGAGCACAGGAAGCAGGTGCTGCACTCTTTGCTGCCACCAACTTCCTTTACCCTTTCTTTCAAAGCTTTATTGTGTGTATGATGTTTGTGTGGGGGTCAGAGGACAACTCGGAGGACTCTACTCTCTCCTACCTTTACATGGGTCTGGGGTCCAACTCTGGTCATCAGCCTTATATGGCGAATTTGCCTGTTGAGCCATATCCCAGCCTCCTTACCATTTTACCTTATACTGCCACACTGCAACCCTGTAGGACACTGGCCTCCTTCCTGGCTGTGAGTGATGGTGTCTGAGGTGCCCTTTCTGTCCTCATGGCCATCTATGAGCAGCATGGCTGCTGTAGTGAGTAGCTCTGGAAACTCAAGTTAGGATCCACGTCTTTGGCCCTCACGCCGCCAATCAGGGAGGGTGTTCTGGGTGCCCACAGCCTCCAGGTTGCAGGGCATGCTACAAAGTGAAGGCTCCTGCCACCCTGGTGAGCTCAGGAACTAATCGTTCTCTCTTTCTCTCCTCCTCCTCTGCGGAGAGCTGGGAGGGGGGGTCAGGTAAGCCTTGTGCATCAGCTTTCCAGACAGCAGGGATGGAAGGCTCACCTCTGACCCACCCAGCTCCCTGGTGCATGTCTGTGGCGCTGATCCCCTGCCCCCAGACTCTGTCCACCCAGGGATTCACTCCTGTGCCAGATGAGCAAAGCCCCTGCTTGGCTTGGCAGCATACCCTCCCATCCTTCCTGGTTCCTCTTTTAGAGTCCTGGCTTTCCCTTATGCATGCCCATGCCCAGCATTCTAGGAGAGAAGATACACTTTCTTCCTGAGTCCCCTCCGCCCTGTGCTGTTTTCTACACATGATCTCTGGCTAGTCTGCCCTCCAAGGAATGGGAGGACACTGCAAAGAGATTTTTTTTTTTCCTTTGCTTTTTCTTTCTTATTTCCTTCCCTCTGGTGCTGGAGGTCAAACCCACCCAGGACCTTGAGCATGCCAGCCGAGTTCTGTACCACTGAACTACTTCCTTACTCCACAGATTGTCACAAACAGAGCGCCAGAATTGTCTCTGGTCTCTGCGTTGTTAACGCTCACCCTTCCTGTAGGTGACTCACAAAGCCACAGGCAAAGTGATGGTCATGAAGGAGTTAATTCGCTGTGATGAGGAAACACAGAAGACTTTCCTGACTGAGGTAAGAAATGAGGTTGGACTTTCCAGCAGACCTACACTTGAGGGGCTGAAACAAGCGAATCATGTGACCCTGAGAGTGAACCCAGGCTAGATGTGGCAACACAGTGAGACCTGTTCAGAAAAGAAAGTGAAATAGGGGTGTTTTTTCAAAAGGAAACTTGCTGCCAGACCTAGTGGCCCAGTCCTGTTTGCAACTACTCTGGAGGCTAAGGCAGGAGGACTCCTGTTCAAGGACCAGACATTCAAGGCTAGCCCAGGCAACATAATGAGGCTGTCTCAAATAAAAGTGGAGGGAGGCTTGAGGAATGGCTCAGCAAGTAAGCGCATGTGCTGCTCATGCAGAAGACCTGGGTTCTGTTCTCAGTACTTACATGGTGGCTCACAACCATCCGTACTCCTGTTCTGACCCACACTGACTCCAGCACCAGGCACACACACGGTGCTCGTGCATGCATGTAGCCGAACACTCACACACACAAGATAGATGATGGATAAATGAGAGCTGAGCCAGGGAATAACCCAGTAACAGAGAGCCAGCACAGCCTGCAGGAGGCACTGGGTTCAATCAAGAGACGGGAGAGGGGAGGGAGAAAGAACAGGAATGGGGTGGGGGGAATCTGAGGAAGAAAGGGTGAAAAGAACGAGAAATCTCATTTCAGCCACTATTTTATTATTAAAAAAATAAACCCAAAGGTTTTATTTTGTCTCAGTTTTTTCAAGTATCATTATTATTATTTATTATTACTATTGACTTTTTATGTGTATGGGTGTTTTGTCTGCATGTATGTCTGCATACCAGAAGAGGCCATGGGACTAGAGGTATAGGTAGTTATGAGCAGTCCTGTGTTTGCTGGTGATTAAACCCAGGTCCTCTAGAAGAGCAGCCAGTGCTCTGAAACTTTGAGCCATCCTCCCAGTCCTCAACCATTATCTTAAAACCTAGACAGAGTCTGGTGTGATAATGTACACCTGTAATCTCAGCGCCCTCAAGAGGCAGGTGGAGCTCTGAGTTCAAAGCCAACCTCAGCTACATAGTGAGTGCCAAGCCAGCCAAGGATATTAGAAAGACCTTGTTTTGAGAGGAGGTGGGAGGAGAGAGGAGAGCAGGAAAGAGATCGAAACAGCTAAGGGGAAAGACTCCTCTAAATTACAGTGCATCTGTTGAGTACACACTTACTAAAGACACTGCAAGCCAGTCTAAGGTGAGATTCAGATTACAGGGGTGATGGTGTGAATGTACCAGTTTAATACAAGCTGTTATGGTCACCACCAAATACCCTGAAGTGGGACTCCAGGGGACAGATACTCCATCCCACGAACATCTCATTTGTACTGCCTCTCGCTCCTTAGGTAGCTGCAGCTGGGGACACTGGGGCAGCTGCAGTGGGCCAGAGGGGCTTCCTGCTCAGCCCCACTTCAGGCCTCCCACTGGGTTCTCTAGAACAGTCCTAGAAAAGCAGGGCCCAGTGTGTACAATCTGTGAGGCTGGGCTCATCCCGCCCCCTCTCCTCCAGGTAAAAGTGATGCGCAGCCTGGACCACCCTAACGTGCTCAAGTTCATCGGTGTTCTGTACAAGGACAAGAAGCTGAATCTGCTGACAGAGTACATCGAGGGGGGCACGCTCAAAGATTTTCTGCGCAGTGTGGTGAGCACGTGACCCCGTCGTCAGGAAGAGCTTTGGCGGGGAGGGACACCTGTGCTCATTACTCTGGAACCTGGAGGGTTAGGGACCTTGTTTGCCCTCAAAGGTGTGTACTGGGAGGGACTGGAAGGCTTCTGTAGCACGCGTGCTGGCCAATGGAGTCTAGAGCAAGAGCTGGGAAGGACTCCTCTTACACGGACATTTTCCTACCCTGCAGGACCCGTTCCCCTGGCAACAGAAGGTCAGGTTTGCCAAAGGCATCTCCTCCGGAATGGTGAGTCCTACCAACAGCCTTGGGCGTGTGTAAGGTACAGGGATTGTAGGCTGCTCTGGAAGGCAGATGCCCATCGTGGGGGCTGGGACACTCAGCAGCTGTCTGTTGAGTTTCTTTCAGTGCCAAGGAAATGTTGACTAGCTACTCTCTTTCAGTCAACAATTCTGTTCTCAACGGATTTCCGATCTCTTTACCACCAAACGGCATGAACAAGGCAAACCATAGTGCAGGATACCCTAACCTTGCTGTCAAAGAGGTGCTCAGGTGCTGAGGAACCTTGGAGTAAGCACCTTACTACCTAGAAAATATGAGGAGGAGGGGACACGGATTCAAGACGAACCCTGAAGAAGGAGCCAGTAGTAGATTCAAGTTCCTATTGAGTACATTGTGGGAATGAGTCTAGCCATCCTCACAACTGACAGGTGCTAATGAAGTGACTGTTCCACACAGCAGGCATTGTGTGTGTGTGTGGGGGGGGGGGGGGCTGTACCCCGGAATGTGCTCCTTCCTCCAGGAACCTTTGTTTACAGTGAAGCAGTGAGGTAGAAAAGGAGGGGCTGGGTCCTGGGCTTGTCTGGAGTTTGAGCAGTGGTCAGCACATGAGAAGATGGCTCTGCAAAGGGTTGGCCCTGTGGAGGCTGGAAGGGAATCACAACACACAGGGGTCTCAGGAAAAGGGGGTACATGGGGGAAGTATGACAGCCTTTGAGGAGGGGGTTGCCAGGCAGCCAGGCCATGTGTTATAGGAAAACCTGTGGGCCTAGGAACAGTGACACTGACACAGTAGCATAGGGGGCTAGGGAGCTGTGTCACCATCCCCATCTACAGGGAAGGGGAAGACTAAGAAAATAACTCCTAAGAGTGACACGGGAATGTCTAGTAAAAATAGCTTAGAAATGGCTTGACAGGAAGAGGGAGGGGCTGAAGTACAGACAGAGGAGGAGGGTGTCTCAGGGGAGGTGAGTCAGGAGGTCATTTCTTCCCCACCACAGGCAGGAAAATCCAAAGTGGCTGAAACCAGACCCTGGAGGAGGAGGAAGGAACAGTGTGTTTGAGGGTGCTCACTTTAGATTGCCTCAGCCTAAGTAAAGGATGGGGGACTAAGAGGCCAGTAGAGTTGGAGACTGCTGGAAAACCTGGGCAGGAGCTGGCAGTTTTCTGTTGGTGTTAGGACCCAAGTGTGGCTTGCGGGTGGGGATGGGAGGTTAAACAGGCTTGGCCTAGAAGACAGGAGTAGCTGGGGGATGGGGGAGGGGACGCTGGAAGGGTGTGGCCTGGGAGAACAGGCTCCATGGCTCCTGCTTCTGTTGCAGGCCTATTTACACTCCATGTGCATCATCCACCGGGATCTGAACTCACACAACTGTCTCATCAAATTGGTATGTCCCACTGTGCTGGCCTGAGCTGCCTGGGGGTATCCCTCTGGCTTCATACCAGACACACCACCTATGGGCTTCTATTTTGGGCTTTCTGCTACCTCAAGTGCCTTTTGCCGGTCCCATCTTATGGAAGCTCTCAGACACACATGCAGGAACAATTTCACCTCTCTCCCCAGCAGCAGCCCTTGAAGTGATTATTATTAGAAGGGATTAGCTTGCCTGTCTGGCAAGCAGAAGGCCCTGGGCTCAATCCCCTACACTGATTTAGTGTGGCCAGAGTCTGGGTGTGGATGGGGGCTGAATTCCTTGTCTGTGTAGAGCTCTTCCATTATAGCAGGCCCTAAAACAGTTTGCTGATCCCACTTTACTGGACGGATGGACGGACGGGCTGTAGCCTTTGCTCCTCATAGCCAGCATGAGGCCAGCGATCCTCATGGCCCTCAGTTACAGTTTCTCCTGCCGACTCCCTTCTACAGCAATATGAAATAACCGAAACCCCTCTTCACAGGACTGCCCCATAGCTGCCCCGTCCCTTACTGCCTTTGCCTGACCTTTTCTCTTAACCTATTCTGGCAACTACTAGTCCTTGTTAAGAACAAGACAAAGGGCTGAAGATAGACCAGAAACCCTTACCCACCTGCGCTGCACTCTGCAGGTCACGTCCCTGAGGCTCCTCCTCCTTTAGCTTGGAATCTGCTGTGGGCAGATACCAGACTGACAAGAAAAACCCACAAAGGCCCAGCCTCCAGCTCCCAGGAGAGCTTTCTGGTGTGACTCTCCTCTGCTGTGTGACCTCAGTCCCCTTGAAGGTGGTCTCTCTTGCCTACACCCCAGGAACAGGTTAGAGAAGCCCACATCACAGGTCCTGACCTGGCCCTTATCTTAACAGGACAAGACAGTGGTGGTAGCCGACTTTGGGTTGTCGCGTCTTATAGTAGAAGAGAGGAAAAGGCCTCCAGTAGAGAAGCCCACCACCAAGAAGCGCACCTTACGCAAGAGTGACCGCAAGAAGCGCTACACTGTGGTGGGAAACCCCTACTGGATGGCCCCAGAGATGTTGAATGGTACGTTCTGAATCCCTGGAGGGAAAAGAGCCAGAGAGGACAGGAGCCATGTCTTAAATTAATGCTGTAGCTGGGGAAGCCTGCGACAGGGACAGGCACAGGCACTCAGAGGGGGCGGGCGATCTCTCAGGCTTGGCCAAGCCAGGCCTCATAAACTCCTTTCCCAAACACAGCTGGGAAAGCAGCATGCCATCCTGGGTGGCAGGTGAGCTCTAAGGATCTTTTGTTTCCAAATGGCCCAGGCTGTTCAGAGCTCTAGCCTTAGCTGCCTCTCTCCAGAACAAGGACTGAAGTATGGTGCCCCCTGGTGGATGCTGGCTAGCAGTGGGTTGCCTGACTGACTAACCCTGGCTCATGATCAGAGTCTAGATGAGCCTGAACCTGGGTGCAGTTCTTTATGACACACAGTCGATGGCCCCTGGGCACCTTTGGGGCTGTTGTGGCCTTAGTTCTTAGCTCTGGCACCTGGCAGCCACGTTCCTCTCTTCCCAAAGGCAAGAGCTACGATGAGACGGTGGATGTCTTCTCTTTCGGGATCGTTCTCTGCGAGGTAAGCTCAAGCCCAGACACCCAAGCAGCCCTGCCTCCCTGAGACCTGAGTTGCTCTCCTACAAGTGAACAGTTTGCCTCAAAATCACTGGTTAGACTGCAGCATGGCCCAGTACCTCTCAAATCCTGAGTCAAGTAGACACAATGAAGCTTTTCTCACTCCTACAAAATTACCAGAGGAGAGACGCATGATGGTTAGAATAATTATTTTACAAAGTTGCTTTTTTCAGTAGATTGCAATAGAATATCTTTCTTCTACAGAAAATGAAGGTGATGGTAGCCAAAGGGTTTCAGACATCAGTCAAACCCAGCCCCTCACCTTGTAGAGCCTTGACCTGGTAGAGGCTATAGCTACAAAGGGACATGGGCAGGGTAGGGTAAGTGGAAGCTTCTAGCTTTCAGGTACCAGTTACCAACATTGCTTCTGCTGCAGTATCCAGACTCAGTGTAGAGAGAGGTCTACATTAGCATGGTAAGGAGAGGTGGGCCAGAAGGCTGCCCTCCCTCTAATAGGGTTTTGCTGCCCTGTGCAAATGTCTACAAAAGCATCGCTTCCTCCTCTATCTGTGGCCTCTGTAGACCTTCCTGACCATCCATCTTCTTGCTTGCAGATCATTGGGCAGGTATATGCTGATCCTGATTGCCTGCCCCGCACACTGGACTTTGGCCTCAATGTAAAGCTTTTCTGGGAGAAGTTTGTCCCAACAGACTGTCCCCCAGCCTTCTTCCCCCTGGCTGCTATCTGCTGCAAACTAGAACCTGAGAACAGGTTGGTGTCTCACCCCTTTCTCCCACCTTACAGCCCTCAGGGCCTGAGACGCTAGCTTTAGATCAGCCCATGCCCTTCCCTGGACAAGCAGTAGAATCCTTGGGCTCAAGAGTAACTGCTAAACCCCTGAAGCCCTTGACAGCTCTGCCATGCCACATTAGGGAAGAGAGGTAGCACAGAAGCAAGGGAGCTGGACAAGATGGAATCACAGACATTAGGAACACTGGGGTTTTGTTTTGTTTTTTAAAGAAAATCTGGGTGAGGCATGTGGATCCATGATAGACTATGTGGAATGAATGGGGCTATGGGTTCAGCTCTCAGCTCACTCTCAGGGTGGCCAACAAAAGGCAATTACAGGGACTGGTAGTGTGTCTGAGGAATAGAGGGGACTTGCCTGGCATGTGCCAGGTCCTGGGTTGCACCTTTAGCAAACAAGCATACATGAGCAAATGGTCCAGTCACCCGCATGCCCTCACAAAACATGGAGTGATTAATTTTATATCATGTGACTTTTATCTCAAAAAAATGCTTGTAACTCTTAAAATAGGGTCCGGGGACATAACTCAGTACTGTACTTGGCTAGAATACATGAAACCTTGAGTTTGATCCCTGCCAATATATAAAAACTGGGCATCGAGGTAAATGCCTCTGAAGTCAGGATTTGGGAGTCCTTAGGAGGGGGATCAGAAGTTCAAGGCCAGCAAGCATGGTGGCATGCACTTTTTTTTTTTTTAAGATTTATTTTATGTATGTGAGTACACTGTTGCTCTCTTCAGACACACGAGAAGAGGGCATCAGATCCCATTAAAGATGGTTGTTGTTGCCATCCCGGGCCTCGGGAGGCAGAGGCATGTGGATCTCTGTGAGTTCAAGACCAGCCTGGTCCATAGGAAGTTCCAGGACAGCCAAGACTACATAATGAGACCCTGTCTAAAAAGGGGAGTGGGGACAAGAATATCACTCAGTGATATAGTACTTGCCTAGAATGTTCAAGGCCCCGGGTTCTATCCTCAGCATCATATAGGCAGCTTCACACACATGAAGAGATGCTACCTAGGGAATGACTGTGGGGCCTGTAGATAAAGCATCTAACTTTGGATAATAAAAATAGACTTCGGGCTGGAGAGATAGCTCAGAGGTTAAGAGCACTGTCTGCTCTTCCGGAGGTCATGAGTTCAATTCCCAGCAACCACATGGTGGCTCACAACCATCTATAATGAGATCTGGTGCTCTCTTCTGGCCTGTAGGATACATGCAGGCAGAATGCTGTATAATAAATAAATAAATAAATAAATAAATCTTTTTTAAAAAATAGACTTAGAAGCTGTCTTAGCTACTTTTCTAATGCCATGACAAAACACTATGAGCAAGACAATTTATAAAAGAAAGCATTTAATTTGGAGATTGCTTATAGTTTCAGATGTTGAGTCTGTGATCTTCATGGTAGGGAAGCATGGCAGCCAGGCAGCCAGGCAGCCAGGCAGCCAGGCAGGAAGGCAGCAGGCAGCAGCCAGCCAGCCAGCCAGGCAGGCAGGCAGGCAGGCAGGAAGGCAGGAAGGCAGCCAGGCAGCAGGCAGCAGCCAGCCAGCCAGCCAGGCAGGCAGGAAGGCAGCAGGCAGCAGGCAGCAGGCAGCAGGCAGCAGGCAGCAGGCAGCAGGCAGCAGGCATGGTGCTAGAGTACTAGGTGATCCATAAGCAAGGTCTGGCATGGGATTTTGAGTCCTCAAAACCTACCCCAATGACACCCTGCCCCAGCAAAGCCAGACATCCTAATCCTTACCTAACAGTTCCATCCCATGGCCTATGGTGACCATTCTCCCTCGAGCCACCACGGGAGCTCAGGGTGTAGCCAGGGCCAGGGGAGGGGGGGTGTGTCTTACAATTTTTCTGTTGTTTGCAGATCTGTTTATTTTTGAGATAGGGTCTCATGTCACCCAGGCTGGTTCAAATCAGATATATACTTGAAGATGACGTTGAACTTCCCACTCTCTTGCTTCTACCTCCTAAGTGCCTAGGATGACTGGTGTACACAAACATGGCCAGTTACTATACTGAGAACTGAACTCAGGGCTTTGTGGGTGTAGGCAGGCTCTGTACTGACAGGGCCCTATCACCAGCACCCAAGACATCTTTTTAACAAGTATAGAAACCAATCTCAACCTTTGCTTGTTGCATTCACTCTAAGACATGAGAGAGTCCCAGCTCTTGGATGGTTCTGCCTTAAGCCAGACTTGTCATGGTGTTGCCTTGCATATTTACAGCAAGAGGGTAGAGGGTTTGTCTGAGGTGGTGGGACCTGGAAATGGGAGACACAGCCTCGTATCCATCCCTCCCATGCTCACATTCTGCCTGTTGTCCTTCATCCCTTCTCTTTGTAGACCAGCATTCTCAAAGCTGGAGGACTCGTTCGAGGCGCTCTCCCTGTTCTTGGGGGAATTGGCCATCCCACTGCCAGCAGAGCTGGAAGAACTGGACCACACCGTGAGCTTGGAGTACGGCCTAACCCGGGACTCACCGCCCTAGCCCTGGTCCATCCCCCTGCAGGGGGACATTCCACAGCCAGCATTGCCCCCTCTGCGCCCTGTCCTTGCTGTGAGCAGGACTGCCTAAGTATCCTGTGGATTGACGGCTTGCTTAGAAGCACAAGCCATCCCTACTACCTCCCCAGGAGGCACTTGGGTGCCGGAAAACAATTCTCCGCAGGTTTGGGGCCTAGTTTTTATCTGTAAACCCAACACTCACCTGAAGCTGTGAAGAGGATAAAAGAGCCTGGATTCTAGACCGAGAGTGTGTTACTAGGGACTGCTCGGCCTCTGTGGACCGAGAGTTTGGGAGGCTGTAGCTTTACGCTAATCAACTTGACCTGGGCCTGCTGGGCAAGATGCTGGAGTGAACTGGCCTGAGCGCTCTGGAGTCCGGTTCAGCAAGGAGCAGGACTTCAAGCGGTAGTATGAGTAACAGAAACGGGGAACCTTCAAAGCGTGTGAAATGACAGTAGTGATTTCTCCTTCCATCCCGGGCCGTGCACTTTGGAACAGGTTTTAAAGAGTCTTAGTATGTGGTGAAACCTACAGGATCCAAAAAAACAGGACTGGTTTCTGCTCACCAGCCTAGGGACCAACCACATCAGTGTGTGGGGAGTTTCCACTTCAGCATCCTGTCTCGACAAGCAGTCACTCACAAAAACACCAAAGAAGCTGGGGCTGGAAACAAAGAGGCCCTGCCCTCTAAAAGCCCCATATCCAGGCTGGTAGGCTCATGGGTTCTAGATGCCAGTATGGTCTGCCTCAGACTTTGGGTCTAAGCAGGGAGAAGGGGGTCCCATCAATTTCTTTGCACCCTTGTGGCAGCTACTGCACATCTCTAGAATGTCTGGTCCAGGCAGCAACTCGGGACAGGCATGGTGGCCGCTGAGTCCCCAAACTGAGATGCGAAGACAGCTTCCTGAGCTGGGCCTTGCAGATTCTACCTCTTTTGTTGCTGGTCCAGCTTACTTCCTGAGCCACACTCTAGGGCCAGGGGCATGGGAAACTCTGGGGGCATTTTCTACCCCTGGCTGCCAGGTGTCCCGGGACTCTGTAGCTCCCCAAAGTTTGTCATCTCCTAAGCGGGAGCTCACATCATATTTAACAATTTGGGAATGGGTTTGGTTATAACTCCGTGTGATGGGTTGTACTGGTGAGGGGTCCGGGAAGAGTGGTTGCTGTTATTAGCTTTTATCTGTGGGGTGATATGTGACTATTTTGTACATAGATGAGATGAATTACGGGATGGGACGTCTTTGGCCACTTGCTGTGTGGACTGTACTTGTGTGTGGAGTTTGCAAACTTGCTGGAGGGGGGAATCCGAACTCCTGACTGCAGCATGGTTCAGCATCCTGTAACTGATTATGCTTGCACTGTCCCCAGCAAGTGTGGGCGTGGCAGGCCTGCACTGGGCCATGAAGCAGACTAAATAAATTAAGCAGTTAACGTAGCGATCACAGAGAGTACAAAAGTGACTTAGGACCTGACTTAAACATGGAGGAGAGTGGGATAGATAATTCTGTCTACAGACAACCAGGGCTTGGTTCCCATCACCCACATGGTAGCTCTCTACCATCTGTACCTCCAGTTCCAGGGGCTCTCTACCTCATCTCACCTCTGTGGGCTCCTGCACACACATGGTACACACGCATGCTCTTGGGCCCACATTCACATTTTAAAATGTTTTAAACAAACATGGTCTGCTGGCCACTTTCTCATAATTTATCAGGGAATTCAGAAATGATAACATCTACTTGAGGTAGCCCTTCTGAAGAGCAGGTTGATAACCTCATTTTAGGCCCACAAAACTATTAGGCCTGGATCTTAGCTGCTGACCCAGTCCTTAGGGACCTTCTGCTTCCAAAGCTGTTGCACCAAACCACTAGGCCAAGTAATGTTTGGTAAGTCTCCCAGCCTCTGCCAAGTGTGGTAGTATGTGTTTATAATAGACGGGCAGTGGTGGCGCACGCCTCTAATCCCAGCACTTGGGAGGCAGAGGCAGGTGTATTTCTGAGTTCGAGGCTAGCCTGGTCTACAGATCTACAGAGTGAGTTCCAGGACAGCCAGGACTACACAGAGAAACCCTGTCTCAAAAAACAAAACAACAAAAAAAAAAGTCTATATGTGAGATGCAGAGGCTGGGGAATCACTATGAATTTAAGGCTGGTCTCACAGCCAAAAAAATTTTTTTCCTATAAACCTACAGATAATTTCTACTAAGCATTCTATGGTAGAAGACTTCAGATTAGGGGTAGAATGCATGTTTGGCAGAGTTGCTGGCCTTTAGTCCCAGCAAAGGCAGGTGCATCTCTTGAGTTTGACGCCAGCCTGAGCTGTTACACAGAAAAACCAAGAATGGAGTAGAACACAGTCCCTAGGAAACACCTCATCTGAGGTTCCCAGGGCTGTGCGTCAGCATGCACTAGGCCAACCTGGCTGGACAGACTTACAACTCAACCTGCTGCTAAAACTTGACCACCAGTCCTGCACCTTCCCAACCCCACAGCTTCCCTCCCAAGCCTAGGCACGGCCTACAAGAGCCATCAAGCCCCCTACAACCCACCTACCTGTTTCTCCCTCGGTTGCTGTAGAACTGCCAACTGCCCCTTTGTCTCTAACCCTAACAAAGGCTGTTGGGAGGGTTCACCCTAAAATCTTGATGCTCTACCTTGGAAAGAAACTGAAGAGAAGACTTAAGGGATCAACTCCTTGTGGCTTCAACTTTAAGATATCCATGGTGACCTTGACATGTGGTTTCTAGCAGTTCAGCTCTTACTACCTCCCAATGACCAGAAAGTGACCGAAAAGGCAAAGGTATGGACAAGGTATTTGGGCAGCATTCCCAGCACCACAAAAACGTGCAAGGTAGCCGGGCGGTGGTGGCACACGCCTATAATCCCAGCACTTGGGAGGCAGAGGCAGGCGGATTTCTGAGTTTGAGGCCAGCCTGGTCTACAGAGTGACAGCCAGGACTACACAGAGAAACCCTGTCTTGAAAAACAAACAAAAAAAAGTGCAAGGTAAAACCATGTTTTTGTGTTTATACAAGTCAAATGCAGAGAATTTGCCATAGTTCATACACAGGTGTCAGAATGAGGTATATTAAACATACAGAGAAATACTTTCACAGGAAAGTAGGAAGTAGTACTGTTCTCTTTCCCACAGTCAACACCACCGTGGGAACCCTGAGATCCAGGCCCCCTCACAAATGGCTCTAGAGAGCAGCCTGGTGAAGCCTGCTCTCAGTGTCAGGAGTAGAAGGGCTCCTGGGTGGGGACACTGCCAAGGCCAGAAGGCTGGGCACTCTCGGTAGGACACTCAGAAGCTGCTTTGATCTTGAGCAAGACACTTTTTCCCCCTCTGGAAAACCCTCCAGGTCCTTCCCAGTGGTTCAGTGGTTGTTTTGTACCAGTTACAATCTTAACCCTATGGAAGGAACTGGCCTGGGGACCATAAGGCTGCCTACAAGCCAGGCTGGACTAGAAAGCAAGCCCACCAGGCCTTTGTTACCTAGCCTCTGGCATAATCTCTAGGCTCACCTTTCAGATGCAGGTCACCAGACCTTGAAGTGTATAACTCCCATGGGTTGGCTGGCTATTTTCTTACCAGCACAAAATGGAGAGGTTCCTCTATCCAGCCCCCAAAAGACAGTCTGGATATTCAGATCTACTGTGTGAGGCTGAAGGCAGAAGAGGGTCCTTCATCTAAGTGGAAGGTTTAGTGCAATTCTTCCCTTTCCTCACAAGACAGGAAGAGACCCTTGGGCCCAGCCCTAGCCCACAGTTGTCAAGGCACATTGCTACCAGCAAGCTGGGGCACACCCAGCAGTCCTCATTTAAAACCTACCTCCAGCCCAGAATTCTAGCTTTTGTACAAATTCATTTCTGGTTCTTAGAAGTCAGAAGGGACTTCCATCCCAAATATTTCATTCACTCGTGTGTGTGTGTGTGTGTGTGTGTGTGTGTGTGTTTGTTTTACTGCTTGACCTTAACTATGAATAACAGTATTCGCCACTCAAGTTCCTGGATGGCAAATGGAAAGGCAGAGCCTGAGTCCAGCTTCAGTATACAGCACAGAGGGGCTTTAGCGAACTCCATCTTTCCCTGGCCCAGGCAGTATGGAAGCCCTTATTTGCCACAGCACCACTGTGCTACTGTGCCAGTCTCTCCCCGCAGGCAAATCCTGCTCCAAGGGATAGAAAAGGAGCGTTGATAGAACCCTACCCAGCCTCCTCGCCCTCACCCATAATGCTATCTGCTGCTGCTTGTGTCATGAGGAGTCACATCCCCGCCAAAAGAAAAATGGGATAAGGTTTTAACCACAACACAAAATGTAGCTCCTCCCAACTGCAGGAGGGTGGCCTGTCCTGGTCCAGTGTCTCCATGGACACATGCCCACTGCAGGGGCTCAGGCCCCAGGGGTGCCAGCCTGGCCCGTGAGGAGGGTACTGCCCTCCTGCACATCAGCAGGAGTCTGGTTGCTGTGCACGATGATGGTCTTTTCATCCACGATCTCACAGGTGGGGTTGGTGAAGGCAGACAGGGGCAGGGTGATTCGCTGCATCTCCCTTTCACATGCTTTCTGTTCATGTTGCTCTTTCAAGTCCTTCCCCCTGTCAGGCAAAGAAAGCACCAGGTTATGTTTCTAGCACAGCTTTGCCCAGTGAGCCTTCCTGAAGCCTGAGCAGGTGCTCACCGGGTCAGAGGGATCACCTGACCAAGTCAAAACTAAACCAGCCCAGGACCAAGACGTTGGCTAGCCATCCTACCAGGCTGCCTTAGACTCAGCAGGGCAGTGTTGCCAGCTCTTGTCTCTGCTGGCTGCTGTATGGGACTCAGTGGGGATAATGTACAAGAAAGAAACAAAGTAAAACAGAGCTTTGTTTTCAGCCCAGGGGTCCCAGAGACCCAGAGAACTATCCCAGCTTCATCCTTCCCAATGCAAATGTCCAAAAAATGGACCAGACCATCCCACAACAAGACTTGCCTTCCTGGGCTGGTGAGATGGCTCAGCAAGTAAAGGTGCCAACCACCTAGCCTGACAACCTGAGTTCATTAGTGAGGTCACTAGTAACATCTCACAAGTTGCCCTCTGACCTCTACACCTACAGTAACAGGCATGTACCCTCTCCACCACAAAATACATTTTTGTTTGTTTTAAAAGACTGTCTTCTCATCCTAAAGTTCTGAAAAGTGGGAGCCCAGGCTGGAAATGAACCATTCCCAACCCATGCAGAGACAAATCAACCTCAAGGGCAAACAATGAAAATGGCTATCAAACCTCTCAAGTTTGTCAACGCCTTTGATTTCTCCTGATGCTCTGTGATCCATTTGGGACACAGTGCTGCTCTGCTTGTGTGGAATAATCACTCCATGCCCAATGTGTGTGCGTGAGAGAGAGAGAGAGAGAGAGAGAGAGAGAGAGAGAGAGAGAATGAGAGAGAGAGATATCTTACTTCAGTCTCTCTCTTCAGCCCTAAGATTTAGTTCTTATTTTAAAAAGAGGAGTTGGGGGTAGGGGGCTGGAGAGATGGCTCAGCAGTTGAGAGCACTGACTGAGTTCAATTCCCAGCAACCACATGGTGGCTCACAACCATCTGTAATGAGATCCGATGCTCTCTTCTGGTATGTCTGAAAACACCTACAGCATACTCATATAAATGAAATAAGCCCTTTTAAACTTTTTTTCAAAGTTAAAAAAAAAACAAAAACAAACAAACAAACAGCTCAGAGCATTTAAAGGATGCTCCAAGGATACAGGACAGACTCCAACAAGTTCACTAGGCTCTGGCTGCTCTGAAGAGAAGTTGTGACCCAGAGTCAGCCCCTAAGTCGTACAGGGATTCAAACCTAGGTCTTCTAACCTCACATGTGGGCCCTTCCCACTGGAGCCCTGCCCCCTGCACTACATCCAGTAGACTGCACACCAGAACTAGTACTGAACACAGGGCACATCCTTTGAAGCCAACAACTTGGGCTCTGCTCTCAGGTGACAGGAACAAAGTGAGGGATTAAAACCACAAAGGCCACAGGAGTAGTGGCTGAAGCAATGCAGTGCAGGCGGGAGTGATCTAGCAAAACCTCCACCACAAATCTCAATAAACCCAAGAGCCAGATGACTGCAGAAGTGGGAGAACAAGGAGGTTGGCACAGTTCCCCTCTCTGCTCATGCAGTCACTCAAGAACACTGGTGTTCATCAACTGTTGCAACAACAAGCTCCCAGGCCACGTGAAGGACTTCAGCCACCACTGCAACATGGTGCTGAAGAATGACAGAGATGTCGCCCCGGAGAGCAACAATAGCAAGAAGTCATCCAAGTCAGTCAACAAGGATCACTGCATCTCCAAGATGGCCCTGCCCATCATGGGGTATGGATCCCACTCATCCCCGGCAAATACAGTAGGAACCTCTTTCCCTCCAAGAGAACCTGCTCCCTGCCTTGCCAAGACCTGCCCAGTGCAACTGAAATAAAATGCTGTTTGTTTAAAACAAAGCACAGAGGCCTGGTTTAGATTGTATCCTGCATCCATCACATGATATACAATGATGAAAGTTAAAATAAATACTGGAGGACAGATACACAGAATCCTCAATTTTAGCCAGTTCCCTGTACTGTGTGTCCTAGCTCCAGCCTAGCCTATTTAACATTTGGCAAAACAGCTCTCTGTGCCTTGGTTTCTTCCCGTGAAGTTCTTCATACTGTAAGATAATTTTGAAGCTGCCTGCACAAACCAGTGTGAGTGTTGCATGACCTCCTAGGTTATGATGGCTTGCCCTGGAGCGGTCCTGACTGACTCACAAGGCAATGTCACCCTCATTTCCCTTCAAAGGCCTCTATTACCTAGCCAAGGAAAGAAGTGTTCCTCTTAGTGATACCTCCTCTCTGGGCCTTAATTTCACCATCTTAAAATAAGGAGTTGGGCTTGATAGTCGATAGAGCCCTGGACCTTCTGTGATTCCCCCATGTGACATATGATCTGATCCCCTAATTTCCATTGTAAGGTCACAGGAGACTGATAAACTCATCCCCCTGTGGTGCCTGGTGACTAGGGCAACCAAGTTTCTCAACATGCAAGCCCAGGCCTAGCCTATGCTTCCTGTTAGTGTCTTTACTGGACATCAACTCCCACCTGCTACACTACTCACGGAGAGAGGGTCTTCTGGAATAAGCATTCCCTCACTCTTACCCTCAGTCACCCATCAGTTGTAGTTGGCTGCCACACAGAAGGAAACACCTGTCTATATAATATAAAGTCATGTTCTTCAAGATGGCTCATGTAGGCAAAAACTTGGAAGGTCTGATTTTAATTTTAGTAAGGGATCCTCCTCTCCAAGCTAGAAGTGATTCACAAAAAAAAAAAAAAAATATATGCATTCAAGCCAGGTGGTGAGGCGAAGGCTTTAAATCCTAGTATTCAGAAGACAGGAACTGTGTTGAGTTTGAAGCCAGCCTGATCTAGAGTGAGTTCCAGAACAGCCAAGGCTACACATAAAAACCCTGTGTGGGAAGGGTTTTAACTTCTTTTACCAGAGGCTAAAATTCAAAATCTACAAGAAGGTTGGAGGAAGAAAGCAAACCAGGAACCCAACACTTCTATATTACCTACCAGGTACCAGGAGTGTGGCATCATCCAGGAAGAGGCAGCATTTAACTGACACTACACACGCCCTGCCCTCACTTCTCCCCATTTCCTACAGGCAGAGGCCTGGTTTTCCTCCACTCCCTCCCCAATGAAGCAAGTACCCTGCTGAGCAGCTGGTAAGGCAGGCTTCACCACACACAAGTCTATAGAGGTCAAATCAGTCTGTATTAGTGGAGGGCTGAAAGAGCAACCAAGGGTAAAGGAAGCAGCCGCTGTGACCAGTCTGGATCAGCCTCATCCATTTAGGAGCCTAAGAAGCATGCTTGGCCCTACATGCCTGCTGTGAGTCCTGCCTAGGAATCCTGGAGATGGAGTGGCCGAGCTGCCAGGCTGAAGTGACCATTAGGCAGCCCAGCACCCTCCCACTCCTGTGGGGGCAGGGGACAGTCTGGCTGTTGTCTGGCAGCCAAGACAGAACAAAGGCTTACTCACTGACTCAGCTTCTCTCCCAGGGGGTGGGACGGTGTTGCCTTACTGTTTTCTCTCCCTTTTTATCAGACTAAGAGCTCCCTGCAGAGCTAAGACAGCACTCAGCAGGGACAGGGAGCAGCCAATAGTGGCCTGGCTGAATCTCCTGGCCTAAATTACCAGGACAAAGGCCCAGACAGATTGAGTTCCCTTCCACTCCCACCTTCAGCTCTTTCCAGGAGGAAGCCTTGGTGCCAAGCCCACCTTTCCCAACTCTGGGAAGCTCCTTCCTTCAGCCAAGCACCGGGGCATTACAGAGTTCAAGACTTGCAGGATTGCTCTGGGACTCACATTCAAGCTGGGCTGGCCAGAGAGGCCAAACCAGAAGCCATGCTGTGCCACGCTGCTACTCTGGGCAAGTTTTCCAAGGAGGCTGCTGTACAGGGGCGCAGTGTATACCCAAGTGTATGCACACCGATTCTATCCTCACAAGACACCCATGAGCTATCTATTATAATCTCAGTCCTAAAAAGGCTGGGGAGGAGGGGAGAGGAGGAGTGAGAGAGAAGGGGGGAGAGAGGAGGAAGGGAGGTAGAGAGAGAGAGGAGGAAGGAAGAGGGAGGGAGGGAGAGAAAGAGAGGAGGGAGAGAGAAAGGGGCAGGAAAGGAAAGAATGAGGAAGGGAGGGGGAGAGAAAGGAAGGAGAAAGGGAGGGGAGAGGAAGGAAGGGAGAGGGAAGAAGAAAGAAGGAAAGAGGAAGGGAGGGAAGGAGGGACCAGTGTTAAGCAGAGCTAGGATTTAAACCAAGCAAGTGTCCTCTAAAGAGACACCACAGCTTACTCCCGACCTAATGAATAAACAGGCCCAGAAGTGGTAAATAATGTGCCTATGTGCCTCGTGTGGCATCAACAATTGGAGGAAATTCTGGAGTAAGATCTTGGGGTTGTTTGTTTTTAAATTTCTAAACGAAGTCATTCTTTGAGAAGTTTCTCTTTTCTACTGCTCTGGGTAGTTTAAATTTAAATGAGGCTACTGGGTTTTGTCAGGCATTCTGGAGATAACTGACAGTATTTAGACATATCTTCCTGTCCAGCCAGCCATGCTGGCTCATGCCTCATGCCTGTAATCACAGGACTCAGAAAGTCGAGGTATAAAGACCAAGAGTTCCCGGCCATGGCTAGAGAGACGGCTCAGCAGTTAAGAGCACTAGCTGCTCTTTTAGAGGACCCAGATTTGATTCCCAGCACCCACATGGCAGCTCACAACCCTCTGGGTATGCCCACAGTGCAGACATACATGCAAAGTAAAACACCCACACAAACAAAGTAATGCTTAAAGTGGCTGGAAAAATGGTTCAGTAGCCTAAGAACACTAGCTGCTCCTTCAGAGGAACCAGACTGGATCCCCAGCACACCAGTAACTCTGATTCCAGAGGGTCCAATACCCTTTCTGGCTTTAGAGGACATGGTGCATAGACATACATGCAGGCAAAACATACACATACATACATACTACATATATACATACACAGTTTCAGGCCAGCCTGGGTTAAAGAGTAAGAACCTATCTCAAAATAAAACAACAAACACTCACGAACACAAATACATATGGTCTATACTGGGTACCCAGTCTTATTTTAACTCTTCTAGGTCTCAGCTCCTCACTGGAAAGAGAGCTTCAAGGGAGGTGATGAGCTGGGATGAGCTGGGTAAAATCATCCGAGGAAGGCACGCAGCAGGGCCCGACTTACCAAGAAAGCATGAAGCCAGCGGTGGCCACTGTGATTAGTATCTAATCACTGTCCTACTGCTTACGTAAGTGTTTGTGCAGGGGAAACATTTAACAGACATGATACCTACCAAGCAGGGGTGGACTGAAATGATATTCAGCTCACAGCTCTTGCCCTGACATCTGTTCCCTGCGGGTGGGGGGAGACAGGCTCAGAGTTTGTTTCTAGCCCACATGCGGTTTCCTGTGGTACAGGTTGTTCTCAGAGTCTGTTTGCTAAGGAAAGGGGTGGTTCGGAGGTTAGTGACAGGGAGTCTGGTGACTTAGTGCCTTCCCCCTGGGTGTACCGGAAAGTTCACTCAAGATCACGTGGCAGCCCCATGACAGCCTAAAAGAGTAAAACTAAAAGAAAAAGACCTGGCTTCTGCACCTGGCACCAGCTGAGCTTGGAATTAAGGGTAGTTCAAGCATCTGAAGGTCTGGAAACTGTCGCAAGATTGGAAGGCAGCCAAATGCTGTCCAGAGGCTGAGGAGCATGGGAAAATCTCAGGGCTCAGCCCAGCTCGGTTTGGGTCAGTGGACTGTACTGGCACAGCAACTATACTGTTTTCTTCAGAGTTTCTAAATGAACAAGTAGGTGTCCCTGGACCTGCACATTAACGATGCTTCTGAGGACCACAACCTCAGTCTGGAGTCAGGATGCGCCCTCAGGTCAGTGGTGCCTGACTCAGAACCTCTCTGCTGTCAGAGAAACCCATAAATTAAAATCACCTGTTCATGCAAATGGTAGGGCTGGGATTTAAAGCAACCAGCACCAGTGTCCTTTTCAAAAACCAGCAGGGCTGCAGTCACCCCTAACTGCCCACCTGATAGATAAACAAGGCCCAGAAAAGTAGTCAAGTAATTACATTCTACAGACAAGCACACCGGCTACTGTTTACGGATCACTCACTGTGTGTGCCATGCACCCAAGAGAAGCAGTCACACACTTCTCCCCCACAGGAATGCTTTGGACTAGTAACAAGAAGTAACCTGCCCGGCCACACAGACGGTAGCTTGTTCCACCATATTCTGAACCTGTAAGCACAGGCAGAGCACCTGTTCTCTCTTGCCTCATATTTCCTCATCTGAGAACTGGAAAGAACGTCATTTATCGTATAAGCGTTATTGTGAGCGTAATCTCAGCCCTCAGAGGAGGAAGCAGGATTCAGACTTCAAGAAGCCAGGCTTTAATTCTAGCAACCAGGAGGCAGAGACAGGCATTTCTCTGAATGCAATGCCAGACTGGTCTGTCTAGAGAGATCCATGATAGCCAGAGTTACAGGGTGAGTGAGATCCTGTCTCCAACAGATCAAAACAACAAAACACCAACATCAAACAACAACAACAAAGAGTTCAAAACCATGTTTTCGCTATATAATGATTCCAAGGCCAGCCTGAACTACATGAGACCCTGTCTCAGACAGACAGTGAAGCTGGGGCACACTAAGTGGTAGCATAGCAACAGGTGAGAACACACCATTGCTGCAGTGATGCCTCACCTGCCCGTTTCCATCTGCGATGTGGCTGACTCAATACCTCTAAGAACGCCTTAGAAACGATGGCTGAGAGGCACTTCAACAGGTCTCAAAGACAGGACTTCCGATGCTGGACAACTCAGCCCACTGTACCACTTCCCTAACAGGAAGGCTTCTCCCAGTCAGAGAAATATCGCTGGTCCTTGGGGCTGGAACTCATACCTGGATTTTGTCCGAGAACACTCAGTGTTGTAACAATGGTTTTGATTCTTAGAACCCCGAGGCACTGATTATGACAGATTTGTCCCATGGGGCTGCAAGTTTGTCCTTGCTTCCCAAGCAGTCTCTTGTACTTTCATATCTGGTAAGGAATGGCAAATGGATTTTCTTCCGTAATCATCTCTTTTCTTCTCCTTACCTTAAAGGACACCCCACGGATGAAATGTAAGCCCCAACATGAGACCAGAGGCCAGAAACCTTTTCCAACAGCGGGATGTTTCCACACATGGTCTCACTCTGTGTTAAAAATGAAGGGAACTCACCTCCCGCTGCTGAGATTAAAGATCATTTCTTGCATTTTTATTTTATTTTAGTCTTTTTGAAACAAAGCCTCGGTTTTCAAACTTGTAAACCTCCTGCCTCAGTCTCCTGAGTTCTGGGATTACAGTGGGTATGAAGCAGGATACCTATCTTAGCAGCAGAATTTTAAAACTCAACAAAATGATGAGCATGATGACAAGGGCTCAGAAATCCCATTCCTCACGAGGCTGAGGCAGGAGGATTATGAATTGGAGACCACTCCTTCAAGGCCACTCAGCACTACAGATGGGGACCTTGTCTGGGGGAAATCAGCATCTAAGTACTTGCCCTGAGGGCCCAAGGTCACCAGGCAGTGACTAAAACCAAATCTCTACTCTTGAGCTGATTTTTTCTTCCTTCAATACCTTACTTCCTTTTGAAAGACTGCGAGAAGTTGTCAACCCTATTCCACGGCAGCCAAGAAGAGAAACTTCCTACCTCTTGTAAGTGTAGCCCAAGACGATGCCAACTCCAATAGCGATGATGATCACCATCATAGTAATGCCCAGCACATAGCCTGCAAAGGACAGGAGGCAAGGTCCCATTAGCCACACCCTGGACAATCAGCAAGTGACATCATCAGACGAATCCCAACGCACGCAGCCATACCCAGAGTTCCCAGGTCTTTTTTTTCCTTGGAGTTCATTCTGACACGCTGACTGATCCCGATCACTGGCTGCACCTCTGCTGCCTCACTCCTGGCTGGCAGGGCATTAGCAGGAGGGAACACCTGTGCCTCTTTGTCACCTGGTGCACCAGCCTTCTCTTCCAGCTCCGTTGTAGAGGATAGAGGTGGTGCTTGGGAAGTGGTCTCTGCAGGTGGGGTAAGAAACAGCTCTCATCAAGGACGTCCTAAGTGCATTCTACAGCCAAACCTGTCCTGGCCTTTGGGGATGTTACCAGAAGGGTCTGCCCTAAAGTGCTCCCCTAAACTGGTATCAAATCCTGCCCCAGGCTAGGAGTGGTGGTGAACACCTGAATTAAGGAACAGAGGCAGGGGCATCTCTGTGAATCCCCACCAGCCAAGCAAGCTGGGGCTGCAAAGTGAGATCCTATCACAAAAACAGAAAAAAAAGAAAAAACAAAACAACTTGACTGCCCCCACCCCCACCCCCCCCCCCCGTGGGGGAAATCAGGCCTGAAAGGGCTGCACCTTGGGTGAGAGGTGTTACAAGGCAAATGTGAGGAAAAGGTCTCAAAAAACAATAGCTTCTCTCCAGCCTCCCACTTGTTCAAGTCCTTGCTATCTTCCAACACCTAGCTGGGATTGCCGGAGGGTTTCTCCAGAGACGGCACAGGTCTTCACAGCAGGAGACAATCCACACCGAGTTCTTGCCAATCCTAGTGTTAAGTGTTTAACCTTCACCATCTCATTTAATCCTAGAGAACTGTCGTAGTTTTCTCAAGTCTGAAAGCTTTGAATTCAAATCAGAACACACCCATTGCCTTTGGCAGATGGTCAAACTTCTGGGTGGCTCAGATCCCTCACACAGCTTCTTCCCTGGGGCTGGGAGCATGGTGCCTGGCTCACAGCAGACGCTACATTGTAAAGACTGGTGGGGCGCTTTGCGGAACAAGCAAGCTGCCTCCCATCGTTGTTTACAAGTGCTCGCAGAGGATGAGCTCACTCCGACTGCCGCGTAGGCCAATGGGCTTTGGGCTCCGCGGCCTGGAGATAGCTCTGACCAATCGGGCGGCGCGGGGGTGGAACGGGGCGGGATGGGCGTCGAGCGGCCGCACGTGCGCGGCGGGTGGAACCGCTGCTACGCTGCTCGGCGCACGGGGCTGGCGTCCCCTTCCCGGGGTCCCAGGGCGGGTACCTGGGCAACGCACGTCCTCGCAGGGCCGCTTTTCAGGGCCGCCGGTCTCGCTGCTGATGTAGCACCAGGGCCCGCGCGGGTCCTGGTCCGGGTTCCGGCAGTAGTTGTGGTTGCCGGGGCCTGAGGTGGGGGAGAAAAGCCGTCAAGGGCCGCGGCCACCGCCCACCAACCCCGCCCGCCTCCCCGGCGGGACACTCACTGGGCTCGGCGAGCGACTCGCCGCTGCCTTGCGCGGCCAACCAGTTAAGGCAGCGGAGACCCGGCGCGGGCGAGGGCTGGTCCTCCCGGTACAGGTGGCCGTTGTCCCAGAAGCAGCCTGTGAGGGAGAGGAACCCGCCCGGGCCCCTGAGTGCGGCTCTCTGGCCCCGCGGGAGAAAGCCCTATATACCTCAGAGTGAAAGTGGAGAGCTCGTGTCATGCCCCTAGCGGCGTTTGGTCCACAGACAACAACTCTCAGACTTAGCCTGCTTTCTTGCTTGCTTTTCTTTCTTTCTTTTCTTTTCTTTCTTTCTTTATCGCTGCACAAATGCAAAGGGTTGTTACTCTAGGACTTGGGACCACTTTGAAGGTCCAGGAAGCCTGGCTAAGGTCTTTCTGTGGAGATGGTGAGTTTGGTTCTGGGCAGTCAGACATGGAAGTCATCCCAGTGTTGAGAAGTCAGTGTTACATAAACTGATGTTCCCTTCTTCACGAATACAGCCACCTTCTGCTAGTTTAACAGACACCATGAGCGTCCAAGAGAATTCCACAAAAGCCTTTGATTAAGTGAAGCAAAAGGTTCAATAGAGACTCCAGCTGAGGGACTCTGCCTCATCTCTTCAGCTCCCACTCCCCTCAGCAGAGAGCCACAGGAGGAGGCTGGAGAGGGGAGGTTTGTGCGCCTGCCACACTAAGCAAACGGGACTTTAAAAGGGTAGGACTCCGGGGAATAGAAGAGATGAATTCCCAAGCTCCATCCACTCGTGTAAAAGGAAAGGGAAAGAGAAAGTGACTACTTGTCTTTGTTCTTAATGGCAAAGATGGAGCTGTAAGCCTCTGGCCAGGAAGGAGAGAGAGGAAAGAATGCTTTCGTAGGATAACAAGAAAATCAGCCAAAACCTTCCTTCCCTGTCAGTCTGGCCACATTTGGGAAATCTGGGGGCTTTGCCCGTTCTGCTTCATTAAGTTGCTACAGAAAGGAAAAAAAAAAAAAAAATGTAATCTCACCTCCAGATCCATAGGCTCCTGCCAGAAGCATGTTGCTGAGAAGAAATGTGTGCACCCAAGCCAACAGCATCCTTGCCTCTTCCTGCTTGCAGGTGACTGAACAGCCAGTGTCCAAATGGGGTCTCCTTGGCAGCAGTTTTGTCTCCTAGTTCCCAGCCTTGCAGTCAGACCGGCCCTTGTTATGCTCTTCTGGTAAACAGCCTCTCTTTAGAACTGGGAGCTTCCCAGCTAGCTTGCTGCAGCCGAGGTGTTTTTCAGCTGAAAGGCGCCCCCTGGGTCCTAAGCCGCCTAGACTGTACCAGATCACTAACCCTGAGCCAAGAGAGGAACTCAGCCAAGCCAAGTGGCAGAGAGGTTTTGCTTAGCCGCAGATCCGTGTGAGACCTGCACGACTGCATCCCCAGGGCTTTTCTTCCTTTTCCATCAGTGTGAGTAGAGTCACTGTGTCTAAAGGCATCGTGGAGTGGGGTGGATTGGGAGCCCCTAAAGCACTGCACAGTTGTAAGAGAGGATGCTGATTGCAGAAGCAGGAAGAGTTTAAGACCACATAGGTGGCACAGATAAGAATTATCTGTCTGGAAGCAATATATTTAAAGTGTACTTTGCCAGGGCCAGTTCAGTCACATTCCTTTACTAACATTTGAGGTTTGGGGTATCCATATATAGTTGAGATACAGAAAGGGTATCTTTAGTTGGAAATACATGCTACACAAACATTGGTTTCTCTTAGCTATGTTGTAAAGTCCACCCTTTCTACCAGCCCAAAAATAAAATGTCTTCCTTCCAACTCCCCTCCACCAGTATATAGGAAATGCAGTTGCAGTAATTTGTATCTACTGTTAAACCACATCCACATAACTTGGGACTTTTGGAGTTAAGAAAAGGGCTCTCTTTCTATTTGGCTGCCAGTTGAAGCTCCCAAGCAGCCTCAGTAAACTGAGAGATAGAACAGAGTGGTTTGCCAAGACTACCTTGTGACTGGGGCAAATCCAAGAATAGAAACTCTGTTTTGATCTTGCTACAATGTAGGGAGGGAAAATAACATTACTAAGTAAGTTTTATAGACTTTATCATAGTGGAAAGCTAATGTGAGTCTGAGAAGTGACTGAACCCTGATGTGTCTTTTAAAAGGAAAGGTTTATTTTTGTTTGTGTGTTTATCTGTGTCTGTACTCAGGCCACAGGAGACCTTTGGGGCCTCTAGAACTGGGGTTATAGGCAGTTGTTGCCATGGGAGGGGGCTGATGTGGGCAACGGGAACTCGGGTCAGCTCTTCTGGAAGAGCAAGTCCTCCTACTCTGAAACATCTCTTCAGCCCACCTGACATGCTTTTTAAAAACATGTTTGGACTGGAGAGATGGCTGAGTGGTTAAGAGCACTTGTTGCTCCTGCAGAGGACCTGGGTTCAATTCCCAACACCTAGCTTAAGGCTATCTGTATCCAGGATATGCAGCTCCCTCTTCTGACACTCAATAGTGCACATACACACATGTTGTCAAAACACACATAAATAAACACCGAGAGAGAGAGAGAGAGAGAGAGAGAGAGAGAGAGAGAATATAGGATAGTATCATGTGGTATGTGGTGTGTGTCCATGTGTATAGATAAGGAAGTCAGAACATGATGCCCAGTGTCTTACTGCCTTGAAACAGGGTTTCTTACTGCACCAGAAGTGTGACCTTTAGCTAAGCTGGCTGGCCAGTGATCCCCCTGGCTATACTCTCCAGTTCTAGGGATCCTCCTGTCTATGCTCTCCAGGGCTGGGTTATAGGTACACATAACTATGTCTGGCTTTTAGTGTGTATGCTGAGGATTTGAGCTTAGATCTCACAGGTTTAGAACCATGTCCTTTTACAACACCTCAGTTGATGATAGTCTGTTTGCCTAACCTGCCAGAAGCCTTATGCTGATTCCTAAGGCAACAACATACTGAGTAGGGAAGTACAAGTTTGTGATCCCAGCTCTGGAAGTGGAGGCAGAAGGATCAGAGTTCAAGGTCATCCTTGGGTATGTACTGAGGAAGTTTGAAGCCAGCATGGGCTATGAGACTCTGTTTAAAATTTTTTTTAAAGTTTGATAAAACATTTTTGTTAATTTTACAAATATTTATTTTTTTGAAAACCTACCGCACATTAGCTGGTATTTTTAGATCCTGGGACTTAGATGTGTGAACAAAATATTTGAATTTGTACTTTGATGTAGCTTAGGTTCTAGTGGGGAGAGACAGATGATATTTAAAGCATCGGCATTATCACAGAAAAGAAAGTGATAAAGGCAAAAGGCAGACAAATGGAGTGTGTTTAACTAGATAAGGAATGTATACAAGCTGGGTACACGCCTGTCTTAGCGTGGTGAGGCAGGGGTGCTGTTCACCACACTAGGTGGTGGCATGAGTCTGAGAGAGTGAGGTAGACCAAAGTCACATGCAGTAGCCAGCTTCACTCAGAGCACCAGGAAATTCATACTCTGAGGGTTAAGAAGAATCACATGAGTAAGGTGTTCAATCACAAGGAAAAGCCACAAGTTACAAAAAAAAACCCATGTATTTCTATAGAGGCACATGAATAACAACAGCTGAAGTAAATTCACTTCTATTTGCTGCACTTGGGAGGAACACAGAAACACATTCCAAGAACAGTTCTGTGTTTTGAAGAAACTGGGGTCTCAAGACTCTTGTTTTCTTGGAGTTTTCTCACAAGTACTCAGAATTCTCACACAATTCCATTCTTGGACTCTGGTCTGATAGAGGATCATGAATTTTTGACACTAACCTGGGCTACACATCAAGTTCAAGGCTAATCTGAGGAATTTAGTGAATAACAACTTGTTTCAAAATAAAAGTAAAGAATAATGCATGGGTATGTGGTGCCACAGAAACCGGAGACATTTGACAACATGCTTGGCAAAAGTGAGCTTTTTAATTTCAGAGCAGCAAAGGTTCTTTGAGGTTGATTCCCACAGCACCTAATCTAATGTTCCTCCTGTGACTCAGAATGGGTGCTTCTGCTGGACTATTTTTCTCCTGAAATCCTTATAGAGATAGGCTGTTACAGCTAGTCAGCACTTAAGTCGTTGGCAGAGTATCTACCACACCCACGTATAGATAGATGCCAGTAAGTTGTCATCAGTAACCCCAGAGAGCTGACACCATCTTGTGGCTCCATGAGCACCCACACTCACACACTCCTTAGCCATAAGCATACAATAATCAAAAAATGAATATTAACTAAACAACAGCATGGGGCTAGGCATGTCGCTCAGCGACGGAATGGGTGCCTAGCATGCACAGGACCAAAAACCCAAAACTATACATCAAGCATATGTGAAGTGGAAGTCCATACTTTTAAAGAGATAGCCTTTCGATTTGTATATTTTGACTAAAATATTATTTCCTTTTTTTTTTTGTTTTTGTTTTTGGTTTTTTTGTTTGTTTTGTTTTTCGAGACAGGGTTTCTCTGTGTAGTTCTGGCTGTCCTGGAACTCACTCTGTAGACCAGGCTGGCCTCGAACTCAGAAATCCGCCTGCCTCTGCCTCCCAAGTGCTGGGAATTAAAGGCATGCGCCACCACCGCCTGGCCTAAAATATTATTTCTTTAGCAAGATTCATAAATTATTGCCTTTTTGTTTGTTTTGTTTTGGCAGTAATATTTTTGAAGGAATTGGAAATCTAGAATAACAGTCCATAAAATATATCCATACTACAATGCCACATGAAGGAAAGGTCAAATGTACATGATCAGAAAACGACCAAAACATTATTAATGGGGACAGGCAAATCTGTGAACTAAGGTTTCCTTAAGCTGGGTATCAAGCCTATTAGAACGTGCATTTAAAGGACTGAGAATCCCTTTAGGTCTGCTTATTTTCATATAGACAGAGTCTCAGGCTACCCTTGAATTCCTGATCCTTTTGTTTCCACCTTCCAAGTACTGGGTCACAGGCATATGCCACCACACACACCTACAACTACAAATCTGTTATTGGTGGGTAGGTGGAGGGACTAAATCATGCTGATAAATTAGTTACAGGGGAGAAGAAAATATGAAAAAAGTTAAATAAAATAAAATAAAAAATTGTAGCTTTTCATGTTTTCTAGGTAGTGCTCTTAAGACATAGCACTGAATACAATATTGCAAAGGTTTTGGGTGTTTGGTTTTTGAGATAGGGTCTCTCGACATAGCCATGGCTGTCTTGGAGCTCACTATGTAGACAAGGCTGGTCTTCTACTGAGAGATCTGCCTGTTCTGCCTCCTGAGTGGTGGTATCAAAGGTGTGTGCCACCCACCACACCTGGTGATGGCAGATTTTGAAAAAGAAAAATGAAGACCACCACCACAGGTTATGGAGTGGCCAGAACTCTGGTCCTCTAGAATGGCAGCAAGCTCTCTTAATCCCTGAGCCATCTCTTCAGCCTTCCCTCCTTACCCCACCCGGCTGCCAAATCATCAGTTAATGTGTAAAATGAAGGAGAAAGAATACTGCGTGAGGAAAAGGAGTTTTAGAAACCTTTGAAGAACAGACTCTTAATTTAAAGGGAAAGCAATAAAACAACCAAGAAAACTTGTAGATGACAGGTCACTTTCCAAAACAACATTCCAGAAACTCTGGAATTGAGCAAGCACAGAGCTTGGGATCATTATACCACTGCTTTTGAGGAGTAAAGGGAAGAGCATGCTTCCAAATAAAAGTGAGCTTTGGTTTTGAGGCCAGATGTGTAACATAGCTTCACATAACATCGTGGCACACATCTTTAAGCCCATCACTCAGAAGCAAGTGAAGGCGAATCTCTGAGTTCGAGGCCACCCTGGTCTATATAGTGAGTTCCAGGACAGCCAGAGCTACACCATGAAACTCTGCCTGAAAACAGAAAGGAAGGGGAAAAGGACAAGGAGGAGAAGGAGGAGCAGGAGGAGGAGGAGGAAGAAGAAGAAACCACATAGCTTTCCCATTGAGGAGAACATACATTTTGGGAGAAAGCCAGAGACTAAAAATTTAGCTGCTCAACTTACTTGAGATAGTTGGTTAGTACAAATCACCAATATTTAGATTTTTACTATTATTTTAAGTTATGTATACATGTGTATTGGAGGGAAAGGTTTGCACTGAAGACCCCCAAACTCGGGAGACCCTTCCTCAAGTCTCAGGAAATCACAACCACCCAAAAATCAAGAGAAACCATACCTGGATGCAATTAGCAGAGGTTTATTAGGGAGAAAGTTGGCTAGCCAAGGTCAAAACTGCTCGTCCACGCAGGAACAGAATTTTGACAAAAGGCCAGCAAGCTGAGGGGTTTTTTATAGCATGGGGTAGGGAAAGGAACGAATTTTCACGTGGTTACACATGATTGGTTGCTTTACAAATTTTGAACACCAGCAGGCTGTAACACTGGAAAGACCAAGGGGGGGGGGGGTAACCAAGAACAGTGGAACATTTCAGAGGAACTGTATATAATTCAGAGGAACCTGTATATAATTCATAAAATGGTCTTTATAATTTTTCACTCTACAGCACATGAGTACAGTTCCTGAAGAAGCCAGAAGGTTCAGATCCTCTGGAGCTAGAGTTACAGGTGATCCTGCACGAATGATGTAGGTGCTGGGAACTGAACTTAGGTCCTCAGCAAGAGCAAGGTATCAAGGTATGCTGATAGGCACTGCAGGCATAGAGAGTGAAGGAGCCATATGTCCCTATGCCAGAGATCAAGAGAATGACTCCTTTTAGCAAGTAGGAACTATCTTCTCAAGTCTCTGAGGGAATGCTGGCTTGTCTAAATGCCAGACTTTGGGAAAAGGAATTTCTTGAATCAAACAAAAATATTTTTTGTTCTCCCTTCACGGTCCTGATATTTCACACTATATTCCCTTTTTTGAGATGAGGGATTACTGTGTATGTCTGGCTGACCTTAGATTTACAGATATCTACCCTGCCATTGAATCTAGGGTCTCAAACATGCTAGGGCCTCAAGTACACTTAGCAAATGCCCTACCACTGAGCTATATTCCCATCTTTACTCTTTCTGCTAACCTGAGTGCCATCTTCTACATAAGGACAGGTTTTCTCTTTATCATTCCGATTTTCTTCTGGCCTCTTTTTACCTCTGCTTTGTCATATAAGTTACCCATATTACAATTTCCTTGGCCATAATTGGCTCCATCTCCTTTCTTCCTAAGAGATGTCCTTTAAAGAGTTTGTATGCCAGGAAGTGCTGATCTAGGCCGTGTACCTTCACGTATGCTTGTTATATAGTAAGAACTTCTGCTATTGCTCCACTATACTTAGTAAAATGGAGAAAGAGAGAAATATCAAACAAGATCAAAGGATTAACAGTGAACTTCTGGTTCAGTAGGAGACCCTGTCCCTTTTTTTTTTTTTTTTTTTTTTTTTTTTTTAAGACTTACTACTTTATGTATGTGAGTACACTGTAGCTGTCTTCAGACATACCAGAAGAAGTTATCAGATCCCATTACAGATGGTTGGTTGTAAGCCACCTTATGACTGCTGGGAATTGAACCCTAGACCTCTGGAAGAGCAGTTAGTGCTCTTAACCTCTGAGCTATGTCCCTAGTCCTCTGGGAGACCTGGTTTTGTTTTGTTTTGTTGGTTTTTCTTTTTCTTTCTTTTCTTTTTTGTTGTTGTTTTGTTGTTGTTGTTGTTGTTTTTCAAGACAGGGTTTTTCTGTGTAGTCCTGGCTGTCCTGGAGCTCACTCTGTAGACCAGGCTGGTCTTGAACTCAGAAATCCACCTGCCCCTGCCTCCCAAGTGCTGGGATTAAAGGCGTGCGCCACCACTGCCTGGCTGAGACCTGTCTTAAAGAATATAGTACAGAGTGAGCTAGAGTTTGATTGCTATGAATAGATCATGATCATGGCCACTCTTATAAAGGATAACATTTAATTGGGCTGACTTACAAGTTCAGAGGTTTAGTTTATCATCAGGGTGGAAAACATGGCAGCATGTTTTCCATGGTGCTGAGGAAGAGCTGAGAGCTCTAAGTCTTAATCTGCAGGCAGCAGAAGCGGGACTGTGTGCCACACTGGGTGTAACTTGAGCATGAGAAACCTCAAAGCCTGCCCTCACAGTGACACACTTCCTCCAAAGGCCATGCCTGCTCCTACAATGCTATACCTCCTAATAGTGCCACTAGCTATGGACAAGCATTCAAACACATGAATCTGTGGAGGCCATTCCTATCCAAACCACCACAGAGTGGTAGAGATAGATGCTCAATGTCATCCTCTGACATTGCATACACATACAAGGGCATGCAATCTGCACATATCATGCATGTATCATGCATGCATCATACACACGTAGCTGCAGAAGGATCATAGACATTGTGGAAGGAAAGGACAAGAGAAATCTCTCTTAAACTGTGAAACTCCAATATGATCTGGTTGCAGCTCCTTTTCACCCTCTCTGAAACCGAGTTAATGGAAGTAAGCATTATTACAGGAGGGTTTCATTAGTGAATAGATTGCATTAGCATAAGAATAACAAGCCCTGAGTTCAAAAATAGAAAGGTATTTTATTTTATTTTGGTTTTTTGAAACAGGGCTTCCCTGTGTAGTCTTGGCTGTCATGGAACTAACTCTGTAAACCAGGCTGTAAACCAACCTAAAGATCCACTTGCCTCTGCTTCCCAAGGCATATGCTACCATGCCATGCTCAGGTATTTCTGTTTTTGAGAATATAATGAGAACTTCACAGAAAATGGTTATTTTGTTTTGTTGTTTGGGTTTTTGTTTGTTTTATTTGTGTTTTAGTTCCCAAGGCTATTTCTCCCCAGAGCTTGCTTCTTCACTTACCTTAATGGCTCAGTTGGAAGCTGTCACCACTCAGTGTTGTATGCAGCACTAGTGGCAGCCTTCTCATTATCTTGACACTAGAAACAGAGCTCTACCCAGTTGCAGCCATGTTGCCCCCAAGCTAAACAGCCACATTTCCACTTTCTCGGATCTTACCCTCTTCAGCACTGGCACCCTAACCTCTTGTCTTTTTGACAAGTGGCTATGACAAGGCCATGTGAGAAAGCCTCCCTGTTCTAGAACTACTCTGCCATCATCCAGTAGGCTGTTCAGACTCTACTTTCATGGATAAGGTAGGAGAATGCTCTGATGAACATTAAATTATTACTTCATATACATAAAGAGTACCTTGGGTATATACATACATGTAATGCCAGCAATTGGGAGTCAGAGGCAGGAAGGTCAAGAATTAAAATCCAGCCCATGCTACACACTAAGACTCTTGTCTCAAAAAATTTTTTTGTTTTTAAGAGCCTGGGCTGTCACTTCTTAGAAGTATTGCATTTGTGTGCCATGAACAAGATTTGATTCCTACCACTGCCATCAAAGAAAATATGAAAAAGTGAAAGCACCTCATAGACATTATTTGTGCTATTAATTTTTAAAAGACTTGAAGGGGGCAGGAACAAGTGGGTATGGTTACCAGCAGGAGCCAGAAGGAGGCCTCAGATCCCCTGGAACTGGAGTTACAGAGAGTTGTTAGCTGCCCACTGTGGGTGTTGGGAGCTGAACTCAGGTCCACTGCAAAAGCCTGAAGCACTCTTTCTTAACCACTGAACAGTCTCTCCAACCTCCTGTGTTAGTACCATTGTTGGGGGTAGAGAGATGGCTCAGCAGTTAAGAGCACTGACTGCTCTTTCAAAGGATCCAGGTTCATTTCCCAGCACCCACACTGCAGCTCAAAATTCCTAACTCTTTTTTTTTGTTGTTGTTGTTGTTGTTGTTTTTTCGAGACAGGGTTTCTCTGTGTAGTCCTGGCTGTCCTGGAACTCACTCTGTAGACCAGGCTCAGGCTGGCCTCCAACTCAGAAATCCACCTGCCTCTCCCTCCCAAGTGCTGGGATTAAAGGCATGCGCCACCACCACCCGGCTAAAATTCCTCTTATTACAATGACTCTGACATCCTCTTCTGACCTCAGGAACAAGGTATACTCACCAATAAAACACTATTTATTAACCAATAAATAGTTTATTAACTAATAAAACACTATTACAGTGCTGGAGATATGGCTCAGAGGTTAAGAGCACTGACTGCTCTTCTAGAAGTCCTGAGTTCAATTCCCAGCAACCACATGGTGGCCCACAACCATCTGTAATGGGATCCAATGCACTCTTCTGGTGTGTCTGAAGACAGCTATAGTGTACTCATATAAATAAAATGGCTGAGCATGATGGGGCATGCCTTTGATCTCAGCACTGGGAGGCAGAACCAGGTGGATCTCTGTGAGCTTGAGGCCAGCTTGGTCTATAGAGTGAGTTCTATACAAACCCTCTTTCAAAAAAACCAAGATTAAAAATTAAAAAACCACCGGGCGGTGGTGGCACACGCCTTTAATCCCAGCACTTGGGAGGCAGAGGCAGGGGGATTTCTGAGTTTGAGGCCAGCCTGGTCTACAGAGTGAGTTCTAGGATAGCCAGGGCCACACAGAGAAACCCTGTCTCGAAAAAAAAACAAAAAAAAACCAAACAAACAAACAAAAAAACACAACAACAACAACAAAATTAAAAACCAACCATTATTATTGTTATTGCCAAACCTAGAATCAGAGCTCAGTTGAATCTTTAATCATGCAGTTACTTTGTTAAGTAGTTTGTTCAAATCCAATTTATTTGGAAATACAGTTAAAAATGAAAATTCTTGGTTTTGAGTTACTTGAGGCCATTGGTCAGTTTATAAGTCTTTTGATCCAAAGTATTTTTACTTTAGTGTTAGGCCATCGCATCCTGTCTCAGGATTGCTAAGAGACTAACCTTGACTTGTCTATGGGATGGGATGCATAACCTAGCTGTGTCTGCATAGAATGATACACATTTTATCTGACCACCCAATATATTCCAAACAATGGTTTGCCTCGGAACAGTAATAAATATTGTATCCAACATTGAGTTCTGCATGTGACAGATGCTGTTCTTAGTGCTTTCTATACCATGCCTCTGCAGTCATTCAAAAACTGAGTGGAGACATACCTCCTTGTCAGTAACTGTGTAGACATACCTCCTTATACAATGAATCAGTCATACAGAAGTTAAGCAGTTTGCTGAAACCCATAAGGATACGTGGAAGAGGGCTACTGGTTCAGGCCCATGATCTCCACAGCCTGGAAGGCTGAGACAAGGATCATAAGCTGAAGTTCTACCTTGAGTGCAGAATGAATTCCAGGCCAGCCTGGGTAACTTAGTGTAACCCTGCCTCAAAAAAGAAAAAAAAAAAAAAAACATGTAAAAGAAACTTTTTATACATAGGACAGACTATGGGTGGAGCTCAGCAGTGGAGCATTGCCTAGCATGCACAAGGGTCCAGCTCCTCCCCAGTGTTGCCCATCCCCCATAAATAGATAAGTAATAGAGCCAGATGTTTGCTCAGTGTGACCTCATACCTGACTGCACAGACGGGAGGAGCTTTGATCTGAGAGGCAGAATTCTGGTCTCCTCTACTCCACTACCTCAGGTTGTTACTTAAGTGACTTCTGAAAAATTACTGAACCTTGCTGAACCTCAGTCTCTTATCTGTAAAATAAAGATGGTAATGTATTGTTCACAGGATGGCTGTAAAGAATGTCTTATACTTGACTTTTATGGTGGTATATACCTGTGGTCTCGGCACTTGAAGGGCAGAGTCAGGAGGATTGCTGCAAGTTCAGGGCCAGCCTTTTTTATATAGTGGGTTCCAGGCCACCCAGGGCTTGAGTGAGAACCTATCTCAAAAAATAAATGTGTAACTGATTTATGAAACATTGAGTTAATGTCACCATTTCTATTTTCAAAGCACTACACCAGTACTAAAGGTGGAATAGGAAAGCTGTGCTGCTCTGAGCTCCAGTGCAAAGTGGAGAAAGCAGGACAACTGTGGGGCCTGTTTACATACAGGAAGCCAAGCCTGGAAGCCTGGCATTGCCGCACATGCCTGTGATTACAGCAGTAGGAGCTGGGGCAAGAGGGTCTTCAAGTCTGAGGCTGTCTTGGGCTCAGTGAGATGCTGTCCAAAACAAGCCCAGAAGAGATGAGGAGCAAGGGAGAGAGTGGGAGAAAGAAAGAAGCTGGGAGGACAGCTCAGTGGTCAGAATAACTGTGCGGTCTAATCGGGGGCCTGAGACCAAACCGCACCGTGGAATTGTTCTTCTGACTCACACGTATGCACTCACACCTGTGGGTGCCCTGCCCCCACCCTGCCTTCATTCAGGTCCTCTTGAACATTAGGCAAGCGCTCTGTTATTACATCTTCAGCCCCTCTTTCACTTTCTTGATATCCTTCTGTGTATAAAAGTTTTACATCTTGTTGAACTGCAGTTCTATTTTAAGCGGTTTTAATTCCATTGTGGAAACTTAATAATCCATAGATTTACTTATTTTTAGACTCTTTAGTTTTGTTCATTGAGGTACACACATCCTCTATATTAGTATTATACAACTTTATTTAGCTTTGTAAGTGTTGTTTTTTCTTTTTTTGGTTTTTCGAGACAGGGTTTCTCTGTGTAGCCCTGGCTGTCCTGGAACTCACTTTGTAGACCAGGCTGGCCTTGAACTCAGAAATCCACCTGCCTCTGCCTCCCAAGTGCTGGGATTAAAGGCGTTCGCCACCACTGCCCGGCTTGTAAGTGTTCTTTTTGACTCTACTTTTTAATTATTATTATTATTTTTTTTTTTTTAGCGATTCTCACTGTCACTCAGGCTGACTTCAAACTTCCGATCCCACCCCCCACTCTCGCCAACACACCCCTGGATTTCTTTCCTGTATTTACTGAATACTCTTTTCCCTTTGAGCAACACAGAGAATGTGCATCTCTGTGTTTTTCCCATAGACAGTTTTGAGTTCCTTTTCATCTTCTGAAAAATCAGGTTGACATTCCTTTGTAGGTTCTGTGTCCATGTCAGTAAAGTTCTTGGTGCATAACTATTTGTAAAGTAGCTATTTAGTCTTTGTGCCTATTGAAGTTAGTGTAAGCTAAATGAATTAACTTTTATACGAGATGAAATTAAATTCTACATATGAGATGGGTGGGGTAATGTAAATCTGAAATTCGGGCTACTTGGGAAACTGAGTTAGAAGGATAACAAGTTCAAGGCCTGCCGAGGACACCTTAGCAAGACCCTCAAAGGGGAAATTGAAAAGAACTAAACGTTAGAGCACTTGTAAGGCCTGTGATTCAATCCCCAGCACCATGTTTAAAAGCAGGGTGGGGGTGGGGGGCTGGAGAGATGTCTCAGCAGTTAAGAGCACTGGCTGTTCTTTAGAGGAACCAGGCTTAGTTTCATGACTCATGACATCTCACCTATAACTCCAATTTCAGAGACTCTGATGCCCTCTTCTGGCCTCCAGGGGCACCAGACTGGCACACTGTGTACAGACACACATGCAGGCAAAACACCCACAGGTATAGAATAAAGATTATGCAAAGATCATGCGGTAAAAGAGGCTTGAAAGTATATGGTGTCAGATTTCTCTCTGTGTGTGCCTGTGTGTGTGTGTGTGTGTGTGTTTCTGCAGAAGCCAGAAATCAGCCTGAGGTATTATTCTTTATTCTTTAGGCACTGTTCACTTTGGTTTTTTGAGACAGGGTCTTTCACTGGTTTAGGACCCACAGATTAGGCTAGGCTAGGGTCCACTGGATCTACTTCACTCACACTGGGAGTGCAATGGTACACCTACTTTTTTTTTTTTTTTTAAACAGGGGTTCTGGGGATCAAACTCAGGTCATCGTGCTTTCAAGGGAAGAACTTTACTGATTGAACTATCTCTCCAGCCCTGATATTTCTTGTCTTGGATTGATGATACTGATTTTTCAGTGCTGGGGACTAATGAGGGTCCATGTATGCATGCTAAGTAAGCACTATGCTACATCTGATTTTTTTTTTTTTTGGTATATATTGTTGTTGTGTTATTTAGGGGAGGGGTTGTTTTGTTTTGAGACAGGGTCTCACTATATAGTCTCCACTGGCCTGGAGCTTGCTATATAGTCCAGGTTAGTCTTGAACTCATATAGATGTGCTGGCTTCAGCCTCTCAAGTGCTAGAGGCATATGCTACCATGCCTAGCTTTACATTTGGTTTTATTTTTAGATTTTTTTTTTTTTTAGATTTTTTTATGTGAGTGTTTTGCCTTGCATGTATGTCCATGCACTGTGTACATGCCTGGTCCCCACAGAGACAAGAAGAAGGTATCAGATCTCTTGAAATAACAGCCAAGGCCATCTGTAAGCCTCCACCTGGATGTTCTAAACTGAACCTGGGTACCCTACAAGAATAGTAAGTGCTCTTAACTGCTAAGCCATTTCTCAAGCTCTGACATCATTTTGTAACTTCCAAGAGTGAATGCATAAGATTACAGTCTTTCCACATCCCCCTTGCTTGCCTCCTTTGCACCTTCCCCTTTCTCCCACTGACTATCCTAACTGGGTTAGTGTGGTAGTGCAGTGAGTATTTCTAAGCAACCATGAGTCAGTCATGATCCAATATCACACTTCATATACAGCTCTTTTGAAGAATCACAACTGGATGCTCATTACACAGATTTGTATTGCATCCTGAATAGATTCTTGCAATGGACCTGGGCATCCAAAGATGAGACAGGCCCAGTCTCCTCCATGAACAGTAGAAGTAAAGAGCCCTGAATGGGCTGCTTCTGTACACGGTGCTGCTCTCTAAAGACTGCAGACCTGTGACACTGGAGGTCCATGGTTCAGTGAATCCTGGACAGTTTAAGAACTTCAGATGAGCAGAGGTGCTCAGTTTTCTTCCCTAATGGGGTATCCTCTGTAAAACTTGGCTATGGTGGGCACTGACCACATTGTAGATTGATAGATAATTCTACTTTCCTACAGGAGTTTGAAAACATGAAAAGATTAGAACATTGAGTTGCCAGGTACTTCTCAGTCAGCTAACGAGACCACAGACACAGCCCATCTCCTCCCAGCCGTCCCTCTACTCCTCCCTTCTCTTCACTGGGATATTCTGAGGTAGAAGTATATTCATCACAATTTTGTCTTCTGCTTGTTCTTGATGCTGTTCCCCCTTGAATGATGAGAATATGCTTAATTTTTATTGCTTTTGGAAGTTTTTTAGTTTTATGTAAATGAGTGCTTTCTCTCCATGTACACTTGCATACCAGAAGAGGGCATCAGATCACAGTGTAGATGATTGTGAGCCACCATGTGGTTGCTGGGAATTGAACTCAGGACCTCTGGAAGAGCAGTCAGTGCTCTTAACTGCTAAGCCATCTCTCCAGCTTCTGCTTATGTATAAGGGGCCTAGTGAATCTTGTCCGTTTCAGAGATTTGCTGAGATCTTTTGAGTTATATACTTCCTGAGTTTTAATGAGTTTGCCCTCAGGATTGAATATTCACCACAACACCCAGACATATTTCATTTTAACAGTTTCGCTTCAAGATGCTTATCCCTGAGGAAAGTACTTTGCAACATCCATATGGCTTTTCACTCACCGGAACCTCAAAACTGCCATTTCAAAAATGTACTTAGTATTGTGTATCTGTGTGTTTGTGTGTGTTCATGTGAGTATATCTTATGTGATTGTGTATCTATGAGACAGTATGTATTTTTCTATATGTTCATGTGTGAGTGTGTGTATCTGCATGTGAGTATATGTGAGAGTGTATGACAGTGTGTATATATGTGTTTGTGTGTTTGTGTGTGTCTCTGTGTGCATATCTGTTCATGTGTATATGTGTGTTCATGTATCTGTGTATATCTGTTCATGTGTATGTTCATGTATATGTTCATGTGTATCTCTGAGTTCATGTGTGTCTGTGTGTGCATATCTGTGTGTTCATGTGTGTGTCTGTATCTGTTCATGTGTGTCTGTGTTTGTGTGTATCTGTTTGTTCATTTGTGTTTGTCTGTGTGTATCTCTGTGCTCGTGTTTCCGTGTATATCTGTGTCTGTGTATGTCTGTTTATCTGTGTGTTCATGTGTATGTGTGTATGTATGTCTGCATCCGTTCATGTGTGTGTGTGTGTGTGCACATGTGCGTGTCTTGGTGACGACTGAGCCCAGGGCCTCATTGTTAGGCAATGCTCCTCTATGGAACTATACCCTTGCCCTTGTGTTTTGTCTAGCTGAAGAATCTAATTTTTTTTTTCCTGTCTCCTCTTTCTGGCCTCCTCTAGTCACATGCATACAAGTACTGATGGCAGAGGACTGGAGCCAGAGACAAATTTTGGAAGACAAAATAGAATACTGCAGTGAAGCACTCCAGCCAGTCCAGATAGGCTGGAGGAGATAAAAACACAGCTTACTAAAAATAGTCCTGGAAATGTAAGGGTCAGGAGGATAGGGTCCCCTGGTCTGCAGGGCTATAGGAGTGAGAGTCCAGCTGCATGAGTGCACCATTGAGTTACTGTTTGTGAAGACTCCACACTGAGAGGGGAAATGGGTTCCCTCTTTGCCCTTAAGACAAGGCGGCCTGAGGTCAGGCATAGTCACTTTGCAGACAGAGTTGTTACAGAGTTTAGTTTGGGGCTTCTGTGAGTGAAAGTGGAGTGGTCTCAGGGTCCACAGTACTGTGTAGAGTGGTCTCAGGGTCCACAGTACTGTGTGGAGTGGTCTCAGGGTCCACAGTACTGTGTGGAGTGGACTCAGAGTTCACAGTCCTTTGTTAGATGCACGATCCCATCCTTCAATCCTTAAAACATTAGCAACTCTAAAACTGTGGGTATGGGTTCTGCTGGGGCCACTTCAAGCCAGTAAGTCCCCCACACCTACCACAGCCCGGATCACATGCTTCTAGTTGTTTACACACACTTCTTTCCACAAGGCACAGCCCCCAGAAAGTGAGCTAGAGCAGAGTGAAGCGCTCCAGATTGCAGTCCGGGTGGGATTCCAACAAGGGAGTTAAATGTGGTCAGAGGCTAAGGGTAGAACATCTCTTCTCCAATACCAAGCCCCAAGCATTGGAGTGATACCACTTAAATTGGAACAAAGAAAATAGGCTTTGGGGCTGGAGAGATGGCTCAGTGGTTAAGAGCACTGATTGCTCTTCCAGAGGTCCTGAGTTCAATTCCCAGCAACCACATGGTGGCTCCCAACCATCTGTAATAGGATCCAATGGCCTCTTCTGGTGTGTCTCAAGGCAGTGATGGTGTACTTACATAAAACAAACAAATCTTTTTAAAAAAAGAAAGGAAGAAAGGAAGAAAGGAAGAAAGAAAGAAAATAAATAAATAAGTTTGGGGGCTAGTGGATAGCTCAGCCGGTAAGGCTCTTGCCAATAAGGCTGTTGGAGATGAGTTTGATCATCAAAACCCACATGGTGGAAGGAGGAAGGAATTGATCCCATCTATACCATAGTGTGCACACACTTGCTCACATACTTATACATACACACAAACCTTAAAATGTGGAAGTAGCATCAGCCAGCATCAAACTAATAAAACAGAAAAGAAATAGGTTTGTGTCTCTTCTGAGAACACAGCAGTAAACAAGATTTTCTTTGATTTACAAGAAAGGGGTTCAGAAGAACCCTGGTTTATAAATTTTGCCAGTGGGCTTAATGATTGTTACTAATAAATGTTTGAGAGCTGGAAGTGCTGGCTCAGTGGTTAAGAGCACTTGCTGATGTTGGAAACGATCCAGGTCAAATTCCCAGCACCTACATGGAAGCTCACAACTATCTGTAACTCAAGTCCTAGGGAATCCAATGCCTTCTGGTCTCTGCAGGAGCCAGGCATGTATATGATACACATACATAAATGAAGAAAACACACACATACACATAAACACACTGTTTAAGCTTTAAAAAGGAAAGAAAGAAATATTTGAACTCAGATGACAAGATGGCTTGCTTAGTAATAAAGGCACCTTCTGCCAAAGCTAACGCCGAGTTTTTCTAAGACCCAACAGTGGGAGGAAGGGACAGACTCCTACCTGCAAGTCGTCCTCTGACTTCCATACATTACACTAAATAAAAGGTAATAAAGATTTTTAATATCTATTTATGATTTTAAAATTACAATCTAGGAATAAACAGGAACTTCTTTGATGTGAAACACTTTTTTTTTTTGTTTTGTTTTTTTTTGTTTGTTTTGTTTTTTCGAGACAGGGTTTCTCTGAGTAGCTTGGCTGTCCTGGAACTCACTCTGTAGACTAGGCTGGCCTCAAACTCAGAAATCTGCCTGCCTTTGCCTCTGCCTCTGCCTCCCAAGTGCTGGGATTAAAGACGTGCGCTACCACTGGCTGGCGATGTGAAACACTTTTAACGTTATAGTTAACATTATAGTTAACATTATAGATTTTTTCACCACCAAGGTGAAGAACAAGACAAGGATTTTCTCTCTTTCCACTCCTTTTTGCCCTACATGGGAAGTCATAGTGAGTGCAATATAACAACAAAAAGAAATAATAAAATGTACAAAGCTTGAAAGGAAAGAGAGATACCATCTGTGCTCACAGGTGACATAAGTAACTCTAGAAAATCCAAAGAACTGGCAGACAAGCTGTTCCCAATAAGACACTGCAGACAGCGCTGCAGGATATAAGGCTAATATATATGCCAAGGACCAGCCTCAGCTTGGGGAGGGGGTGTTTGGGAGAAACAACTCAAAGTCAGTGAGGTAGGGTGCAAGATGACAGCTCTGTGTTCTGCTTGACACAGCTCTCCAGAGATCTCCAGACAGCTCTGTAATCTGCTCAAGACAGCTCTCTGCTTGAGACAGTTCTCTCATGCTAGAAAAAAATTCTTGGATTTTTCTGACCAAAGTCAGAAATCCTGCTAGAAAAATTCCAAAAGAGCTGTGTTCACTCTCCAAGCAGTTCTCTCTGGGTTTCTCTCTCTCTCTCTCTCTCTCTCTCTCTCTCTCTCTCTCTCTCTCTCTCTCTCTCTCTCTCTCTCACACACACACACACACACACACACATACAGACCAAAAGCCTAGTCTTTTATTTACATATCAAGTCATTTACTACAGGTTCCCTTCTGATTATCCCAGGAATCAGCATTTTATGACCAAAGCACCCTGATTCCTAGGAAAAGACAGCAAGTGCATTTTTTTTTAACATTGAAAATGACTTAAAGTTGCTGTGTCCCAGGCTGACCTTGAACTCAGGAATCTGCCGGCCTTTGTATCTTTCTGACAAGCTTGTTTATCGGTGCAGCTGCCTTTGTTCTTTCTTTTTTTTTTTTTTTTTTTTTTTTTTTTTTGAGACAGGGTTTCTTTGTATAGCCTGGGCTGTCCTGGAACTCACTCTGTAGACCAGGCTAGCCTCAACTCAGAAATCCGCCTGCCTCTGCCTCCCAAGTGCTGGGATTAAAGGCGTGCGCCACCACTGCCTGACTGCCTTCATTCTTTTTGGTCCATGAAGCCCCTCATACAATTCATATTGCATGCTTATATTTTGCATAGTTGAGAAATTATACATTCTTGAACTCATGTTCAAGTTCAGAGTTCTTTCTCACAACCTTAAGGGCTGTCCTGAAAGTCACAGCGTTTAACATTTTTTGCTGAGAAACATAGATACACCTTTAACTCCCAGACGTGTGCTGTTTCTAATTATCATGGAGTCATTAACCTTGGCAGGGGAAATATTTCCAGAAGGAGGAACATAAATTATGTGCATTATTAAACAAACAAGCCCCAACAGTAACCATAAACAGTGGGGGGAGGGGCACACCCTGTTGACTCTGCACCAGGGGTGAGAACCATACCACAGTCCCTTCCATGGCCATGTAGTACTTGACAAATGTACAAAACTCAGTTGCTTCCCAGTATACTCAAAGTAAGCCAGTAGAAAAACGGAACATAAGACATAGATTTAACAAAGTGCGTACAAAAGTCTGATGAACAAAATCAAATAACTAACAACATTGTCCATGTTTGTGGATAGGATGGTTCAGTGTTGCTGAGATGTGGGAGTCCTTCCATCGTGACCTACAGATTCATAACTGTCCGAAAGTTCCAGTAAGTTGTTTATGGATATAGACACACTGATCCCTAATGTTTACATGGAGACAGGAAAAAGACAGAATAGCCAAACCAGCACTGAAGGGGCTACACTTTGAGAACTGAAATTCTTTAGTCTTCAGACTCAAAACAAGGGGGTGGGTGCCAAGATGGCTCAGTGGGTAATGGTACCTGTCACCAAGCATGACAACCTGAGTTCTATCCCTGGACCCACAACCTTGAAAGAGACAACCAAGAGCCAACAGAAAGTTGTCCTCTGACTTCCACATTTAAACTACACACATGCACATAAATAAATGCAAAACAAAACCTTCTTATACTAAGTCAGCTTCGTATTGTGAGAAGACAAGCACATACTTCATGTAATAGACAAATAGATCAGTGCAAGAATAGGGCCCACAGATAGAACAAGAAATACTGTAAGCAGATTTTTTTACAGGTGGGTTTCATTGTGTTGCCCAGACTAATCTTGAACTCCTGAGTCAGCCTTTGTCCTCCCAAGTAGCTGGGACTACATACAGGTATGTTGCCCCTGTTTCCAGTGGAGAAACTGATCTTTGACAAAAGAACAAAGACAATACAGTGTCTTGGTACAGAAAAACTGTGCAGTCACATGAAAAAAATTAGACTCATATATTACACACCTCACAAAAATTAATATATCATGGAATAAAATATAAAGTGTAAAACCAAACATGGACCTCCACAAGGTGTGGGAGCTAAATGAAGGGCTCAGTAAATAAAGGCAGTGTTTGCCATGATTGACAGCTTGAGTTTGATATCTGGGATGCACAGAGTGGAAGAAGAGAATTGACTCCAGCAACAGTCCTCTAACGTGAGCATGCATGTGCACACACAGATAATTTTCTTAATGTATAGAGGGGTGTGGGTTAGTGACACTTATAGAGACAACATATCAGCACAGTGGTCTATCCCAGCACTCAGGAAGTTGAAGCAGGAGGCTCTCCACAAGTTTGATGCTGACCCAGACTACATCTGAGACAGACAGAAAGGTAAGGGAGAGAATGCCAAAGGCATAATGCATGAAAGAAACCACCGATTCAATGGACTTAATGAAAATTACAAAAATGTATGTTTTGGGAAAGATGATGTCAAGAGAAGGAGAGGATGAACCAACACACTGAAAGAAAATATTAGCATGAGACACATCTGATACACACAGAACTTTGGGGGCAAGGTTGGAGATGGGTTTCCATGTAGCCCTGGCTGTCATGGAACTTACTCTGTAGACTAGGTTAGCCTCAAACCAGAGATACACTTGCCTTGCCTCCCAAGTACTGAGAACTAAAGGCATGCACCACCACTGCCAGGCCAGGACTTACCACTCACTATGTAACCCAGGCTGTCCTGAAACTTTTTCTTTCCTTAAGAAAAATTTTTAGATATATTAGATTTACTTATTTATGAGACAGAGTCTCATCATTGTAGTCCTGATTTGCCTGAAGCTCACTGTGTAGACCACGCTGGCCTGGGAGTTTGCTCCCAGAGATCCACATGCCTCTACCTCTTTTTTTTTTTTTAAGATTTATTTATTTATTTATTTATTTATTTATTTTAATGTATGTGAGTACAGTGTCACTGTCTTCAGACACACCAGAAGAGGGCATCAGATCCCATTACAGATGGTTTGAGCCACCATGTGGTTGCTGGGAATTGAACTCAGGACCTCTGGAAGAACAGTCAGTGCTCTTAACCACTAAGCCGCCTCTCCAGCTCCTCTGTCTTTACCTTTTGAGGGCTGGTAAAGTCCTGCACCACCACATCTGGCCATATATATGTTAATTTTATGTGACTATTTTGCAAGCAGGTGTGTGTGTGTTCCATGTGTGTACCTGGTATCCACAGAGGTCAAAAGATTGGGTCAAAGATTCCCCTGGAACTGGAGTTACTGATGATTATGAGCCACCTTGTGGGTGCTGGGAACTGAACCTGGGTCCTATGCAAGAGCAACAAGTGCTCCTAAAAACTGAGCCAGTTCTCCAGCCTATGTTGGAACTTTGAATTCTCCTGCCCTATCCTGAACGCCAGCACACCTGACCTAATTATTTGCAATACTGTTTTTTTTTTAATTTTGTGTTTGTTGAGATATGCTCTCTCAGACTGCTCAGACTGGTCTTGAACTCACAGCAGCAGTCCTCCTACTTTAGTCTCCTAAGAGCTAGGATCAGAGTATGGACACTAAACCTAGATGATTTTATTTAGAGAAGTGTTATACATCACTAAGCTATACCCTAAGCTATACTTGTTACAGTAACTTTTATTTGCCTGATGTAATTGTCATTGTCATCTCTGAGGCTTACTGCCTCAGTCTGTTAACCTAGACCTAGTCCTGGGAGCTTCTAACCTCCATAAAATCTTATCTTGGTCAGAATATTTAAAGCTTCTGAGACTTATTGCTGAATAAGCTCACCTGTCCTTGTTCTTTCTGAACCTGGCTGACTGCTTCAGTCTGGCTTCTCTCAGCCTCTGACTTTTGATCTGCTTGGCCTCATGCCAACTCCAGCCATCTATTCTAATCTTTTGGCTCTTTCTCATTCACAGGCTCTGTTTTCACCTGTGTCTATCTTACTCTCTTTTAAGCCTGTCTCTGTAAACTCTCCCAGTAAGATGGCCTCCTTCCTTTCCTCGTTCTGTGCTGTTCCCTCTTAAGTAGCTTCTTTTCCCTCTCTTCTCTGAGAGGTGGGAAGATTGTGTTAAATCTTTCTCTGATTTGTCACTTTGTCTGCCACTCAATTAGACATCGCTTTCAAACATGGGTGCTTCCTTCTACAAACTCACATACCTCCACTGTCTGTACTAAGGGCATGTCTGTATTCCAGCAGGGAAGATTCAAAGTGTATGCTAGGGGGCTGGAGAGCCTGCTGCTAATAACTGCTTTTGCATAACTTTTAACATTTTTATACAAATGTATTTCAGTGCATATGTGTGTGTTTGTACATGGGTGCAGGTGTCCTCAGAGGCCAGAGCTGTTACATCCTCTGGAGCTAGAGCTATAGGTGGTTGTGAACAAGCTGATGTAGGTGCTAGAAGTCAGTCACACTTGGGGCTCCTAGAAGAGCAGCATGCACACTTAATCACTCCAGCTCCTCATATCATTTTTAGATTTGTATTTTATTTATGTGTAGGAGTATTTTGTCTACACTTATGTATGCCTGCAGAAGTTGGAAGAGGGTGTCAGATCCCCTGGAACTATGGTTATGGATGGCCATGAGCTACCATGAGAATACCTTGAACCAACTCAGGTTCTGTACAAGAGCAACAAGTGTTCTTAACTGCTGAGCTGTCTCCTGCCCCATAATTACTTTCTTAACTGTTTGTTTTGTGATTTTTAAGATGGGGTTTCTTTGTATAGACTTAGCTGTCCTAGAATTCATTCTGTATACCAGGCTGGGCTTGAACTCAGAGATCTGCCTATCTCTGCCTTCCAATGGTGAGATTAAAGGCATATGCCACCACCACCCAGACCATAATAGCTTTTAACATAAGGATTTTTCTCTTAGTATCAAATGTTTTGAGATGATCTTTATTTATGAGCTAACCAATGGTCATTTTGCGTGAGTTTTGTACAATATGATCTTTAGAGTTACTTTGTTGTACAGCTTCAAAGAGCGGGATTCCTAATTTAAAGGGGGATTTTTTAAAGATTGTTGACAATTTTGTGGGGGTTGTTTGTTTGGTTTTTGAGACAAAGTCTTATGAAGTAACCCTGGCTGGTCTCAAACTTGCTATAGCTGAACTTCTCTTGCACCTTCCAAGTGCCATTCTAGGTGTGCACACCACACCCAGTCTACCTTGGCACTGGGGTAGAGCACAGGGTTTCATGCATATTAGGCAAGCGCTCTACCAACTGAGCTCTATCCCCAGCCCGTTCTTCTTGTTGGTATTCTTACTCTTCCCCCCTCCCCCCCCCCAAAGAGGGGATGTAGTCTACAAAACAGTAGGAGGAATTTTGAGTTCCTGAGAGTGAGGGTTGGTGCAGGATGAAGGAAAAAAGGAGGGGAGCTAATAAAGAGGAAGGCAGCAGGGAGAATGCCAGCCACCAGGGGGCAGTCAGGGATGTGTTCCCTGGGGCTGGAATCAAGGAAGGCCTGAAGCAGTAAATGTATCTGTGTTAACCAAGACCAACCCTCTGTTTCCTTGAACCTGTGTCCACATCTGAATACATACTGATTTAGAACAAAGTAAAGGAAAAGTACTAGGTTCTAAGTCTGAGCTGATGCTGGAGGAGGAAGGGCTCATGTTTAAGGAAAGGGAATTCTACTAAAGAAAATTTTAAAAAAGGAGCCCCCAAGGTTCCTTGTTACTGTTGGGGTTGATCCTTGTGGAATGGACCAATGCATTCTGGTTTCAGTTATTAGTGAGAAGAGTGATCTCCTTTTGGGGGTTGGGGGAATTGGAGGGCAGAGGCCAGGCCCTTGTCCACAAGGGACAAGGATGACCTATCTGGAGTTCCCAGGTGCCTTTTACAGCTTGAAGCATTTAAGATGGTCCCAAGACCTGGTAAGGAAGGAATCCTGGGAAGGGTTCTAGGTAGTGGGGATGTCTACCCATCTCGGGCTTCCACCTCTTTCCTGCATCTCAGCTTGGTCTTTTTCTCTGGCTCCAGCCCCAGCTTTGCAAGGAGACTCCGAGTGAAAACTGTTAGTGAGACGTAGGTGGAGTTGAAAGACCAAGTTAGATTGTTTTATCTTGTGTTCATCCTGGCATGCAGCTTCAGTAAGCACTCACTCAACCATGCTTCTTTTCAGCCTGTTAGCTGGCCAACTTCTTCCAGAGGCTCCTATGCAGTCTGACAAGGCTTTTTCCCCTGATAGAATGAAGGGGTCTGTCACTTCAATATCAGTTAGTATTTGTACTTCAGAGGCAATTTTGTCCTCACTAAGCCCCTCTGTTACTGTCACACCCATCTCTACATGTCAGCTCTTAAGCATGCTCAGGAGACCTTACCCAATGCCACCACTTTCTCAGACCTTAGCTTTTGCCAGAACATTAGAGCACTTGGTTTTCCTCATCCTCCATTATGTTCTCTCTTGTATTAAAACCATTTATTTAAGCATATGTCCCATCCCCTATAACTATATGCTGAATATATGTATGTACATAATTATAATCTAATTGTTATACACAGTATATTTAACATAATTATACATATAACTAAACATATAAAAATATATGTATATAATTTTTTATGTATGTAAAATCTCCTAAGGCGAGAATTAAATCTTTTTTAGCATATAGAAGCCATTCAGAAAGAACAGGTGTTGAATGGATTAGTGGCTGTAAAGTGTCAAGTACTATTCTAGGTAATGGGAAAACAGAGATGAATTGTTTTTAAACTTAAAATTTTTACTTTATATATATATATGGACCTTCTGCCTGCTTGTATCTGTATATTAAATAAATGCCTGGCCTTTGGAGGTCAGAGGAGGACACAGAATGCTGGGTGCTGGGAACAAAGTCCTTTGGAAGCAGTCAGTGCTCTTCACATCACACCATCCCTCCAGCCCTCAAGATGAGCTTCTTCACACCCCAATTTCAAAGAAACTTGGTCTTATATGAAGAAAGTCATAAAAAGACGGTGTACAGACTGGGAATGTAATTTGGTGGTAGGATGCTTGTCCATTTGAGCCTGAGTATCACAAGAGGATAAAGGGCCACACACAGGTGGAAACCATGCAGGACTGGGAAGTGCACGGAAGTGACACACTGGGTGCCACTGTCAGACAGCTCAGCTCTGAGCCCTCACCTGGCCCTTCACAGCTTCAGACTTCTCTGAACCTCTGAATAGAATACTTTCCTCATGGGGCACAGTGCCTGGCACACAGCAAGCATGCCAGCTGTCTTACAGTAAAAGTGGGGGCAGGGAAAACTGTAGACAGCAACAATCAGATTTGGGCCTCTGGAGTTTTTCGGGCAGATAAAGAGATAGGAACTTTACAGGCAGAGGAAGCAGTTTACACAAGCAAATCAACAAAGCTCTGAAGTTAAAGGGCTCAGGACTTTAACCCCAGCACTCCAGAACCAGTACATAGGGAATTCAAGCCAGCAAGAGCTACTTGGTGGGACCCGCCCCCCATCCCACCCCCCCAAAAGGTTAAGTGCTTCCTGCAAAAAACTTGAGCTGGATCTGTAGGATCCACAGTGGAAGGTCAAACTCTAAAGAGCTGCCGTGTAAACCGGGTGTGCTGTGCTTTAATCCCAGCACTCAGGATGCAGAAGGTAGATCTGCAAGTTCGAGGCCAGCCTGATTTACAGAGTGAGTTCCAGGACAGCCAGGGTTACACAGAGAAACCTTGTCTCAAAAAACAGGGTAGAAAGTGAATTGGCTAGGCAGCCCTAGTAATAAGCACATTGGACCTCCTTGTGTAGACAGACTTCCTTAGCACAGCCTTGCTAGAGGATGGCACTGCACAGCAGACTGGGAACCTAGAGTCTGTCAGCAGGAGGCTGAACCCTCTAAACCAGAATTATGCCTCAAAAACCAGAAGCTGCACTTACAGTAAAATGGCAGCTGGAGGCCAACTCCAGCCCGACCTCAGAGTGACTTGACTTTATTCAATTATACTTACAACTAAGTGCTCTACTTTCTTTGAACACAGCCCAAGCAAGCTGGCCTTGAACTCCCTGTGTGGCTGAGGCTGGCCTTAAACTCCTCATCTTCCTGCCTCTACCTCCCGGGAAGTGCTGGGATTATAAAAGTGCACAACGCCCAACCTGCAGTTTTAAATGGTCAAAATAAAACAAATTCTTCCTCTATGACAAAAATGCTTACCTGTTGACACTGCACAGAAATTGTTTGCTAGTCCTGTTCTTGCTCACTCCATTACAGTGAAGGGGTCCAAGCAAAGATGGTTGAGGTAAACTGAAAGGAGTTTTGACTGTTTCCTAATGTGTTGTACTAGGCATCAGGTACTTTATTCTCCTAGCAGGCTTGGAAGAACTGCTTGTTTTTTTTTTTTTTTTTTTAACTGTTTTTGGTGAGGAAACAGAACCACGTCACTCTGAAAGAGGCCCTGTATGGTCTGAGCCAGGCTGTATGTCTGCTGGGATAAGCATGAGCCAGGGCACAGTGATGATCGCCTAGAGGAGAGACAGTGCTTAGAACAGCAACAGTTAAAGGTGGTTGTGGGAGGGAAGGTGCAGACACTCAGATTGGGATGGGGTGGGGGACTTCAAGTGAAGTCCTCTGTGGGGCAGAGGAAAGAGGCACAAGGCTGGGGAAAACTCAGGTTCTAAGCTTGAGAGCTCTATGTGGACACTGCAGCAGGACAAGACAGCTGGGGTAAAGTCGTACCAGTCCCACTGGAGGATGGCACGGAAGCAGCTCAGGTTGCACTGGTGGACTCCAGTCTCACCGGCTTGCCTGTTTGGATCAAGCCTCTTGGTTGTTAAAATAGTGCATGCTTCACTCCAAGTGACTATGAATCCATGTATGTGAAGGTTGTTGGCACTCTGAGTGTGTCATTATTACTAACCGTTAGTGCATTTGGAACAGCAGGACTGTAAAACATCATAAAGGCTGACACATTTTTTATAAAAAAGACCTACAAGTGTGGACTTGTGCTCAAGAAATACCAAGTAGGAAGCAAATCCAGCCTGGGAATCAGGTGAGCTACAGAGTTGTTGGGGGAAGGGGGGCTGCTAAGAAAAGGAACAGGAGGCCAGGGTAAGAGCAAGAGCCATTTACTCATTCCCACAGGGAGCCTGCTTTTGTACCCTCCTGATAATATTCTTCAGCTTTACTAAAGTCTTCCCTGTCAATCCTGTCACTCACTTTACAAGCAAAGGTCAGATCAGAGTCGTATAAAGCATCTTGGCTGTGTTCTGAAACTGCCACAAACCCTCCTTGGCAGGCCTCCAGCTTCTACTTTGCTGGTGATCACATTTCACTACAGCTATGCTCATTTGGACCACGGGGTCTCCCTTACCTTCACAGGGTAGTCTGCCATAGGTGAGTACAGGACCCCAACCTTGGTTTGTTCATGGCCTAGACCCTCCAGCAGTAGCTGGGTTAGCTCTATGGTGTGCTTGAAGACAAATCTACCTTTACTTTAGTAAAGCCCAGGGAAGTTTGGTGTGGTCCCAGTCACCGTGGAGGGTCACTCTATTTCCCTTACCCGCATCCTCTGCACCCGTCTCTCGCTCGCCGGAAGTAGGTCAACAGTAACAGAACCAATTTCATTGGTCATGCTGAAGATGAGGTAGAACCTTAGCTTATGGCGGTCTGTCAGCCTCTCCACTGGCCTGCCAATAGGGAAGCTGGCATTTGGAAATTTGCTCAGGATTTGGCAGCTGGGGAGCAAAAGCCATCACCCTTTACACATGACCTCCAAAGCTTCTGTCTCTGGCATGGAGGACACAGACAGTTGGGGCAGGCAAAGGCACCTGCCTGCTCTGTTATTCACTTCCTGCCATAGGACAGCGATAGGAATAAATACAGTGCTCACTTGCCCAAGGCAGCGCAGGGGTGTCTAGGGCACAGGACTAAGAAAATCTTCGGAAGGACTCAGTCAACTTCAAGTCCTTGGCTCAAGGCCAGGTCTGCACGTTCACACAAGTGTGATCAGTTGCAAACTCTGTAATGGTCATAGCCACATGTCTACAAAACGTGACATGCTACGTCAGCCTCTTTGCTAAGTCACATCAAATGGCCAACTCTCTATTCTGCAGTCCACAGAGCCCAGCAAGTCACCCAGGAGCTCATGTAAATGTATGGCTTGTTTTTAAAAATCTAACCAGAAGACTCTGCCTTTAAATCAAACAGCAATGTACTCACTATTAATGTGGGGCGAGTAAAGCTGTGCTCTGTCCCTTCTGGGCTCTTTCTTTTTATCACCGATTGTTTCTTTTTTTCCTATTTGGAGATGAAAGACTATTTCTATTCATTGTGAGATTTCTCAAGATCCTTGGAGTGCTGTAAGCTTGCCAGTCCCTCTGGCGATTGGTCTTTGTTCCCATTAATCCTCTGTGCGGCTGGGAGATAGCTCAGTCAGTAACGTGCTTGCCTTGAAAACATAACCTGAGTGTGAGCCCCAGGACAAACCCATGCTTAAAAAGAAAACAATGCCAAGCATAGTGGTGTGCATTTGTAATCACAGAACTGGGAAGACAGGTAATCCCAGGGCCTGCAGGCCAGACAGCCTAGCCTACTTAGTAAACCCTAGGTCAGTGAGAGAGCTCCTCAAAAAATAAGGTGGGGGCTGCAGAGGTGGCTCAGAGGTTAAAAGCATGACTGCTCTTCCAGAGGACTCAGGGTGAATTCCCAGCACCCACATGGCAACTCACGCCTGTCTTGTAACTTTAGTTGCAGGGTTCCTGACATCATCACAGACATACACGCAGGCAAAACACTAATGAACATTAAAAAAAAAAAAAAAAGGATGGCTCCTATAGAACAGCACTGGAGACTGTCCTTTGATCTCCACGTGTGGTCACCTGCAGACATTAGCAGGCATGCACACACAGACATACTTCTCAACTCTTGTCCTGTTTGCTGCTTGCCACTCCTACCACAGACACAGAACTAAGAATGTCTTCAGAAGAACTAACAGATGCAAAGCAGCTAGACAACATGGGGGAGGGGACCTCAAGTGGCTACTTAGAGCCCCCCCCCGCCCACTCCGGAAATAATTCTTTTTCCCTGCCATGTTCGTCCATAGCAGAAAACTGCCTTGAGTCCCCTCCCAAGCCCTTGCCTCACACCTTCCTGGACCACCCTACCTACTGTGGTCTCCTGCTGTCACCGACCCACCACTTTTGCTGTCTTTCCTCTTGTATTTCTCAATCCAGAAGCCATATCCAAATCTGCTTGTTAGCTCTCTTTCCAATTAAGTCCAAGGGCTATTTTGTTCATTACAGACCCTGAAGCATACCTGGTACACAGCAGTGAGAATATGGGCTGAGTATTTGTTGAGTTACTGAATCCTGGAACTTAAGTCTTGTGGTGGGAACATCTTACCCAGTGTTCTGCCAGGCACACTGGATCAGGTGCTGTGCAGAAGAAACAAGGTCTCTCTGGAACCGCTCACAGCCCCTCCTGGGCAGTGGGTACAGACTGCTGATTCCAGGTCCCAAAGACACAGTTGAAAAACTGGACTCAGGGGAGCAGGCAGAGTTATCGTACTAACGTTTTTAATATAGTCTGATCAGGTCAGTTCACATCACAAGGTCAACCTGGGCTTGCTCTCGTGTAACAATCAAGGTACACAATGTCTCTTACCTGAGGCTCTCCCACTTTCCTGGCTCCAAATACCACTGAACCCTCTTCCTGATCAGACTGGAATTTTTTTTAAAATTTTGCATAAAACTATTTCTTCCATAGACTTCAAACAACTAGCCAAGTTAATTATGGTACACCTAAACAAAGTTTAATACTAACCCTAATGTGTGACTGCGGTTTACAAAGAGCTCTGTGTCACCTGGGGTAGCTTTCAGTAGCAATTCACTACAACTGGTCCTAAAAATAACAATAATAAGAATTAGAGAATCAAAACCCAACAGCAAGTTGAATGGTTAAATCAAGTAAGAACTGGAATTTGGGGCAGAGGTGTCCTCAGTAGGTGAGCTTGCCCTGGCAGTGAAATGTTAGCTTCCAGCAGCTTGGGAAGACCAGGGCCAACCTCAGAGGACACTCATCCTATGGTCCATGGGATGCTGTAGGTTTCTGGCTTCCTTAAAAATAGTTGGCCTTAAGAGGGTAGAGACCCTACTTAACTTATTTTGAGGACAAAAGAAGGGGGGTGAGGAATGAAAGAAGTGGGAGGGACCAAATCTACCGATCGAGGCCCAAGAGTGCCTCGGAGTTGGGGTTAGGATCACCAACAACTGAACACCAGAAATTCTGGCTTCGGAACACTAGAGAAACCAGGACTGGCGCTGCCTCAGAGGCCTATGTAGTGCTTTCTGCCCTTGTCCCATACTGGGTCTCTCAGGTATTTCTTCTACAGAGAGTATCAGATGAGAGTCTATTTCTAAGACCACAGCGGGGTGGGATAATGGAGGGAGGGAGGGGCAGGGACGGGGATTAAAAATGAATAAAAATCTCTCAGCTACAGAACCCAAAGACATCACTTCCCTCCGCATTCACAGCACTGCTCAGCAGTCCCCAGCGGCTGTCCTGTGGGGACACAGCGTATCTCACTTCCCTTCAGGCCCCATGGGCTGCTGGTCCACCTCAGGATCCACTAAAGATGATGCAAACGCTGACTGAACAATCTGAAATCCAAAGGACTCAAGAAGAGACATGTTCTGCTGGGGAGAGAAAGGCGAACCAAGGGCAGGCCCCAGGTCCCCCAAGGGACCCCCAAGGGCACGGACATGCACCTTCTGGATATGTTTGTTCAAGTAGGACTTAGAACGGAAGAAGCTCCCACATTCAGGGCATGGGTACTTCTTCTCCCCGTCAGACTCCATTTTGTTTTTAGGTACTGCCATGTCGCAGGAGAAAGAGCCGTTGGCACTCTGTTTCTCTGGCGTCTTCAGGTCACTGGCGTCTGAGAGGTCACCATAGGAATCAGAGCTCTCAATCAGATCCTGATGTGAGCATTTCTGGCCTTCTATGAAAAAACAAAACAAGGAAGAAATGAGGCCAGGCATTAGAGCTGTCCTCTGCTGGAGGGGCCACGAGAGGCCAGCTCACAGGCCCTGGAGGCCCCGGCCAGTCACTAACCTGGCAGAACCCATGGAGGTTTGGTTGGTCTGATTAGGAGCATAAAATGCCTGTAGGGGCAAGATGACAGTGCCCTGGGGTCACCATCCTCCCTCACTATAAACTCTTCATGCAGATGTATGTATGTGTAGAATTCACCATCACCTCAGCCTGCTTCACGGAAGGAAGGCCAAACGAGATCCTCTCTACTTCCATCCAGAACAACCCAGAGATCCCCAATTCTTAGGTGCTTCCAGAGGTGCCTCCAGGAGTAAAACTGTTCTGATTATGATGCGCAGGTGTCAGTGGCTTGTCCCTGCACTGGACCAGTGGCTACCTTCACAAAGCAGGCAGAACTACAACCACGAGTTCCTCTACTCAGCTAGATCCTACTGATGGCTCACACGGCAATCAACGCTTATACAAGGCCTACCTTTCCACATCTGCAAAGACCTTTCCAGGGCCACACAGCCAAAGTACACAGATGAAAAGCAACTCCGAACAATTTTGTCAGCTGGGTAGCCCATCTAGACCAAGACATGGCCCTTACTGCCCTACCTTGCCTGGCCCACACTGAGGTCTACTCCAACTACCAGCTTCCTGCCTGGGTCCAGAGAGCCATGCCAAGATGGGAGGTCTGTGATGGGAGCATGGAGCATGCCATCTCTACCATCTGCCATGCCCCTGGCAAAAAGGCGACAACAACATGACACCCCTACACAACATGAGCCAACAAGTTAACAGTGAACCTGGAAACTCTTGTCACACCAATTCCAAATCAGAGGCAATCAGGTAGCTCATTAACTGCCATGCAGCCACTGTGGCAACCAACCACCAATACCATAGAAAAAACCAGCATTGGCTCCCCCCCACCCACAAGATCAACCAAGGAGAAAGCATTCAGCGACAGGTCCACACTGCCCTACAGGGCAACAGGCAGTATCTAGGCCCAGAGTAACTGGTCATGCAGTGCTCCTCTTCCTGCCCTAAGGTGACCCTGTAGGGCTCCAGTCAAGGGGGGCTAGCCAAGAGGAAGGAAGGAAAGAAGGCTGGGGAAGAGGAGGCAGGCTGGATCAGCAGTACCCTAAACCCTCACTCACTGTCCTGGAGTGAGATACCCGTGGCAAACTTTGTCCTAGAGAGCACTGCAATTCTTGCCTCCCCACCACCCGGCCCAGCGCCCCCACAACACAGTCTGCGCAGAGAAGCAAAGTGCAGAGCAAGGGGTCGCTTGCCTTTGTTGCCATAGGTCCTGGCGCAGTGGAACGCTGCTCCCCCATTCAGGATGGGTTCCTGGTGCCTGGAGACCTGGGGAAGGGGAACACCGTGGTGGGTTTTAACATGGACCTTTAAGTAGGAGGCAGAGGAGAAACCTAAACAAGACAAAAGGAGATGAAATCCCACAGCCAGCAAGAGATAGCTCTCTGCTCCCCATGCCTTTTCTTTGGCAGCTCTGGCTAGCACTCCCTGGTCAGCTGCACCTGGAAGGGGTTATCTCCTTGGCTCAAAAGCATCTGCAATCATCACACGAGGCCACGAGGTTCAGGATGGAGAGCGCCACTGTCCATGAATCAGCTTCTCTGTAAAGGCTACATTGAAGGGCCCAGGCCAGCCGGCTTGGCCTGCTTGGTGCCTCAGTACCAGGTAGTTTGAGTAGATGTCCCACAGGCCCATGTCAGCTGCAGAGACCATGGCTAGAAATGTGGTCAGACAAGTATATGGGACTCCAGCCAAGCAGAAGCCGGCTTATAACACAAAAGGAAACCAGATGGAGACAAGTGAAGTCCCTGAGGAATGATTCTGGGGTCCCCTTTCTTCTACCTGTTGGAGCATGCTCTATTTTAACTTTTCCATCTTCAGAACAATGATTTAAGAGCTGATTCCACCTTTTGAAGAATGGTGGCAGCGAGTTACAGGTCATGGTCATCCCTTATCCATGGTGGTCTTTTCAGTTTGGTTTTGGAAAGTCCAACAAGTACACCCAGAATGATCTCTCGCCATCTTGTTTGGTCAGTTTAAGGCAGAAGTATCTCAAGCTGGAAGAGCAGATCTTGGGCCAATTTCCACAAATGTCACAAGGCCTTTGGAGGATGACAGCCACAAAATCAGGCAATAAAATGACTTGTTTCACAAGAAAGAGGTATGCCATTGAATCCCACCACAGTCAAGGATCAGAAAGTATCTTTAGCAGGAACCAAAGCATTTTAATATAAGACTCACTTGGGGTGTCAGTGCCCTAATCTTGTTCCTTTAATTCACTCCAGATCTGTCCAGCACATTCCTCAGGCACCTGGGACTTCCATTTAAGTTTGTTTTATTTCATGTATTTATTTACTGGAGGGTAGGAGGTGGCGGTCAGATGACAATTTGTCAAAGTTGGTTCTCTCCTACCATGTGAGTCTCCAACATTAAACTCGGGTCTTCAGTGTTGGTGGCAAGTGCCTTTACTCACGGAGTCATCCTGCTCGCCCCTGTTCCCTTTTAAAACTGCAGCCACAATGAGATTCCCCTGCTAAAGGTTCAGAGGGGGAAACATATTGTGTGATTTCTGCACAAAGCTTTTTTAAAAAGTGTGAACTGCAGGGTGGTGCATGCCAGCACTCGAGAGGCAGAGGCAGTTGGGTCTCTCTGATCTACAGAGTGAGTCCCAGGACAGTCAGGGTTACACAGAGAAAACCTGTCTCAACAAACAAACAAACCAACCAACCAACCAACCAACCAACCAACCAACCAACCAAAGTGTGAGTTGCTAAAGTATTCACACATTCATTCATCCATGGCCTAGCTTTTCTGAGACTGTGGTATTCTCCCACACTGGCTCCCTAAACAGAGATTTTTGTATACTGCTTGAAGTGTAACAAAAGGCTCACTCTTTTTTTTCTTACGGTTTTCTTTTCTTTTTCTTTTTGGTTTTTCGAGACTGGGTTTCTGTGTATAGCCCTGGCTGTCCTGGAACTCATTCTGTAGACCAGGCTGTCCTCGAACTCAGAAATCCGCCTGCCCCTGCCTCCCAAGTGCTGGGATTAAATTATCGTCGTTGTCTTCTTCTTCTTCCTCTTCTTCCTTCTTCTCCCCCCCCCCCACTTTTTTTTTTTTTTTTTTAACAGTTTTTCCAAGCAGGGTTTCTGTGTATCCTTGGTTTTCTTAGAACTCATTCTGTAGACCAGCCTGACGGGGAACTCAGAGATCCACCTGTCTCTTCTTGCACCACCACTGTCCAGCTCAAAGTTTCACTCTTAAATGCTGATGGTGTACTAGAACCCAACATGTTACATTAAGTAATCTACAGAGTTCCCCAAACATTCTACCCATTGTAAACTAGTACCATACCCATTCTGACAATGAATAGAGAAAAGGCTTAATGTGGTAATGTTCATGCATGTCACGTGTAACTTGTATGGCCACCAACGAGCAGAACCTGACCTCACTCCAGGAGCCCTAGAAATACATGCTATCAGAACTTGGCCCTTTAACCACTGGTGTCTTGAATGGATCTGTGCCTTTACTCAGGGCTGTAAAAATACCCTCTGGGACAGCTGCTCACACACCTTTGCAGCTAAGCCTGCCCGCTTTTCTGGGCTCTAACTCAAAACAGTGTAACTTTTTATTTTCCTTTCTATCAGTTTTTTCAGATTTGACATTCATTCCTAATATAAAAGGCAAGACCTTTCTCCTCTTCTGCATCTCTCTTCTCCCAGCAGCTACTGAGATTTACAGCTTGTTTTCCTATGTAATGGCTGCTCTTGATTGTCAGCCTGGAATTAACTAAAACCCAAGTGGCTGGGTATGCCTGTGAGAGATTTTTTTTTTTTTCTTAACTAAATAATTTGAAGTAGGAATGAATTAAATAATTTTAATCTGGGTCTTTTGAAGTGGGAAGATCCAATTTTAATCTGGGCCACACCTTTGGCTAGCAGCCTGTAGAAAGGACACAGAAGGACGATCTCTCTGCCTGCTTGCTCTCACTCTCTATGGCACGTCCATGTCTCCATGGCAGTAGAGCCTACTTTTTTGGGATTCCATTGTATACTGAAGATCAGCTGAACATTCAGCCACGTGGACTGACCACATCTTGTTCTTGGACCTTCGGTTGGCAACTTGTTGGACTAGCTGGACCACAGCTGTACAGCATCCTAAAAAGTCCCCCTTTCAGGTATCTACTCTTTCACATTCTATCAGCTCTGTTCCTCTAGAGAACTGGACTAATATGCTCTGATATTTTTCTTTCAAACTCGAATAAAATTGCCCTTGAGCTTCAAAACAAACAACAAAAAGTCCTCTGGACTTGTGTGATGTTTATTATCACCACTGCTGTGTGATGGTAAATGTGTTAGAGGATGCAGGTGGTGGCAGTAGTCCTAGAGACAAACTGGGGTCAGGAAAGCAGCTACCTCAAAGATGACCTGGATCTGGAGTGCTAGCTCTCTAGCCTGGCTTGGCTAGCTCTAGCAGGCTTGGGCTGTACTTAAGTATTTGGCTTGGTTTCTGAGTTCGAGGCCAGCCTGGTCTACAGAGTAAGTTCCAGGACAGCCAGGGCTACACAGAGAAACCCTGTCTTGAAAAACCAAAAAACCAAAAAACCAAAAAAAAAAAAAAAAAAAAAAAAAGTATTTGGCTTTGGGCCAGACACTCCTAAGAAGCAGGTTGCAGTCAGAAGCAGGTTGCAGGCAAGGCTAAGGGGAAGAGGAGGCTCTTAGCCCTTTAGACACAAGCCAACAAGGCACAGTGGCCCCAGAAACCCACACAAGACATCAGAACTTTGTGAGGATAGAATGCTGCCACTTCACAAGGAAATTTTCCTTTGGTTTTCATTCCTCTGGGGCCTCTGAAGCAGGATGAAGCCCTTCTCATGGCATGCCAGGGCAAGTCCATTACAGTCAAAGTGAATGGGGAAAAAAGCACCAGGAATTACTACGGGTCATTCTGTGTAGGAAGAGATAGCTACCTCCAAAATACAGCAGCTATGTGATAAAAAAAAATACACCCTGCATATTCCTAAAAATCAGAAAAATGTAGCTGGATCCACCTGACTTTCCTCTGTGGTAAATTGCACTATCTATAGCAAATTCACTTGGCAAGTGGCAGGAACATATCCACAGATGCCACTTAAAGCCCACAGCTTAAACACAGCAGCTCGGCAAGTCAAGTGTTGGGACGACACAGAAGCTGAGTTTCTGAGCTCACCCACCCACTCTCTGACCAAGAGCCCAAGAGGCAGCTTGATGTAGGGCCTCCATGATGTGATGATGGGAGCTGACAGAGGCACTGTGCCCACATCAGCAGGTCCCTCCCTCTCCAGAAATGAAGTTTGTTAAAGCCAAAAGTCACTGATTTCAGTTGTATTTTCTTGCTCAGTGTCCCTGCAATCCACATTCTAGTCCTTGTCCATGCAGAGACTGGGGACTACTTTTTCTGTGTCCAAACCCTGAAGGGGTCAAATCCACCAGTGCATTTAAGACTGTGCCAATACAGGAGGAGGGCATAGCACTCCCTTGCTGCTGTGCAGTCATCTGACAGGAAGAAGCTTCCTTTGTGTGCTTTTGGTTGTTGATGTTTTGTTTTATGATAGAAGATCCTGGCTGGCCTGGTACTTGCTATTTAGCCCAGGCAAGACTTGAATTCATAAGAATACTGCCTCCACCTTCCAAGTGCCACAGGAATAGGCCACTAGGCCTGACCTTTTCTCCTCTGTGACAAGGTCTCACCTTGTGCAGCCTTGGTTGGCTTGGATGGAATTTGAGCTGTCTTCTTGCTTTAGTCTCCCAAATGCAAAGACTACAAGCAAGAGGGCAACTTTGAGGCCAGCCTGGGTTTTATGGCAAGGCTGGAAAGACGGCTCAGTGGTTAAGAGCACTCCTCTGTAAAAGCACCCAGGTTTGGTCCCCAGCACCCACATCACAGCTCACGACCACCTGTAACTCCAGTTCTAGGCGATCCAATGACTTCCATGGGTTTCTGCATGCACAGGTACACATACATACACTCACACACACACACACACACACACATATATATATACATAAAATTAAAGAATAAATATTAAAAAGTATTAACAAAGTATTATTGGGATTGCAAGCTTTCAGAAGACACTTGTAAGACATCTGATTCAGTCTTAGCTGAGACTGCTGGGCAGTGCCTGGGACTGAACATAAAGCGTTGACGTACCAGGCAGGTGCTCCACCCCCAGCTCCCAGAACATTGATTTATTTAAGCCTGATAACCTCAGTGGCACAGGGCAAAGCCCCCTCTTCCTCTTCCAGAAACAAAGCCTTCCTTCCACCCTCTTGTTGGTTTTGTTGGCATCTGTGTGCTGCTGTTGCTATTTGGTATTTCTGTGAAGAATGAGTCCAGAGGTAGCGTCTACCTTTTCCTCTTCCCACAAAGGCTACAGTCCTCCTCTCTTCCGAGTACCCAGTGCGAGTTAGACTTGGATGAATGGATCTTCCTGCAGTGGACTGTGCTTTAGCCAGACATCCCTACAGCCTTGGTGGGGTCTGGTTTTATTCTTTTGAAATCCACACCCTGGTCACATGGCTTGTGGCTGTTGTTCAAGGCTTCTTTGCAGATCTTGAGGAAAACTATATTGTGATGGGCTAACTTCCTGCTGCCCTCACCTGGGTTTCCTTACAGCCCTGAGTCTGCTGTCCTGTAGTTCCTTCTTGTCTTATTCCATCATCTGGACAGGACTGTCTGGTTTTGGGGTTTGTTTGTTTGTTTGTTTATTTATTTATTACTTTCTGGTTCAATCATTAACACCCTTCACCACTTTTAGCAGCTCTCAGCTCTGCCCACTGAGCCAGTTCTGACTGGTAACTTTACAGGAAAGTTGACAAAGTCCTGCTGATGGTGTACTGTAGAATGTTTAGAGTTACTTGGGAGTAGTCTCTGGAAGCCAGGTTAGGATGAAGCAAGGTAAGAAGCCAGCTTTCTAAGACTGGAGCATCCCCAGTGGAAGCTGTCCCACAACACTCCTTGTCCTCACCACCCCACTGTTGGCTTTGTGCTTGCATTGCCAGAAAGTTTCCTGGTGAACAAGCATCAGTAATCAGTGGCCAACAAGGCTAATCTGAGGTAGGTGTGTGTAGTCTCTGACCAGCACCTGGTTCCAAGACTCCAATAAAACCATCCATCCAGCAAGAGTACCTCCATCACGAACTTTGGGAGCCGTGGAGACAGCACTGTCTAAACCACTCAATCATTGAGCATTACAGAACCATTTTACCATTTCACAATGTAAGGAGAGGCCTCCCGAAGGTGCAACTCTGTGGATCCAGAGAACTCTCAGGCACCTCCTCTTGGGGTCCTCACGAGATGGAAACGGGGAGGGTCTAACCACTGAAGAAGAAACAAGGCAAGGAGAGCACAGAGCTACATAGAAAGGGCTGGAACTAAACCCCGAGGCGCCTGATTCCACGCTCAACCTGTTAAGTCATAAACTAGACTTACAAAAACACACAAGAGTGCCCCAGGATAACAACAAGCCACATGCCCAACTGGCCAAAGCAAGCATAGAAGGAGGCCAAAGAATCGGTCTCTGGCTCACACAACAGCTGCCCCAACCTCCTAAGCACAGACACTGTGCTTGCAAACAAACTCTCAGCACTTCCAACAGCCAACTCAACCCAGCAGACCCTCGGACACGCTGGAGTTCACCCAACACAAAACTGCAGCCAGGGCTAGACACTCGGTAGGCCAGCCTTAGTCTCAAGCACACTGCCCTGCCCAACAAGCTGCCCAACTCAGAACTCTGTCCACTTCTGCCTCAAGGCCACAAGCTACTTGGAATCTCTTTTAAACATTTATACTAGAAAGTTTTTGTCTCTTGTTCATCTCCAGAGCCAGCCTCTTTGCCAGTGAGTGGGCTAGCAGGATCCTTTTATTGCCAACTCAGGCCAATGACTCCCAGCCAACCCGTTAAGCATATTTGTGAATTCATGCATCCTGCCGCTTGAGCAGGTGTATCTGACCCAGAGCTTGGAAATCACGCGAGTCTCTCCTTCTGCTCCCATCATTAAGTCTCTTGGAAAGGAAGAGGTTTCAAACAAGCTGAGTGATGTGGTCAAAGCCCCGGGGGAGGACATTTCTCATTCAGTAGAGGGTGGGCTCCCCACAAGATCAGGCCCATCCTCTGAAGTGAGGAAACAGTGGGCAATTACCTCGGTTACAGATACTGCAGAAGTTGCTGGGCCCCTCGCTGTGCTTCTTCAGGTGGTCTGCCATGTACGCTGCCCGCAAGTACTTTCCACACACCTGGCAGGGCACCTTGTCTTCATGACAGGCCAGGTGGGAGCGCAGGCGGTCTCGAGTAGCAAAGGAGGCATTGCAGGTCTGAGTGCAGAAAGAAGAACAGCATGAGGAACAAGACATCAGCCTGTGGGATCAGTCCCTTTAGAAAGCTGGACAGGTCAGTATGGCTCTACTCACAATGCCAAGTGGCTGCCTTTCCTTCCCACAATGTCTTCTCATGGGATATCTGAGTTGGAATTATCGGTTCTTTACCACAGGCAAGCTCAAAACATTGTTGGCTAAGGCCTATGCGTTTCTACTAACTGAAGAGTTAAGTATTCATTTTCCCCTCAGCCTCTTGGTTTTTGAGACAAGGTCTCACGTAACCCAGGCTGACTCTTCCGTAGCTGATCTTGCTGTTGAAGTGCAGCTCCCTCTGCAGAGTGCCGGGCTCACAGGTGCTCACCTCCACTGCTATCCACTCTTGGCCACAAAGCACTGGCTGTGGGAACACTGGCCATCATGAGTTATAGCATGTAAGCCAGGCTTCCTGTCCTCCACCTCAGGGTCCCCTTACAGCTTATACAAAGAATCCAATGTATCCATTTCATTCAGATATGACATTCGTGTTGGTCACAGGGAAATGGAAAAGGCAGGACAAAGATAACACCTCCTAATATTCTTGTAATGTTAATAAAACAGCAGCTTATGAAAAAGGAGTGTCGGTTCTGTTGAAGTGAGAATGGAGAAAGCGGAGTGCAGGCCTCAGAGCATCTGTGCGGTGTTACCATGGGGAAGTGGTGGTAAGGACAAGGACAGGGCCCTCCTACAGCACTGAACAGGCGCTGAGCACAGATTGAGAAACATCTGTCTTGTGTAGTTCATCCAGAGCAGCCCCCCAAGGTAGGCTGTTACCCCTCACTCTAGGAATACGAGGCACAACCGAGGACAGGTCCTACAGCTATGACCTACACCCTTAGGACCCTGAGGGCCTAGCTCCCTAGCCGTTATCTCTTCACCAATAAGCCTTCCTCTGCTGGGGTAGGCAAAGGCTGTGGTGCCCTAGGGAACACAGAATGTCACAAAGGCCTTGAAAAAAAGGCAGACCCAGTGACTTTCAAGCTATTTGGGTTCCAAAGGAAGCCTTAGGAGCTAACGTCAAACTGAACTTTTTCTCTTCTGTGTGTGCTCTGTGCTTTAGGACTCTTCTGAGGGGGTAGAAGTGCCATTCCACTAACTTGCTGTTTCCTGGTTAGAAGTGGATCTTGATAACCTGAAATCTCAAGGTTTTGCTGTTTCCTGGTTAGAAGTGGATCTTGATAACCTGAAATCTCAAGGTGGGTAGTGTCAGAACACCATCCACACACATGAACACACGCTTGCACGCACGCTCATTTATCTCACTGTGTGGTCAAAGCACAGGGCCAACCGTGGTGCTGTGAAGGCAGGCCAGTTTGCCTCAACCCCAGATTGTGCAGCACAAGCCTCCCTGTTCCCACAGTCACAGGTAAACAGTACTGACTTAAAGACAACTCATCTCAGTGAAACTCTGCTTTTATGCTTCATGTTTAATCTTGTGACATAGGAAGCTTAACTTTGGAAAGTGAACTTCCCCGAGACACAGGACTCAGGTACCAGAGAAAGGAGCAATCAAAACACCTGGACCAGCCCAGTCTCCCAGCAGTCCTCCCAACTAAACAGAGATCTCTTTGTCTTGACCAATTTATAGCTGGGCAGACAGACACCCTATGAGGATGCTGGATGACTGAGTTGAGAACAGGCCTCAAATCTATACCCTTAGCATTTCTGAAGTCAATATAGGTACATCCTACGAAAGAAGGGAGTCAACCCTGATCCTATGTACTTGGGTATCCAGTTCTATCCTGGAGCAAGATAATGCAGGCAAAGTCTAGCACCTGGGCAACCCAGAAAGCATCAGGAGGACCAAACTCAGGGATATCATCATGACACCGTTTGAGAGACCCCGGTGATTCAGTCTTCCACCCAGCCTGCAATCTATAAACCATGGAAAGGGTTTTCATAAACACCTTGGGAGACCATGAACATGCTTATCTATCCAAGGACAAGAGCTGGCTCTGCCAAAGATCTACCCCAACCTTGCAGCTATGAGTGGGAGCGGGATTTTTTTTTTTTTCTGAGACAAGGTCTTACCATGTAGCCCTGGCTGTCCTATAACTCACTCTGTAGACCAGGAAGCCCTTTGAACTCAAAAAGACCTACCTGCCTCTGCCTACTGAGTGCTGGAATTAGAGGTAGGCACCACCTCAACCACCAAAAGTTTAAAGCCACAGAACTCTAAGAAACTGACATGAACCAGGTGAAAATAATTAGGATTGTCTTCCCCCTTCCAGAGAGAGGAAGCCCAAGGCATGAAAGATACCTTGGGATCTTTCCTAGAAAGGCTTTGCCCTGTCATACTTTGGTACCCAAGATAATGGACAGCCAACCCATTATCCCCAACTGGATTGAATATTTGGGGATTAACTAAGCAAAATTAAAATCACAGATGCAGCTGGTGTCCCCTACCCTGTCCTCCACTGATTATCTCTTAAGGAACCCAGAACAAACATAATTAGGAATGCCAATCTTCTGCTGGGATAAAGAAGCCACAACAGGAATGACCACCTTGTCACAAAGCCAACCTAAAGTAGTTGCTGGCATCCCAGTTCACCTAATCCTGTGACTGGAGTCCCCAGGCTTCTCTGTGTTTAAGTCCAAGTCTAGACCAACCAGAACTTCAGACAACACAGAGCACAAAAGAGGCTGGTCACATGATGCAGAAGAGAGGAGAGAGGCTGAGGGAGACAGGCCTTAAAGAGGACAGCCAGAACCTGAGTCTTAGAACTCCCCATCCTGTAGACAGGGAGTAAACAGAAGGGCCTTGAAAGGAAGCCAGCCAGCCAATGGCACAGTATGACTGCGGGTTGGCTTGAAGTGCCTACTGTGCCCACAGCCAAGGCTCAGTCTGCTGCTGTCAGGAGGCATAGTAACACTACTTCTCCGGCTCTTCCCACATTACCTAAAGCTTTCAGTCCTGAGTGGAACCCAAGAACAGCAGCATGTCCCAAGCCCAGGCAGCCTTAGCAGTCTGACAGTGATAGGGTACATCTTTCGAAGCCTCCTGCAGCCAGGAAAAAACATCTAAGGGCAACACATGAAAGTCTGGTTCCACTGGCTTTAACCCCTTTATGTACCCCCAAACTCACCCTCATCTAACCAGCCTCAGACATGGGGCCACCAGATGCAATGGGAGATGGCTAAGATACTCCAGTCTCTCAGCTCTGGCTAAATTCCAGGCCCAGTCAATGGTTGGGGCATGTAGACCATGCAAGGGAGACTCAAGCCTGAGTCCCTGCCCCTTACCTTCAAAAGGCTTTTCTAGCCTTCTGAGTAACTGGCCCCTTTGATCCACTGTGGCTAAAGAGGCCCCTGAACTTTACCCAAGCCTGCAGTGTGACAGCTAGCACACCCCTTGTTGGGTTCTCTTTAGAAGGTTCTGGCTACAGGGTCAGGTCTGTGAGTTGTGTGCTGAAGGGCAGAGGCAGGGCAGGAGCTGGCTCATACACCAAGGGACAATGATGCCAGTTGTCACAAAAGACCAAGGACAAAACACACAAAGCCTCAAATGTTAGAATGAAAACTTTTATCGTCAATCCTGATCTCCAGGCAGTCTGCAGGGGCTAAGGGGACACACCAAGGGGCCCTGGGGAGGGAGTGTCTACCAGCTCTGTCAGCCTCTAAAGCCATGTATCACAATACAAATCTACAGATTAGTTTAGTTCTGAGCAGACCAGCTGAAAAAAAAACAAAAAACAAAAAACAAAAAAAAACTCAGCCATGAGACCTCACTAGTCAGAACTGAAAGCAGGCCCTTGTGAGACAGAAGAGTTCTTTCTGCTGCACAGCCAAACCTAGTTGAAGCTGTACCACCGGGTTTTCTGGAGGTGGGGTGACCCGCCCCCAAGTAGGAGGAGGGTGACCAGGAACCCCAGTCAGTGTGAAAAGTGAGGCCAGGGGAAGGGACACAGAAGCTGGAGCTTACCTCCCTAGAACTCCTAACTTCTAGATTCCCCAGACAAGGAGAGTGTTGGCTGCCCTGCTGAGGTAGGGGAGGGGAGACGAGCATTCAGAAAGGAACATGGAGCCTACTGGGAAGAAGAACCTTCAGAAAGGTGGTCCTTCCTGTCACTACTTGAGAGCTTTGAGCTGGGAAAAATGTTAGGACATCTTGGGAGGATCTGGGAGTAGTAGGCAGGAACCATCTTGCTAGCTAGCCTCTGCCAAAAGCAGGGGTCTCCAGAAGCCACCATTCACTTCCACCTCTCCAGAAGGACCCAGGCTAGCCAACAGGCCACTGAGTAAAAGCCCGGCTGCCCTCAGGGGTTGTCCAACCCTGTCTCAGGTATCCTGGTGGGGCTGAGCAGAAGAGTGCATTGCTGGAGTGTGCTGGACTCAGGTTTTCAAGGGCTGGGAAGGACTTTTTTAGAGAGAGGGAAAAGGCGGTATCAGGAACTGAATGGGACGACCTCCACAAAGCAGGCTGGGCAAAGTCCCATGATGGCAGGTCGCTAGGAAGAGGTTCCAGGGGTGGCAGGCCGCTGTTGCTCCCAACCCACACCTGGAAAAAGGGCAGAGAGTGCAGGTTACCCCCCCAGGCCACCGGGCACACCCCCACTGCCCTCTGGGTTTCTCCTATCCTGTCTGGGGCTGCTCAGCACACTACTGGTCGTCAGACTGTGCTCTGTGACAACAGAGATCGGAGATGGAGAGGCAGAAAGCAGCAAGGCAAAGACAGATCCCAGCAGGCCTGTTGGAGTCAGCATCCTTGGGAGAGGCTGCCTGGCTCAGCATCTGTGAACAGTGTTTACCCCTGGACCCTGGAGCTCTGTGCTGCTGAGCACGTCCAGTCCTCCCTATGATCTTCTGAACCCACCCTTGCCAGCAGGTTAGGAGAAGCAGGCATCCCCCGTCAAGAGGCTGCAGCATACTCATGACACTGCCTTGACGTCAGCTGAAAGCACTTGCCACAGCAAAAGGGAGATAACCAAGAAGACAGTGGTGTACTTTGCATCACACTGAAATAAATGCTCAGAGGCCAAGAGAGAAAACTCATTTTCTAGGTGCCATCAGAAACCCCAGATAAGAGTTCAAGCAGACAGGAGAAAATCCAGTCCAGCCTTCCCTACATGATTCCACACTGGAAGAGAATGCCTTGCCTTGCTCTTGCTGTTTGTGTTGGAGATAGGACCACCCTCTCCCCACCTATAGCCTCTTCCACTGCCATGCTTTCTCCACTGAAGGAACCCACAAGTTCCCCCCACTCAGCTCAAACCAGGGCAAGGGTTGTTGGCTGGGCCACCAGATGCCCTTTTGAAACCCCTACAGTTCATACAAATTATTGGGAATCAGCAGCCAGGTCCAGCAAGGTGTCAGATCCACTAGAACAACACTTGTGTAGTGTAGCCCACCAGCCAAGAAGCCCACAGATGCCAGGACAGGAAAGGTAAGCAACAGAATGGAGGCAAAGTCTGTGGAGACTAGAAACAAGTGACCAAAATAAGAGGCTTGTAGCCCTGGGGAAGCAAAGGAGGCTGAGGATAGAACAAAGGAGGCCAGAGGCAGGACAGGGGCGACAAGAGTGGGGGGTGTGCAAAGCAGTGCTCAGGCCAAGGCTGGGAGGACAGCAGCATTCTTCCACCCAACTATACCCTGGCCCAGTCCCTACCTGACACTTGTGAGGTCGCTCAGAAGTGTGCACCTGCTTGATATGTCCATTCAAGTGATCTGGCCTGGAAAAGAGATCAACAGACGTTAAAAACAAGACATCAAAAAAGATGGGCCAAACTTGGCCAGTCTCCCTCCACTCCCACCCACCCCCTCTTCTAGGGAGAACTCCACCCCAGCAAGACAAAGACAAAGTCACCACCCAGCTTTAGCTCCAGGGGCCCAAGCATCTCAGACATCCCCCCCCTGGGGGGGGGAGGGGAAGCAAATGTTCCGCTCTGATCTAGCTAACCCCACCCCACCCCACCCCCAGGAGAAATTCAATGATTCCTAGGACCTGGGGCAGCAGCTTTAGAATGACACAGGGATGCCTTGGCCAGCCTTTCAGGGAGGGGTGGGTGTGGGACTCATTGTCCAGACTAAAGCCCCTTAGAAGCATTGCGTTCCCCTCCCCCCAGTCTCTCCCGCCACAGCAGCCAATGAATGCCACCCGGATGGAATTCAGTCCCCAGAGGCCAGAGATGGAGCTTTAAGTCCCCAGCTGGACTGGCAAGCCAGATGCCCGCCAGAGCAGGTGGGCAAGGGCTGTCTGACCGGTAAGACTGGTTCCTAGTTGGGGCCTCTCTGAGGGAATTCTGTCCCTAAGCTCTCACACATACAAGATCATGGGATTTCAGTTAAAACCGGCCTTTTATTCAATATCCTCAAACCGGGAGAAAAACAAAAACAAAACCAGCCCTCTGCTCCCAGGCAAGTCCTCAGTTCAAAGAAGGCTCACTAAAAGTTGAAAAGAAGGTCTGTCCTGAGAACAGATGGAGGACCTGTGGGTCCACTGGATTCTGGAGCCACCAGATCTGAGCGCATCAGATTCCAGTATTACTATTGCAAGACAGCCCTGCGTAGCCGGCTTTTATGCCTCTCAAACCTAGGGTCACATGAGGGGCAAAGCTTGAACCTACTGCTGCAGGCCGGCCTGCTCAAACTGGTGAAGGATCTGGGCCTCAGAAGTGTAAGGCGTCCCAGACACACTTGTTCAGTTCCTCCCTCCTAAGCCATTCAGGCGGGGAAAGTCGAGGGAGGAGCCCAGCCTCCCGCCCCCAGAGGGGGCCCCACGCCTGGTGCCGGAAACACAAAGGGAACCAGGGGAGAAGAATGGGGAGGCCCAATGGCTCTGGCCTAAGGAATCTGGCCCCTTCCTACAGGCCCCCGGGAGGGTGAAGATAGTAGGGCACCCTGGTGACGGAGAAGTTGCCTGAAGGCATAGATGCAGCTCTTGGCCACATCATCTCAAAGCCCGGGGTTCTTAAAACCTTTAAACAACATGGTATGCTCTATTAAGGTCCAGTGACCCTCTACCCCAACATCCTAGATTCTGGCAAAGATCTGTCTCGAGACAGAACTAAGATAATATACAGCAGGGAATTGGGGGAGGGTACCATCCTCACCTGGAGAAACCTTTCCCACAGCTCTGGCAGATGTACGGTTTGCCCACTGACCCATCATGGGACCTCACATGGTACGACATGCGGTCTTTTCTCTTGAACCGCAGACCACACACCGGGCACGAGTATGGCTTCTCCCCAGAGTGGGACAGCTTATGCCGG